>NC_090023.1:90303258-90606289 GCF_037176765.1 Anolis sagrei
CACTCTGTGTGGTCATTTTGGTGAAGTTCTCATACAGAACCGTTGTATCTACAAGGATGGAGGGTGGTTTAAAATCACATTAAATTGGATAAGAGGGGAAGACAGGGATTCCACAGCAATGTCACAAACATAAACTGATTTCCTTTGGGTGTGAGAGTGAATAAGTGCATATGTACATCCACTGACTGAAATAAAAATTATTCTGGTTCAGCTACTTCTAGTGATGGTAGCAGTTTTGTGATGAACCCAACCACCCAGTGGCTACCAAACATTTCCTAGGAGGGAAGTTCATTAGAGGAGCCATGGTGGATAGTTTTATTCTCCCACTCCTATTATTAGAATTTTTTTCTTTGCCTCAGGCTGCCACAGATTAAATATGCATTTGAAATGTGGCTGGAGGCAAGACAGGTGGTCACAGGTAACCCTCACTGGCAACACTCCTGCCAGTTTAGTATACCTACAGCTTTATTCTTCCCCTTTATTTAGCTCTTGTGCTCATTTTAATCTCTTGTATTTCCCTCTTTGCATGTTCTGAATATTGGATAAAATTTGGGGAGGGCCTATTAGATGAGGGATTTGTGGAAGTGAAGCCCTCAAAGGTAGCTTTTTATAAATTCTGGGTTTAGATAATGGAATTCTGGGTATGGCAAACAGAACAGAATGAAATGCCAGCAAGAAGAAATTTTCTGTCAAGGTGAGATAGCATCTGTGATTGTGGAAAGAGAAGAAAGAACAGATTCTTGAAATTCTCTGCCAAGAAGCAAAGTGACCACGTAGATATTGGGTAACTAAGGCGACAGAGAGAAATCAACGATGAAGCCAAGGTTTGCACAAAGATCTTGGTGACATCAGATTATACTGCAGAGATACAGAGGATGTGATCAAGAAACTGTATTGGAAGCAAATAGTTAATTTGCTTTACACTTGCCTAATTAAATTTGCAGTCAAGTGGAAATCTAATGAAATCTAATTGAAAACTGGATTAGGTGAGTGTGTAGAGCACTCTAGTTTTAGAAAATGGGTAAAGAAAAGAAGAATGCTCTCCAAGAAAAACAGTTGTATCTGTGATTCTTGTGTAGCCTCCTCCAGCTTGGCACTATCCAGATGCTTTGGGCTGCAGTGTCTCAAGGCTGCAGAGCCTTGGTAGTGAGAATGGTGAGGATTGTAAACCAACAATATCTTAAGGGTCCCAGATCAGGAAAAGCTGTATAGACACAATAAAAAGTGATTGTACTGTAAAATTAGGGCGGGAATTCACTTATAGGACTGTATGTAAACTGACTTATGCTTGTGAGTAGTTTTGCAAAATCAGCATTCACCCAGGGCCTGCTATGGCATTAACGTATATGGAGGTCCATTGTACAATGGCAGTCAGTAGAATGACTGGTACATCATGGTCTTAATCTGCAGTGGGCAGTATTACAAATTTGAACACTCTTAATGTACATCTGGACAGTTGCTAAGAAGTTCTAGAATGTATCAGGAATGCTGGAAGCACATAAAAAGTATTTGATGCATATCAAGAGTCCAGTGCACATCACAAATGCCCAATGTGCATCAGAAGTGCTTAATGCCAGTCAAGAGTAGCTGCTGCACATCAGAAGCACTAAATGCACAATGGGAGCATCTGATGTACATTGGAACACTCTTGCTGGTGCCTGCATGCATATCTTCATAATTGACAATAGGGGACCATTGCATCTCTGTGACATAGTCATAGATTTGAAATTTATGAAATGCAAAATCTCAGTGATTGTAATTGGTTCTAAGGACCTTATATATAGTATATAAATATATATTGTGAAATACAAAAAACTAAAATCAAAATGCACATGGCAGTCATCTGGTGATAATGGGAGAAGGGAAAGCCTGCTATTAGAGAGGATTGGAGAGAGCACAGAGTTAACTAGAGAGTACATGAGCACAGAAAAGGGAGGAAACTTTCATTCCAAATACCCCACTTCTCTCAGTGGTCTTTTAACATTACAGACTATGCAAAATACTTAAAAAGTTTTTTTTTTCACAGTGAACTGGGAAAGCCCATTTTTATTTCAAGCCATAGCTTTATATCAGTTGGCTGCATTACCATTTGCTGTCTGTGCACCTCTATGAACCTCTCTATAAATTCAAGGTACGTATACTTTATGTTCTTATTATTCCAATTTTCAGATGTTTTAAAAACATCCTTATTTCTCTCTTCTTCTTCCACTTTCCCGGTTTGTTCTCTACTTATTTCAGTTTTGCCAACATCTGCTGAATCTACACTGATAGAATCCAGCCTCCAAAACCAGACCATCCGCTCTGAAATATATACAGTAGAGTCTTGCTTGTCCAACCTTTGCTCATCCAACATTCTGTATTAACCAATGCAGTCTGCCTCCGATCCACAGCTGTTTCAATACATTGCAATGTTTTGGTGCTAAATTTGTAAATACAGTAATCACTACATAACGTTACCATGTATTGAACTGCTTTTTCTGTCAATTTGTTGTAAAACATGATGTTTTGATGGTTAATTTGTAAAATCATAATGCAATTTGACATTTAATAGGCTTTTCATTAATCCAACATTTTTGCTTATTCAATGTTCTGCCAGCCCATTTATGTAGGATAAGCAAGACTCTATTGTAAAAGTGTTTTTTTATAATAATTAAAATGATCAAAGTATTATAGTCATAGTGGCTAAATATTGGCCCCAAACCAGTTGTTGTTAGTAGTAGTAGTAGCAATTTTATTGATTAGCCCTTAGGCCATATTACAATAAGAAACAGAACAACAAGGCCTGACAAGACCTGATCACACTCCACGTAGAAAGTTAAAATAAGACACTTATAATAATACAGTAAATACATATGATAAGACATGATAAAACTGATAAACTGATCAAGCTGAGTATATACATCATATTTCATTATCACCCCTACAATTTACCCCAATCAGCCCTACATATGTGGTTCTCAGACGTATTGTTTTGCTTAAGTACAGAGCTGTTTTATATGTTATTTTTGGGTCTTGGCCACACATAAAATATGTTGTTCTGATGTGAGAATCCCAATACATTGTCCGTTTGATATATGGACCAAGGTGTAAGTCTCTCACCTTTTGATACAATTTGCAATCAAACAATATGTGTGCTATATCCTCAATTTCAGGTGCCCCGCAGATACAACTCCGTTCATTATAAGGGATGCTGTTAAATCTCCCGTATCTAACCATTGTCTCGAGCTGGTCAAATCTGGCTCGAGTGAATACCTCCCTGAGATGTTTTGGTATTTGCATTTTTAGGTAATTAGCAGTTTGAAAGGTACATTTATATTGACTCAGCCATTTTATGTTAGCAGTCTTACTGAGGGTGGCTATATCTTTTTGTGCTTCTATATCCAAAATTCTTTGTATAGCACCCTTTCTTACTTGGTCATTTGAGGCGCAGGAGACAGGAAGCCCACAACTTCTTATATAATTTGTCAGTTGTGTAATCCAGGAGGTCGGTAGTTGGGATTTTATCTGTTCTAGTAGGCACAATTTTGGGAGTCTATCAGGCTCCATTACATTGATTTTACACCAGTAATTGTACGCTCTAAGTTTAGACTGTGCATTGATTGTGTAGATTTCCAGTTCTGCTCTCACTGCAGCAGCAGAGGTCCTTTTATCTACTCCCAGTATACTTCTCAAGTGCTGGGATTGTGCTTGTTCTATTACTGAGATGGAACTTAAGCCCCATACTTCTGCTGCATATAAAAGCATAGGTGTAACCTTAGCTTTATACACTTTAATTATTGGGATTAGGGTACCTGGGTAGCTATGTGTTTTTAGCTTTTAGATTCAGGCTAGCCTTTGTCCTGAGGACACTCCTTTGGTGATGAGAAGTCCAAGAACCAGTCTCAGAGAAAGTTACTCCAAGGTAAGGGAAGGTGTTTACTTGTTCTATTACCTCACCATCCAATTGCCATCTGTGTCTCTGCTGCCTTTTTCCAAATACCATTATTTTTTATTTTATCTTGTTGATGATTAGAGAGTTATTCTGGCAATAGGAACTGAGTCTTCTTAACAACCTACGAAGTCCAACTTGCGAGTGTGATAGTAATATCATATCATCAGCATACAGCAGAGTATTACAATATGTGTTTAGGACTTTAGGCATATGAGTTACAGGGTCTTTCATTACTCCAGGTAGGTCATTGATATAAAGATTAAATAATATTGGTGCTAAAATACACCCTTGTGTTACCCCTTTGTATGTGTTGATCCTGCTTGTCATACCTCCATTTACCCCAAACCGTACTCTCAAGCAGGTGTTTGTGTATAAGGCTTTATCAGTAGCAGCAGCCTAGGTTCAATTTTGAGATTGCGCAACTTATTCCATAATCCTTCTCTGTTAACAGTATCAAATGCTGCAGAGAAGTCAATAAAGGCAGCATACAAGTGTCTTCCCTTACAGGTGTATTTGGCAATCAAATGATTCAGGATAAAACAGTTATCAATGGTAGATCTGTTTTGTCTAAACCCTGCTTGTTCTTCCGCAAGGATACCTTTTTCGTTTACCCAGCTTTCAGTTCTGCTCAGTAGGAACCTAGCATAAATGTTGGCAACAATATCTATTAAACTAATGGGCCTGTAATTACAGGGATCTTTTTTATTCCCTTTTTTATATATGGGAACCACTATTGCCAGCTTCCATCCAACTGGGATCTGGCAAGTATTGTTTATATGTGTAAACAGGCCTGCCAAAAGAGGAGCCCACCAATCAGGATCTTTTTTAAATAATTCAACTGGTAAGAAATCTTCCCCAGGTGCTTTGTCACTCTTTAATCCTAGAATTATACACTTTATCTCCTTTTCCGAAACTGGTGGCCAAGGAGGTGGTGCTTCCATACCTAATGAATCTTTGGATAAGTGTTGTTTCTCTACTGGTTCTGTTAAAGCAAACAAACCTTGATAGTAATCCTCCCGATCCCTGGCTGCAATTGGGATGTCATGAGAAAATCTCCGTTCTTTTAATATTCCTGTTACAGAATGCCAAAATATAGCCGAATTATGGCTCTTCACTGCTAATTCAAGTCCAGACCAAGTAGCAGTGGCGTAATTTTTTCTTTAGTTTTATAAGTTTTTTATATTTCTGTCTAAGGGTCAACATCTTGGTTTGTATCAGGGCTGAGGGGCACTTCTGGGCAAGTCTCATGACTGATTTCAGTTTCTTTCTTAACTGCCAGCATTCAGTGTCAAACCAGGGAGATCTACCTGTCTGATGATTTTTTATGGAAGGTTTAGTTGTTAAATGTTTCTTCAACATGTGGCACAGGCATACTGGCTTCTTTTAATGAATATTTAATTGTTCCTTTAAAGCTGGCATGGGCAAATTCCAGCCTTCCAGTAGGCTATTAGGAATTGTGGGAGTTGAAGTCCAAAACACCTGGAGGGCCAAAGTTTGCCCATGCCTGCTTATAAAACAACTCTCCCCAACTTGTTTTCTGAAATTGCTTTTAATGTGGTTATTTTTCCCATTTACTAATGCCTGTTTTAATAGGATGATCACTTTTATTGTACTTTAATAATAATGTAATTTATACCCATTTTATTTATGTTGTGACTGTTAAATTATGTCATGACCACCTTGGGTACCACTTTTGGGAGAAAGTGGAATTATGAAATAAACAACTTTGATCACTTTTCCTCCAACACATACAGACTATGCTGCTTTCTTGGTTTATCTGAATAAGGCAGAAATTACAAGGTTATTTCGGGCATTGTAAGTCTCATTTTTCATTTGATCCAAAAGAGACCAATCAAGATGATATCCATATCTTAATGTTATAACTCTCAGAGTTTCCAAATGCTGTCAGTTGGATCTAAAGAACAGGTTGGGAGTGCAAACAAATGAGTAGCCTTATAATACCACGTTGAGATATGATTTCTGTTGATAGATTGAAATTGCCCCCTTTATCTAGATTCCAGGGAATATATTAACATGTAGAAATTTCATAAAATTGTACCTTTCAAATGCTGCTTAACCTTGTTTCATTGTTTCAGAATTTCGTGGCTTTTAAAAAAATATGCATTGATATTGAATGGCATAGATCCTCCAATTTAATGAACCTGTCAAATTAAATAGGCCTTCACAAACATCTTCATTTTATAGGCATCATCTGTCTTCGCAAATTCTAACATCATTCGGTAATATAAGTAATATGTATGATGTGTTTTCCCCAGGATATTGCTTGTGCGGTTTTTTATGTCAATGAAAGTACAGCACATTCTTTTCTCTTGTCAGGTTCTGGAAAAAAAAAACCTTTCCAGGAGAGATGCTGTTCTTACAATAAAATGACATAAAAGTGTGAATGTGACCACTCAATTAAGCAGGAAAAAAACTGAAAGCCAATGTTAAGAGAGCATTAAATTATCTTATGCTGTTAAAGAAAGGACCAACGCTGAGTATCAGGGTCTGCGTTTTATGTTTAGAGTGCTTCAAGCTAAGAAACCTCCACCATAAGTCTTTGCAATGTTGCTGCCACTTTAAAGGTTGAAGGTTTGAGCTGGTACACAGCAAGATAAGAAGATGCCTAATTCTGAATTCATTAAACCCTTACTGGCCATGGCTTATGCCCTCCAATGTTTCACAGGACACCTGTGGCCAATCAACATTAAAGTATAATCAAGAATGTGACAGTTATTAGTGAAGAAGAATACACAGTTTGGAAAGGCTGTAGCAGTTGGCTTTTGTCTGGATTAGTAGGAAGGACAAAATTTCACCCTTTTCTCTCCTGCTGAGTTGATTGAGGTCTTTGAACTCAAATCAAGTCAGCTGAAGACAAAGAGGGAAGGTAGAAGAGAGAAAAACTGAGACAGTTTTAAAGCATCTGAAAAGTGGGATGACACAGGGTGAATAAGGACTGTCACTCCCAAATCAGGATATTTGGATGGTATGATGTCCAGGATTTCAGGCATGTATGTTGACTATTTTGTAACTCTAGTATTCTGCAGACTGAAATTCTGGCGTGTACAGAAGTTGCCTATCACCACATTCTACAAATTTTAAGTCCAACACAAGCACAGGCTATTAGATGTATTAATTAGGACATATCAGTAGTATGACATTACTTCATTGCCATGGTGCCATTGTATGGAAGCCTGAGGTTTCTAGTTTAGAGAGATACCAAGAACCTGTCCAGACAGTATATTTATTCCAGAAGCTTCTGCAGCAAACAGGAGGGTGACCAGATGCCGTTCCCTCAAAATGCAGGAGGAAGTGCTACAAATGACAAAAACCAATTTTCAGGTGTGGAAATATCCCAGTTCTGAGTTGAAAATCTGCATCTTCAAATGTCTGTAGGTCCCTGCAGTCAGAAATCACTGGATTTTTTTTTTATCTAGGTTTGTGCCTGGATTTTAGATGTTTGTTCCTGATTGATTGGTTCCTAAAAAGAAGGTGACAGTTGAGTAGAATGTGAAAACTTTGTTTGTGTGCCAGAAACTTCATGAAATGTGTGGAGGGCACATTTTCTCTGGCCAGGACAAAGTTGTGAACCGCTAGTCAGTGTTGCACATCTTTTCACATTCAGGAACAGACATGTATAACCCAGGAACCACACCCTGTCTGCACAGATGGCCCTGCAGCTTACATAATTCAGAAACGGAACTTATACAATGATTCACATCTTTGCACGTTTGCATCTTAAGTTTTTTAAAAAAATAAACTGCCAAAATTTCTGCCAGAAGGTCTGCAGTGGCCATCTTGGGAGCCTAAATGCTACAACAAAGCAGCAAGTGTTGATGATGGAGGCAGAAATCCTGGGACCAACAGGTCTGTATGTGAACCTCTTCTGAAGTCCCAGGAATTTTTGCCCCTGATTTGGTGCTGTCTGGAAGTGCCCTTAGAATTCTCTGCTGCTCAAGAGCTCTGTCCTGTTTCCTCTGAACTTTGGCACTTGAGCTCTGTTGTGGATAATTATATATACTGCACAAAATCTACATATATTTGTAGAATAGATCCACGAGGGTAAAAGTGGTATCCAACAGCTATAACTTTAAATGACCTAAGGCCCATTACTCTTTAACGTTTTTTATCAAGAATTTAGAATATGGGGTATGGGGATCCTTATCAAAGTTGCAGATGACACAAAATGGGAGGGGTGATTGATATATTGAAAGATGGGGACACAATTTAAAATTGGACAGAAATTAATAAAATGTAATTCAATAGAGACAAACGCAAAATTCCACATTTAGATCTTAAAACCAAATTCACATGTAGACGATAAGAAGTACATTGATCAACAATACCACATAAGAAAAGGGTCTTATCATTATTGTTGATCACAAGTTGAACATGAGCCAGCAGTGTGGTGTTGCAAGAAAGCAGATGGGTGTTATTTTAACGTGCATTAATAGACGTGTAGGTCCCTTCCAGACAGTTCCTACATCCCAGAATCTGATCCAAAGTTTTCTGTTTATCCCAGATTATCTGGCAGTGCAGACTCATATAATCCAGTTTAAAGCAGAAAACCTGGGATATAGGGCCTGCCTGGAAGGGCCCATCATTTGCAAGCCATGGAAAGTAAACATTTCCCTATATTCTGTGTTGATCAGGTCTCATCTGCATTACTTATTGATGCTGCAAGTCCTTCTTACAGTGACACCAGAGGCCAGCTTCTAGTCAAAGGAAATGTAGTGTAATGGCAAGTTTTTAACTTTGTGGTTTTTCTATACATTGTAACTGTATTCTCAATTCACTTCTGACACAATAAATAAATAAATTCTTGATGCCTTTATGTAAAAATGACATAAGACAAGTTTGAACAGGTTCAGAGAAAGGCAACAAGGATGATAAGATATATAGAGAACAAAACATCACCGTCTCAGATCAGCCCCTTCTAATATCAACACATTTTTCTTTGTTAAGGTAGTCCAATCTTTGATCAACTAAGACCACATGCTTCATAATATATTTTCAGATCAGGTAGTCCAAACCCACCCCTTCTTTTTTCATCTAACAGAACAACAGATCTGAGACGGGGTTGGCACGCATACTTGTGGTACAACAAAATTAAAATTGAATTTTTTTTCACTAATCACTACATTAGAGCGGGACTAATTAAAATATGGGAAAAATACAAAAGAAGATTTTACAATAATACACTACTATAGCTGTCACCCCTTGAAGCATTTCACAGGAGAGAACTAGGTTGGGAGACATGGCCAACCTATGAGGATCTACTAAGGAAAGAGAATGGGAAATATGAATTGAAAGAAGAAAAATAGATTAAAGAAACCTTTACTACCCTATCATGGCTGAATTACAGGCAAATTTTAGACTGCTATAAGATTGTTAAAGAATTAAAATTCGGAGCTAAAGAAGGTTTTTGGGATACCATTATGTCGACTAACAACAAAATAATCACAAAAATCTATAAAAAATTATTAGAATGGACAACAGAAACAGAACAAATAAAAGAGACTATGATCAAATGGGCACAAAACATAGGTCACCAATCCGTATAGATCAATGGGAGAGGGTGTGGAATCAGAAAATGAAGTATACCTATTCCTATAACCTGAAAGAAAATCAATTAAAAATGATACACAGATGGTACATTACACCACAAAAGATTTCAAAATTCCAAAAAAATACATCGGACAGATGTTGGAAATGCGAACAGCACACAAGATCCCTCTTCCACATGTGGTGGTCTTGTCCAAAAGCTAAGAAATACTGGAAGATAATACACACTGACATTCAAAAGATACTAGATATAAAAATGAGAAGGGAACCAGAGTTCTTCTTGCTGGGAATGTTTGACATTATAGGAGACAAAAATAAAGACATTATCTTCAATTACCTAATCACTGCAGCCAGAATTGTCTATGCCAAGAGTTGGAGGCAGAAAGAAATACCACAAATAGAAGAATGGCATAGCAAGATATTTGAAATAATGAATATGGATGAGTTAACATACTGGCTAACACCGAACGAAGGAAAACTGAAAAAACATACAAATTGGGACTTAGTGAAAAATTACTTTAAACAACAAAAAATAGAGGTCATTTCATGATATATAAGAAGACAGAAGACAAATAACCGTGACACAGGAATGCAGACTGAACTATTGAGAACGAAAGCCGCCTTATCTTTTTGGCTTTCATTATCTCTTTTTATTTTTATACCCTTTTTTTATTATACAAATATAGAAGATCTTCAAAGAACAGATGGAAGGCCAATCAACCCCCCCCCCTTTTTTTCTTTCTTCTTTTTTTCTTTTTCTTTTAATTTTTTTAAAAATTTCTTTTTAATTATTATTAATATTTTTTACCTCTCACAATGTTTTGCCTATCATTATTTCCTACTTTCCTATCTCCTCCACAATTATTCCCCCACTTTCCATGTATATACACTAAAATGCAATAAAAATGATTTTTTTAAAAAAAAGAGAGAACAAAACATATAATGAAAGGTTGAATATCCCAAAAGTGCCAGATTCTCTCTGATCATAGAAACTAAGCAGAGTCATCCTGATTACAACTTGGATGGGAACATTCTACATGGAATTATGTTACTTGTAATTCAGTATTTCAATATTTCTAAAATCTAGTGAACAATAGGTATATGAAGAGAAGGCCTGTATTCTAAGCCAGAAGTATCTGCCTCTCTGCTTGCCTGGAGGTATGTAAATGACTCACATTCTAGTGCTAATTTAATTCATGTCTAGTGGCAGCAACAAAAATAATTCCTACCATATTTGTGTTTTTGTGACTAACAGCTTTGATTTAAAAAGCTTTAGCTATTTGTCATGCAACATCAAGCTGGATGATTCTCGGGGCAGACGGGTGTTTCCAGAAGGACAAGCACCAAATGTCCTGCCATTATAATGATCCATTGAACAAATTTTAAACATATCATTTCTAATTATTTTTGGGCAGCCTTTTAAAGGAATTTTCATCATGCATACTGTAACAAATCCCCAGCCAAGTGGCTTTTTAACATATCAAGGACATATTATAATGATAAAGGGGGCACGGAATTGTTTGCACGAATACAGATAAGGTCTACCTGCATTGTCAAGCCATTGTAATGATAATTTTCCCCTTAACTCGCTATTTTCCCTAAACCCAAGAGGTGTGCCTGGCCCAAGACACTTTTGTACTTGACTTTTCTGCCTTTCCCAGTCTTTGTACCGAAACAGTGATGGGATCTTACTTTAGTACTGGCAACATGACCATGTCTAGGGAGATTCTTTTTTCAGACAATCTCAAGACTGCCTCCACTGTGAAGAGTATCCAGCCCTTATCCCACCAACTGTAGGATTTTCCTCTCAGGCAATCCCAGGCCACCCACTGTGAAGATCCTGCTCAAACAGTCCCAACATTATAGCTAAATATGAGGTTTCTATCCTTTATGAACAAGGGCTTTCCTTGATCCCCACTTCTGCTACCATGAAAGGACTTGCTCCTGTCATGTCCATGTGATACTTATTGTACATGCCTTCAAGGTACTTTTGAAGAATTATGCAACTTCTATCCTCCATGGCTATTAGCCCTCCAGATTAAATGTTGCAAACATCAACAAACACCTTATCCAGCAACAACATTTCATGTATGTAACATTCCTGCAGGTGAAAGACTGTTAACAACAAAAAATATTCTGTACGGAAGGTTCTCAGTTAACAAATACCCGTGGGAATTGGTAAATAAATTGAGTTTCTGGTTGCTTGAGAGTGACTATTAAAATAGACCTAATACTATACCTCATATTATACCATAAACTCTGTATTGATTTGATATTAATATTGAAATAGAGTAACTAAAACATATTAAGACAAACAAACTTAGTTTTACTGTATTATAAAAACAGGATTTCTAAATTTAAAGTATTATTTCCTCAGTTTTTTTGCCAGTTGTTTGAGAGTTCCAGTTGTTTGAGTTCATTAATGCAATATTCCTTTATATTGCAGAATAATAGTTTGTTACATTTAGAACACAACACACACACTCACACTTTTTACTAGCTAACTCAACCCCTTAAAACCCCTTCAGCCTAGGTTTCAGGACAGGTTATGCAGCATTATTCCTGAAGAAAAGGAACATGTAGCCTCAAGTTGCTACCTTACTGTGCCTAATCATAAGAGCCATCCCTGCCAAGTGGCACATTCATTGGAATTGTCTTTGCAGAAAAGGGAAGAATATCTAACAGTCAGCAGAAGCAATTGAGAAAGGATAAAACCAGTTCAATAGTACTACCGGGTTCTAAGGATACTGTGGACTGCTAAATACCCCCCTGGACCCCAAACAAATCAAAGGTCCTGGAACAAATCAAGCCTGACTAAATGAGACTGTAATACTTTGGCCATATTCATTACAAAGATGATAGTGCTTGGTAAGGTAGAAGACTGTAGGAAATGAGGGAGACAAATAAATAAATAAATAAATAAACCCAATCAGGGAAGCCACGATATGAGTCTGCAAAATCTGAGGTGGCTTGTTAGAGATCTCTCATTCATGGTACTGCATACATTGAAGTTAAATTGACAGCAGTTAACAATAAGCCAGTACAATTAACCTCGAAATGAGAAGGACCTGTTGGAGTTTGTTTCAAAGGGAGAAATGAATCAACACAGCAAATGTTGGATTAGACCATATGTTTAGCATCCTTAAAAATAGGAGAGAAAAGCCAGAAGAATTCTGTCAAGTGGTGAAAGACCACTTTGCAATAATTTCCCTCATCTATGTGAAAGCTTACAGAGCTCCAGTTCATGCCTACCCCACTTCACCTGCTAGGTATGGTTCAGCTCCATAGACACTTCCTGCTGCATTTCCCTTTCACGGGCCCTTCTACACTTACCTAAAGTCCAAGTGGAAGGGGATTAAAATAACCTGCTTTCTCCTGTGTTTTAGTCCCCACCCCCTCCCACAACCCTGGGCTTTCCCTCAGGGGTGTGTGTGTAGATGTCATTCCCTAGCCCCTCATTCCCCACCCCAAATTTATCTGAGGGGTCCTGCTGGCAGTGCAGCCCCTTGTTGATGCTTTGAAATGACATGTCAGGAGATGGAGGGGGGGGGTAGGGAAAGTCCTCCTCTCCTCTTCCTCCTGATGCGTCATTTCCAAACATCAGAGGGACTGTAGGGCCTGTGTTGCCTACAGGCCCCCTTGGGTAAGTTGGGGGGGGGGTGAGGGGCTGGGGGGAAGGGAGTGGGTGCCTTTCCGCTCCTTCGGGATCCAGGAGCCCGAAGAACTGGGATGGTTATGGGGATTAACCTTGGGATTGTGGAATGCAGAAATCAATTCCCACAGGCCCAGCACCTCATCAGACTTCACCTTTCAGTAAGGTCTGGATCTGTTGAGGTATTTTATTAATCCAAAGTAAACTGGGAAAACCCAGTTTGTTTTGTTCATTCGTTCAGTCGTCTCCGACTCTTCGTGACCTCATGGACCAGCCCACGCCAGAGCTCCCTGTCGGCCATCACCACCCCCAGCTCCTTCAAGGTCAGTCCAGTCACTTCAAGGATGCCATCCATCCATCTTGCCCTTGGTCAGCCCCTCTTCCTTTTCCCTTCCACTTTCCCCAGCATAATTGTCTTCTCTAGGCTTTGCTGTCTCCTCATGATGTGGCCAAAGTACTTCAGCTTTGTCTCTAGTATCCTTCCCTCCAGTGAGCAGTTGGGATTTATTTCCTGGAGGATGGACTGGTTGGATCTTCTCGCAGTCCAAGGCACTCTCAGAACTTTCCTCCAACACCACAGTTCAAAAGCATCGATCTTCCTTCGCTCAGCCTTCCCTAAGGTCCAGCTCTCACATCCATAGGTTACTACAGGGAATACCATGGCTTTGACTAGGCGGATCTTTGTTGCCAGTGTGATGTCTCTACTCTTTACTATTTTATCGAGACTGGACATTGCTCTCCTCCCAAGAAGCAAGCGTCTTCTGATTTCCTGGCCACAGTCTGCATCTGCAGTAATCTTTGCACCTAAAAATACAAAGTCTGTCACGGCCTCCACATTTTCTCCCTCTATTTTCCAGTTGTCAATCATTCTTGTTGCCATAATCTTGGTTTTTTTTATGTTTAGCTGCAATCCAGCTTTTGCACTTTCTTCTTTCCCTTTGATTAGAAGGCTCCTCAGCTCCTCCTCGCTTTTGGCCATCAGAGTGGTGTCATCTGCATATCTGAGGTTGTTAATGTTTCTTCCAGCAATTTTCACCCCAGCTTTGCATTCATCAAGCCCCGCACATCGCATGATGTATTCTGCATACAAGTTAAAAAGGTTGGGTGAGAGTATGCAGCCTTGTCATATGCCTTTCCCAATCTTGAACCCATTCAGGTTTACCTGAGGCGTCGTCTGTGTCAAACCAATGTTAGTGCTTCAACAAGTAAACCTGCTACCTATAATGAATTTTGGGCCTGTGTAGAAGGGCCCTAAGTCTTACTTCACCTCAGGCATGCAGTCGGGGGGGGGGCTCGGGGGGCTTCAGCCCCCCCCCCCCCGAAACTCTCATGGTGGTTCGCGAAAAGGCCTTACTGGTGCATTATTTAAACTGTTATTTTTATTTATATCATGATCTGATTACCATACTCAATATATCCCATATGCATGGGGGTATTGGGGTAATAATACAAAAGGTTTGCTAGGCTAGACCCTCTTTCACTCAGACTCAGCCCCCCCCCCCCCGCCCCCCGCCAAAACGAAATCCTGGCTACGGGCCTGCTTCACCTAGTTAACCTGGAAAGAACATTTTACTAATTCTCTCTTGAATCAAAGTTACTCCATGTTTGTTTAAATCACTCTTTGTAGGCTAGATTGTTATCCACCTTCTGTCCTACTTAAGATGGTGCTGAGTCTGAAGAAAAGTGTCATTGGTGATGTTCTCAACCTTCTGTTCACAATCTCTGGAATATGTCTATGCTTTTCACTGTAAAGCCACTGCAAACCCCATGATCAAGTTATTGTTATTCGTTAACAATGTAATTTAATAATCATTTCTAAATAATTCCCACAAACTTTTTAATCTATTTGTTTTTATATGCAGTTATGTATAAATTTTTAGTTTTACTAAAGGTTGGTAAAGTTTTTTTCTTTAGCAAAACATTGGTAAAAGCTTCTCTGTGGATATGAAATGTGCTGGATATTATTAATGATCCTGTATGCCAATGCTAGATTTCCTGAACTTTGACAGGATTATATATATCCTCAATTCTAATTGTAAGGCAAGGACAAAAGAAATAA
Source organism: Anolis sagrei (assembly GCF_037176765.1). Classification (NCBI taxonomy): domain Eukaryota; kingdom Metazoa; phylum Chordata; class Lepidosauria; order Squamata; family Anolidae; genus Anolis; species Anolis sagrei. The sequence continues at coordinate 90,318,466 of NC_090023.1, forward strand.
ATTTGCATAGGGTGAACTAACTAACATTATTGCTGCAAACCAGACTGCAAACATCTAATCAACCCAATTTTGATTTCTAATTTCTGTTCCATTCCTCCCCAAACCTGTGCCTCATTCATTTTAATTAGAGGTACCTTTTTGGGGGGAAAAACAGGAAGGTAAACATGAAAGATTTCACTGCTATATCCGAAATAGGTCTCTACAGTCACCTATGGACCCACCACCCACCTATACACTTGGAGGACAATCATACTCTGCCACAGGTGATAGCCTATGATGATGAACATCTAGTTTGACCCTCACTGCAGTTTAATAGAACTTCTACTGATCTTTTCAAGCAACCCATATTTTAAGAATTTTCCATGCTATATTTAGAATTAGTTATAACAGCTTGAAATCCAAGTTGTATTTGCATTTGACCCACATAAGAACTTAAAAGAAGAATGCCTATTTCTCCTTTCTCTATAAAATACTGAAAATTTGATCCATTTAAGACTGAACACTTTTAAAAGCGCATTGATTTCAGAAACAGAGAATTAGAAATGTAATTATCCCAGCAGCATCACATTTGAAATCAATGGTAGCATCCAATAAATATACGAGCTCTTTGTTCAAAATGACAGTCTGTCCTAATTCCACTAGCAAGGATTGCAAGAAATTATCCATGCAACCACATATATAAATGTCAGGTTTTTGAAAACCCTATCAACCTATACAGATGTTTGAATTTTAAACCACTGTGTGACAAAATTTGGTTCTAATTTGTGCTACAAAGAAGTTAAAAAGTAGGGCATGGGACAAAAAACAGCTTGAGTCCAGAAATAAGGACTTTCTATATCTGTTTCTCGCCTGAAGACTAATATCTTTCCTGCTGCCCTATCTCTGCTCAAAACCTTTTGTGATTGGATGGCCATGAAAGCTACTGCTCCCTGTGCTACCAGAAAAGCTATAATACAATATTTAAACTCAGAGTGAAACATTTCCTACCAAGATGACTTGGAAGAACAACCACAGATAAGAAGGGGCCTCTAGGCAGCCTGATGATGGCACAACATGAGTATGACAACAATGTCTTCTTTCACAGACATCCCTTCAATTTGTACCTGTAGTAAGGTGTGCCTAAGGATAAAGTGTAATCTCCCACTAGCTGCATGTAGGAAAAGGTTGAAAAAAATAGTTTAATGTCACATCCATATTTTTGCCATTATGAACAACATATTTTGCCATTATGAACAACTGTTTTCTGAGAACATTGCAGGCCAGTGACTATTCCATGCTTCTAGTCACATTTATTTTTCTCAGTACAGGGAGATAAATGTCAGGTGGGCCAAGGAGATGACTGAAGAAAAACAAAGATAGACCAAATCCTTCTTACTCCTGTGGATTCTAATTATGCAGCAACAGGGCTCAGAAACAATTTTTTCCTTATGCATGCAATAGATTGGTGGCAGGGGAAGCTGACTTTCATTCACATAGTCATGAGAGAAACCTGGGGGAAATTGGGTTAACTCTGGATGTAGTTCCAAGCATATTTCACATCACAGCTTCAACTTCCACTTTTGTGGTTTCTGATTACTTGATGAAAATTGCTGGAGGAAGTGGCAGTGGCTGAGAAGAACACTTAACTGGGTGGTGTGATATGTTCTAGGGCAGCAAAAAAGGCAACATCATAGTATGCAAAAATGATGAATAAAACTTTTCAATTTTCAGATATTATTGTGAGGTCCTGCATCTGGAAACATATGACTATCTTGTAGGCACATCTCAATAACGACATCTCCCCATGTTGGCCCTTAAATCTTCATTTTATAAACATCTCAGCCCCACCTCCAGCCATTTCTATGTTCTAAGATGGTAGTGGGATAAGCAGGGATATATCCAGTTAGTTTGCTACAGGTGGCCACATTGCAACATACATCTCCAAAGACTTCCTGGAATTCTCAGAAGATCTTTGCAGGTGACGTGCTTGTAATGTGACCACCTACTGGCTATGACTGTTACCGCAAAGGGTTTCTTCCTTTCTGATGTGGGGAGAAAATCTTGCCCATATCGCATTCCAAAACTGGAGGAAATCAAATTTTAGACAATTAAAACGATGACTTCAGGAAGCAATGCAAGAAGCAAACAGGAAATTAAACATCAAAAGTTTTATTGCTACATTATTTTTTTCAACAGTTTCCCAATTGCGAGAAGACATTTTTCAACAAGGAAACAAATAATAGAAAATATTATTTCTATGTCTAGTGGGAACTCTGAAAACCATACAAAAGTCAGAACTGAACAGGAACACTTCTACTGCAATATTTTGTTGTTATGCGATATACTCCTGAAAATTGCAAAATTCAAGCAGGTACTTCATGTACATTCATTCAAAGCACTTACGAAAGCAGAAACATCCTACCCTAGTGACAAGTCAGGGATGACTCATTGCTCACCTGCTTCCAAAAGCAGGTAACAAACTGGAATTTAATTGTACAATCATCAAGAGCCCACTTCCTATTCATCTGAAATTTCGTGCTTTTATTTGAGGATTGCAATTCATTTTATTTATTTATTTATTTTGCAAAGAGGTGATCCTAATGAGTATCTTTAATGAGGAAACTAAAGGTGAGATCATTTTTCCTAAGGTTGCTGAAGGCTATCCCTTTCTCAGTGATAAATAATAAATAGTTAACACAGTTCCACTTGATGTACATTTGTCAGGTTGAATAAAATTGGACAGCAAGATAATTAAATTTGTTGCTACTGCAGGATCTTGGCTTAGTAGTCATCATTCATACAGACAGAAGCAACATGGCTATGCCTGAACAGCTTCCACATAGGGAAACAGGGCCACAGGTGTTAATGGTTCCTTCCAGCATTAGCATATAAGCATACATCATGTCCTCTTGTATGTACAGGGCAGGTATGGAATTTCAATGAGAAAAGTGAACTTGCCAACAGATGTTATAATAATTTCCAAATGCAAACTTTTTATTTTAAAAAACTGAGTAGTTGTATAGTTGAAACCCAATCTATCCGAGACCTACCGTACTTGCTTTTCAGAAAGCCTGTAAAACCTTTCTCTTCCGACAAGCTTTTGAGGGGTGAATGACTCGGGACTATGTCTGTTCTTGTTTTTATTGTATTTTAAAGTTAATTGTATTGTTTTAATCTACTGCTGTAAACCGCTCCGAGCCAAATTGAGAGTAGCGGTATACAAGTCAAATAAATAAATAAATAAATAAATAAATAAATAATTTAGATCTACAGAAAACCATGTTATCCATTGAGAAATAAAGCCTTACATGTCCTACAGGAAGATATTGGTTTGCATCAAGACAGTAGCAGTGACACTTGATATTTATATAGCACTTTGTGTACATTATCTCAGTTGCCTTTTACAACAAGGCTGCACTACTATACAATTACCCTATACAGCTGTGAAGCAAGCCTTAGTATAGGCAGTGTGTGGAGTAGGGAAAGCTGTATCTCTTTATTTCTTGCCCATTGCCATATTGCATGTGTTCCATTTTCTGTCCATTTCAATTTGGTGTGTGTGCATTATAAATATACACATTGTTTTGAAAGTAAAGCACAAGGGTAGCCTAGCAGGGAAAAAAAAACTCCACACCCTTTGTGGACACAGTGTGAGTGTGGAGTTTCCTGTTTAGCAAGAACCATCACAGACCACATGTTGCTGTACTGGAAAAGACCACAACATTATTGGTTGGAACTTCATAGATTTGGTCACTCAAAGGGCCAGGATCTAAATATTAGCCAATTTGCAAACCAATGCCAACCAATGAAGAAGACTAGGACACCCTATCAGTAGGGGCAGCCCTTACTATGTATGGAGCAGCAGTAAATAATAGGAATGGACAGACGGTGAACATTATAGCCAACATTATTGCACAGCCACTTTGTGCCAGCTTCTTTAGCAACCTCCACCTTTCTTTCATGCACACGCATAATTACTACAAGTAATGAGTTATTATTAAAGAATTGTTTAAGTGTTAGTTTCTCTTTCTGTTTGAAGCTTTTTGAGATCTTTTTTGTTTTAAGGATGAACTTCAACCCAATCATCTCACGGACTACGGAAGATATTTTTCTGCCTGAGTCAGATCAGTACATTCTATCCTCATATTTCAGATGTTAAGCCAGTCAAATAGTTTTAGCAGTTGAGGTAGAAATATTTATATGGGTTTCTCCTGGCAAGAATAATACAATGACAATACATTAAATGACTAAAATTGTGTTGCTCTTTCATGATACTCGAAGTCTGCTGCCTGAGGCAGTCACCTACTCTACTCTGTGTAAAGATAAGCATGAGTGCTCTGATTAGAGTATATTTTAACTGTACACAAATATATAAATTTGACTGATGAATGGCAATGCAATTTATGCAGCCTATGCATAGAGATAGAGCCAGTTCAGGGATAACCCTGCAAAGTATAACTTCTATAACAAACACTGGTACGCTAACACCTTCAGGACGTGAACCTGTGGTCAGCAACAGGTCATCAATTTCTGCCTTGTAGAAAAAGCTAACTTGTAGTGTTCTGATGGGCATAATGACCTATAAAGTACCCAAGTAAACTATACTAGTATTGGAAGGTTCTAAAGTTATTAGGGATTTGAAATCAATTTGTTTGAAAACCTTTCTCTTCATATCCCTGACTTGCTCCACCACAGCCACTGAAATGCAGGGGAAAATGGAAGAGACAAATACTTTAGAGAAACTTATATACCTGATTGATCATGGATAGACAATCTATATTTCAATATTTTTATGTAATTGCAAGGTATAATAATTAACTCATTCATTAGGTTTTAGTAGGGTTGAATATGAACCAAAATTACTAGCCTAGCCTATCAGTCTATGTAGCCTGATGATTCACATTGATTATGATAAAATGCCTGTGGTAAAATTAATCACTGAACTGTTGTATTGTTATAAATTGCATTGTGTAATCTAAAATCTTTTTATAATCTATTTTTAAATAACATTGACTTCTGTATGTTTTTAATTGTAATCTTTTAGATGTGCAAGATTCCATGAGTCTTGGGGAAGAGGCAGGATGTAAATAAACTCAACAACAGCGTCAACTAGAACAAGGCCTTCCCGGTGAATATTTTTAACAATTATCTTAAGAAGTGGGATAATTCTATAAAAAATGGGTAGTGGGAGGAAAGAAAAACAGAATTTCAAACTTTTTATATTATAGTAAACAAGAAATGGGTTGATGGGGAAGGGGGGGTGGTTCTCTGGAAATAGACTATGGGGCAAGTCAGTTAGCCAGGTTATTAGAATTCGAAATGGACGGGTAAAAAGATGGGTGCAAATAGAAAAGGAAGCAAATACTTGGAAAAGGGGAAAGTGTATGGGAGCAAGAATAGACAAAAAACTTAAAGAACTTAAAGATTGGCCCCTGCTTATTGATGTTATTAATTTGGAACCATCACAGACCACATTTTGTTGTACAGCATAATTAAAAGGAAAGTAGAAAAAGACAAAGGAATTATTGCGTTATTGTACAAGGAGTTAATCACCTTATTGTGCAACACAAAAACTACCCTTATGGAGAGTTGGAAACAAGAAAAAAAAAACTTTAGCAAGAAATTAATCAGGTTCTGGGTCAACAACATTCAGAAAATTAAACATATGAGGATCGAAGAAATCCAACAGAAAATAATCTCTAAATGTTACAGAACCTCCTTCAACTAGCTCATATAATGGGTAATATTTACAACAAATTTTAGCATAATTGTGGGGGGAAAGGTACATTCTGCTACATGTGGTAGGATTGCAGAAAAATTCAGAATTATTACAGTAAAATAAGAAATATAATGGAAGAAACAATAGGGGAAAAATTAAAGTAGGATAAAGCCAGATTTATGATACAGGCTATGATAGCCCAAGGATGGAGAGACATTACAAAATGGGATTTGGAAACTTGGTGGTCTTATCCTTCAGAATACATAATCAATTATTTCATTAATCAAAAGAAAAATAAGTATATGAATAGTCATACAAAACAAGACTGGTATAGGAAATGGTCTATTCCAACCAACAAAACAGAGGAAGATGATAGATATAGCATATTGAACCAGGCTTTCCATATGGTTAAATGGATGCAATGTCATCATTTGGAATAGCTGTTCCAGGAGGGAGGGGGGAAATGGGGGGAGGGCATTGATAACGGGCGATACACATCTAAGGAATATAGCAGCATTCAAGGTAAAGTGGCTTTTGGAATAATGCAAATCGAGATAAACCTTGTATGGCAAAAGTTTCTTAATCAAATTGATATATCAACCAAAAAAAAAAAAAAAACCATGGAAGAACAAGGTAGAAAATGTATAGCAAAATTTTATATTGGCAGCTCACAACTAGATTTATGCTTGTGTGGAATTCCATATTTGAGATGAAATTTGGTGTCTTTTGCTGGACAAACTTCATTTAAACATTTTCAGGAAGCTCTGGAGTAAATCCCATGTTCCATTGATTTACATTAATAGCTGGATGAAGTGGTTTTGCTTCAAATCTATTCTTGAGTTGGCAGTCCACCTTATTTTGGCTGTGTAGACATGCCTGAAGACAAAGGAAATTTTACTGTCAAGGGAAGCCAGAAACATGAGCTACATATACTCAAGAAACCATTTATTCTGACAACATTCACAGCAGATGTGAAGTGTAAAACAGTTATGCAGATTCTGAAAACTGTCTCAATCCTCTTATTTTAAGAGAAGTTAACTTTTTGAAAAAGACCCTGCTGAAGCTACAGATTCTAGTGTTTAGTCTTGTCTTGCTATTGGTTTAGGTAAACAAGAAATCTTCAGTAACTGCTGAAATAGTTGAGGCTGAGCTTTTGTGTGTTGGGTAGAGCCACTTTGTGTGTTGGTTTCCATCATCTGCTGAACCTCAACAGTGCTACACAGACTAGATATGTGCGTAGAATTCATTTCTCCTGTTTCAACCATTCTTTCCTTTCTTTTGTTCCCTTTGGAAGCACGGAAAAGGAAGCCCCCATCCTGGTGCAAAAATCAGCTTGACACGAAAACAAGCAGGAGCCGATAACCGGCTCTCTCTTGGCTTTCGTGATCACGTGGCACTCCTAGCTTGACTGAGCTCCAGGTCATAGGTTCTTCCTTCCCTGGGCCTCCTTGAAATGCGCAGTCAAGCAGTTCTCCCCCCTCCCTTCCTCCCTCAGCCTCTCTCTCTCCACATCACAGGAGCCTGGATAAGGGTAAACAAACAATTCCAAAAAGAAGCGTATCTTTAACCCTCCCAGGTCCAGCCTCCCAGCTCCTCCTTCACCACCAACATGGAAAACTTTAGCATCAGCAACAGCCAGGTTTCCAGCTCACGTTGGCGGAAGGGGTGGGGGGACCAAGGCTAAGCGCACTCAGCCAAGGGCCAAGGAGCTTCCTGTTCCTTCCCTCAGCCTCTCTCTCAGGGAGACTGACACAGTGCTGTAGGAGCCTCAAAGCCAAGCTGCTTCCTTTGTCTCCTCTAGAGTAGAACAGCTTTAAGCAGCATTAAACCCAGTCTCCTCCTCTACAAAGGGAAAGGATCCTGAAAGAGTGGTAACCCTGATGCTTTTAAAAATCCAGGTCTTAATGAAGGATATGGAAGGGGAGTCTGTGGGAAGTCCCCATTATAATGGGTGCTTTTTTAACCCTGTTGCAGCCAATGGGCTAAAAAGAATTTTCTTCGGATGCTGAATGAAAATCCCATTTGGCAATGCTTTCATTTTCAGGAGGCCCTGGAAAATGGATATGGGGGGCTTTCGAAACAAGCAAGCAGAAACGAATAGCAATTCTACATGAATGCACAACTCTACTACAGACCTCTTGCAGTCCTGAGATCATGGTCCCGTTGTCCTCCAAATGTTATTTTAATTACTTGATCACCAAGGATGCCAACAGAGCAACTGGTTTTCTCATTTGCTTTTCATATATCATTTACTTTTCATACTTTGAATTTTGTACTTTGATTCCCTTTGACCATTTTGAATCATTCAAAATAAATTCTATCACCAGTACATCACTTGTACACAGTCCTGACATTTTAGTTCCCTTTATTCCTGTAGCCACAATTAATAATTCAGATTTAATTAAAATGAAGCCTATCAGATTGATTGGATCTGCTAAGTGGCATGTGAAACTATTGGGAGAATTTATTTGAGAACACTTCACCAAAAAAAAGACACTGGAAATGATTGTTGTTAATAAAATATTATTTTACAAATAATTCCCATAAATGTATAGACCAGTTAATAGCGAAGGTTTAAATGCACCTGATCTCCAGCTTTATTACCAACCACCAGAACTGTCCTTCACATTTTTTTGACTGAGTCATCTTGCTTAAATAATGACTGGGCTTTGAACGATCATATATTTTGAGGTATGCCTTGGAGAAGAAATAATACAGATGAAAGCCAAATTTAGAGCAGAAAAAGTGATGGAAAACCTGCATTTGAGCTTAACGTTGCTTGTATGGAAATAAATTGGAGGCTATCTCTCTGGTGTAGTCATATTTCCAAAGTTGATTTTTTTTCTAGGATAGGTTCTTTTCTTAAACCAAAGAGCAGCTAGCAGGATCTTTCCTTCCATGAAGCTGGTATACAGATCTTGTTATTTTAAAGAGGGAATATGTTGTAATCAAAACTAAACATATGAACCCAGCCAATTTTAACCTATGAATTTAAATTACTTTTTATTTTATTTTCTTTTTTGCTCTTATACTTGTCTTTTATTATATGTCTTTAATGGTCTTATGTTTTTATCTATTTATTTTAACTGTATGGTATCCCATCTTGAGCCTTGAGGAGAGGCACATAACAAATAAATGTTGTTGCCATAGTTATTTAAGTTATATTCTATTTTCTGTTCTTACATTTATATCTTGAACTTACAGGTGTCCTAGCTTATAAGGAAGAGTGGAATTGTTTAAGTCTGCAACACTTATATGAGCACTGACTCACAGTAAGTTAGTTTTTATATTGGTGTTATTACTACTACTACTACTACTACTACTACCACTACTACTATTTTAATATCCCGGGTTCTCCCCATGTTTGTGACTTGGAGCAAAACACAATCTTTAAAAACAATACAATGATAAACAGAAAATTAATATTTAAATAGAATTAACCCAGTTCTACTGTTTTATTAAAATATCCTCACCAACTATCCTTGTAACAGTTGTAGAGAAGAGGCAAGTGCTTTCCCTGATGATCCTAGAGCCCAAGCTGGCTCATATAGGGAGATAAGATCTGCCAAATAACCTAGATCTGAGGCATATAGGGCTTTATAGTTTTGAACTGTGCTCAAACAACAAACTGAGTGATCCCTGAGATTTCTACAACTCAGGGCAGTTTCAGACAGCACTTTCTCACAGTCTTTAGTGAGGGGCAAAAAATCCCAGGATTTCAGGATACCACACTTGTTGGCCCCAGGATTTCTGCCCCCATTATCCAGATGTCATGCTTTGTTCCAAGATTTAGAGGCTCCCAAAGGCAGGACTTCCACTGGAAACCAGCAGGTTTTTTTTATTTTAAAAAACCATCACAGGATGTAGATATGCAGATATGCGAACATTTGGATATACAGCAAACCACAAAAGTTCCATTCTTTGTACTGACCAAAAGAACTGTTCCCTCCAAAAATTTCATGAAGTACCTCCCACATTTACAAACCTCATGGGATAGAACCACTACTGCCTAAGTCATCAGTACACAAACAAGAACACACATTTTAAAGCCAGGAACACAACTTTGTCATTATCTACTATTTTTAGAGTGTGGCTGCCTGAGCATCTGTTTAGACAGATTTGATTGTGTACTTGTGGCATCCAACAATAGGGGCCTGTTTCTGGGTTTTATTCAGCTTTCTGGCAGACAAACAAAGTTTTTGAAGTAGGACTCCTTCTATCCAAGTCAGCACTACAGTATGAATCAGGAAGACACACTTTCAAGCTAGGAACAGAACGTCATTATTGTCACTTTTTACAGGCTACCTGGCCATTTGTCCAGACAGATTTGGTTGTACTTGTGGCATCAAACAACCTGGAGCTGTTTCTGGGTTACACGTGGCTTTTCCTATTAGCCACCTGCATGACCTTGGCTCACAGTATTTACATTCCTCTCCAACACATCCATGTCCCAACAGCCAGTAGTAAGTTTTTGCCATAAACTGTACACATGTTATCAGCATGAGGAACCAACATGTATAATCCGGCAACATTATCCTCTTGGTCCCTGGCACAAGTACACCATGAGACTTGTCTGCACAGATGGCCAAACAACGTCTGAATAATTATAGTAATGATGACAATCTGTTCCTGGTTTGAAAATGTCCGTTCCCATTTCATTGTGTACTACTTACTGTGAAAGTATTTGTTGCACCCCAGGATCTTCTTTTTTCTGCTGCAAACAGGCAAAGAATGAAGTTCCGCTTCCCAGGAAAATGTTTTTGCCTTCTGCTCAAGTGTTACCTTCTTGTAGGGAGCTGACCAATCAGGAACAATCATTAAAAGCCCAGGAACAAACCAAGATAAAAAAATCCCTTGATATCCGATTGCAGGGACATACAGACATGCAAATATCCGGATATTTGGCTAAAAACCATGATATTCCTGCACCTGGAAATTTCACATTTTTTTCCTTTTGTTGTGATTACTTCTGAGTTTACAGAGAATGGTGCCTGGCCACCCTCCTCATTGTTGTGGGAACTCCTGGGATAAAGGTACTGTCTGGATAAGCCCTCAAGTGAAATTGGCAAATGAAATGGGAGCAAAGAATCAGAAGATAATGGGAAAATATTTTGGATTCATCCTTCCTCACACTCCATGTTATTCATCTTTGCTGGAATCCTACATGATCTTTCTGTATTAATTTATGAACAATTAACTACATGGCAGAGATGTTAAGAAACTCTATTAAGTGAATTATGAAGATACATGATGAGACACTTGCAAGAGTGCTCAATGAGCATTGGTGCCTGATGTGCATTGGGATGGATATAACATGGATACAGAGGTTGCACATTTTCGCAATTCTAATTCCCATACATGTAAATCCACTTATGAAGACACAATTCCCATACCAGATTCTAGCTATTTATTGTATTTTTCCCTAAGGTCAATGAAAGCTTGTTAAACACCGATAAACTTTTAAAATAAAAAAGGAGTTTAGATTTTTTAAAATATAGGAAAATGATGCAAAAATTGAATTAATTTAATTATGAATTAAATTATACATTTTGTAGCAAATGAGATCCTTTAATTAGATTTGTAAACTTAATTGATTCTAAATTGGTCTATGGTCTTATCTTGATTATAGAATTAAATTATTAATTAGTGAATTAAATGGGAATGTATGCTAGGGAGCCAACACAATTTCTGTTTCCTGTTTGGTTCTTTAATAAATGCATATAGCTTTCAAAACATTTGTTAATGATTAAAGTGTGATAGTTATATTCCAAGGTTATATTTGAAATGAACAAGGAATATGGGCAACAGATTGATTTTCTTTTTGTTCAGGTGCTCCTTCCAGATTCTAGATCAGATCTCAGCAGAGTCCTCATCTGTTCTGAATTTTGAAGCTCTCATCCTTGATAATGTTGCTAGACTCCATGGAATCAGTAAACTAAGGAAAGATGAAGATCAAATTATGAGACCAGAAGCAAAGAAAAGCAAGGGAACAATTTTTGTTGAGGTGGATGGGCTTTTCCTTTTCTCTCAAGGTTAAGCAGAAAACATTTTTGATGGCATTTTCAGCTTCATGCTGAAAAGTTAAACTTAAATGGCACTTTAAAAAGAGTTTGTTTTTATGATTTCTATTGCTAATGGAATTGAGTTAGATTTTTAAACTTACTGATTAATTAAACATAGTAACCATTTGCTACTAACTTTCTGGTCTCAGGAGTGCACTGAAACAAGTTGTAATTGAAAAGTCATTGAAAGGTTGCTACATCCTTGTCAGAGTGGGGTATCACAGGCAGGTAGACGTGTCAACAACTCCTACTGAAAATCTTTATATCTATGGCTTCACCTGGCCTTTACAATAATACCACAACATTTATAAAAAGAGAAAGTGAGAGAACGTAGAATATATAGCATTATCATTTGATTATTTCATTACTCCAAAATAGTGAAGTAAATGTCAAGTACTGCAGGCATAATAACATAATCAAGAATGAGCTTGGAGGCACACAATCTCAATTAGTGCTCCATCACGATGGCGACTAATGATGTTGCCTCTATCACACCTGCATGGCTTGCAATGGAGTCTATAGGTGGTTTAAAGTCTTTCAATATCCACTTTTTCATTTTGAAAAGCTAGACCCATTGCCATTTTTTTTCCTAAATTCAATAGGATGATGCCCTTGCCTTTTAGAGGGGATTTTCAGTTTTGACTTTTAATTTTCATCCAAAGATTATAACCAAGCCATTAGGGCAACGGGTCGGATATATGTGAGTTATCTAGCACCGTAGACAATTTTTCTCTTATTTTATAATCTGAACACCATTGTATAATAAAGTTTATGATCTACTGCAATTTAAAGACTCTTGAGCTACAGTGATAAAGACCAGGTTCTCCTAGTATCATCTGTGTGAGGCTGCCCTTAAGCTAGGTTCAGAACCTGCAATTGGTTCACAATGTGACTCCTAGATTAGTAGTTCTTCTTATGAATATATTTAACTCCTATGCTGAAAGTGCTGTGCTGTCTGCCTATGATCTACTGTTCCAATATTTTACCTTACTGTAATATGGCTATATACAGCTCAGACACAAGAAGACAATGGATTCCCACCAATACAAAAAACACAAATCCACTAAAAGTTGTGGTACATAAATGACAATGGTCGATATTGCCTAACAGTTTGTATATTACAATATTCAACAAACGGCAAAATTAAATGGTATAGGCATAACCCAGTATATAATGAACAACAACCAGTTGTTTACAAAGATTACACATACATAACATAAAAAGTCTTTTGATGTAAAGACAACTTGTCTTCAGGGCATAAGATCCCTTGCTTTAGAGTAAGCGTAATGTAAAGAGTCTTTCTTGGTGTAAAACCAACTTCTCTTCAGGGCATAGGATCCCTTACTTTAGAAAATTTTTGGATATCCACATCCACGACCGGATTACTATTGTGAAGAACTTGATGTCTCATATATCCACCTGAGGAAGACTCTAGTTGAAACCGGTCGTGGATGTGGATATCCAAAAATTTTCTAAAGCAAGGGATCCTATGCCCTGAAGAGAAGTTGGTTTTACACCAAGAAAGACTCTTTACATTACGCTTACTCTAAAGCAAGGGATCTTATGCCCTGAAGACAAGTTGTCTTTACATCAAAAGACTCTTTATGTTATGTATGTGTAATCTTTGTAAACAACTGGTTGTTGTTCATTATATACTGGGTTATGCCTATACCATTTAATTTTGCCGTTTGTTGAATATTGTAATATACAAACTGTTAGGCAATATCGACCATTGTCATTTATGTACCACAACTTTTAGTGGATTTGTGTTTTTTATATACAGCTCAGATCATAATCCAAGACACCACTTTCTTGTTTATAGACCACCTAAGTTTTGTGCTCTATGAATTATGTTCTTTTCCACCACAACATGGCCCAATTAGGACAACTTCATGGGGATATAGCAGAGGGTTTTCTCTGTGTAACTACTGCATGCTCTAAATTTGAAATATTTTTGCTGTCAGCTGAAGACTTACTTGTTTGCTGAGGCTTTTTCCTAATAACTAACTGGTTACCTTTCTGAATAGAAAAAAGATTAAAAAAATGTGAATACAAACATTTTTTTTTCTGTATTATTATATTATTTGTAGCAATTAGTTTTGTTGAACCTATTTTTCTTGCAAAGTCATATATACATCACACATACATACATATTTACCTTCTGAGAGCAGGAGGAAATATGCATTAGATGTACAGCATACTGTGATTTTCACTGTAAGTTACCAGCTGAGATCCATCAGAAGAAATGACTTTCAGCCTTTAAGTGAAAAGTAAATGTGTTGATTTTTAAGAGTATGGGTAAGTGTAGAAGCATCAGCATCAAGTCTTTTCAACAAATCAGCTTGTTGTAAACAGAGTGGTGACCCTGTTGCAAGTAAAAAATTCTAGGCTTCGAAACCTGCCAGAAAGCTTCTTGCAGATACATTTTTTTAAAAAAAACCCACCCATCTCTAAAAAAATTCAATTTCTTATAAATACCACAATTTAAATCTAGTTCAATGTTTTGCATCAGGTCTTGCAATATAACTTCTTTTTGTGTGTATGTAAATTTACATTTTTTGCATCCTCACTAAGAGTAGCAACAAAACATTCCAAATATGCACCTGAAAATTGTTGGGAAGATTAGTGCTGTCATTTTACATCTTTTATATTTTTTTGAGGGTTTCTTTACAATGAGAAATGTTTATACTTCTGTAACCAGTGTGGAAAACCTGCATTGTTGTCCTAAGTCAATCCTGAGCCGATCTATGATAATTGTATTTAATATATTCTAATTCTACCTTGATATCTGAAGTTAGACAGAAGGGTCAGAAATACTTTAATAAATGATCAAGTTCCAAAGACTCAGCAAAATGGGGAATTCTTTGGAGAAGAACAACAGATCCTGTGAGGCTGTTCCTAGAAGTACATGAAAGTGGTATGAGCATGGAGAGGAGTCACATTCTTCCCCAAAATAAACATTCATAGAAAAACAAAATAACTGCCAGAAATCGCCGTGGGGGTCTGGAAACCTATCCAATGGCATGAGTATGGAGAAGAAGCACACCCTTTCCTATAATGAATAGTAGGCTTAGTTGATTAAAAATAAATGGACCAAAACCCGTTTTGGATGTAGGGGGCACTGGTGGTTCAATTCTAAACTCACTTCTGAATTTTTCAAAAAAAAAAAGTCAGAACGTTCAGAAACTTCTGAATTGCTTTGTTAATGGTGGATGCGATTGTGCAATATGCGAAAAACAGCACTGGCACTGGGGAAACTCCAGGGCCTTCTCCCTCCCTCATTTTTACACCAAGCTTGATGAAACTTGATATACTGCTACAACATATCCTCCTCTGTTAGCATACGAAATTTCAACATATTAGGACATGTGAGCAAAAAATAAGTTTCCAGAAATGACTTTATTAATTTCACCCTCTCCCTCCCTCCTAAACACACTTTTCCTTCTTCTTTGGAACAGGACTGTTAGGACATGTTCAAAATATAGACCCCAGAAAAAATGGAGAGACCCCAATAAAAATGGCAGTTTTATTGGTGAGCAAAAAAGACGTTTACAGAAATAACTTTATTAATTTCACCTTCTCCCCGCCTCCCAAACAAACCTTTCCTTCTCTCTCTTTCTTCTCTGGCTCCAAACCCTTCCTCTCTCAAAATCTTCCCTTCTGCCTTGCCTTCCTCCATTTTACAAAACTTCTATCCTCTGACTCCAAACCCTTTCTTCCACCCCACACCCAACAGCAACAAGCAGCAACGGTCCAACCTCCCCTCTCCAATGAGCCTTCCAGCCATGTGCTTGGGTTTATACAGCAATGGCTGCCAGACTCTGCAAACCCCTCCCCTTCCCAATATGCAAGCCCTGATTGGCAGGGAGGCAAGCATCTTAGGCTTTGCCTCCCAACAGGCTTAGTTGCATTAAAATGCTTCATCATAGTTCCGACTCTCTTCGGCATCCCTGAAATTAATCATGCAAGGCAAGTCAAAACTATAGGGGACTACATCCACATGAAAATGTGGTGGAAGTCCCTTCAGAAGGCAAAAACACCCCATTTTTTCTGAATTATGCCACATTCGAGCGAACATATCCAACACTAATAAACTAATAAACATAGCAAAAAGGTAGTGTGTGGGATGCTTCAGAGCTTCACTGCAAATGTCCTGGAAATTTGTAGCTTGGGGACAGAGATGTTGAGGTCAGCATAGTGAGAAACAACCATGAAATGGTTGTTCATGTTGATAGAGAGAAATCGGACCTCACAAATTAAGAAATGTATAAAAATATATTATAAAGAAACTGGCTCCACTAAGACACAGCAGGCACAGATGACCTTTATCTTACAGTAACCCTTTGTACGAATTTTCTCTGGAACACTGCCTAATCAATGTGACAAAATTAATGCTCTGAATGGAAATATACAGTATAGTTGCTCTTTTGGGAAACATAATTGGGAGAAAAAAAATTAACCAACATGAGAAAAGGAACTGCATTCTGGGCAATCCTTGGGGCTGTAATATTTGAGTTGCAGACGTAGTGACCCACGGGGGTCAAAGGCCATGTGTGCAGATGTGCCCACATTTTGCTGCGGATCATTGGTAAGGACAGAGGGTGAAGAAATGTAGAGCAATCACTATCATTTTAAATTGGTCCCAAACTTGAAATCTTCTGGAGTGAGCACAATTACTCTAACTTTGCTCATTACCTCACTTTAGGAATTGTAAAACACACCTGGTGAAGGAAATAGTTCGAGATCTTTTTGAAGAAGCAGCCTCACCTTCTTCATAGGATTTTTAAGGATAAACTGAGAAAAAATAGAAGCCAGTTACACAACCTTGAACAGTGGGAAAGTATATATTACTATAAGATATTGATTAGTACAAATAAGAATAATCAAGCTACTTCTTCTCAGGGTTACCTTAAAAAGTCAACTTTATTGGAGATATGCTGCGTATAAAGGGAGGTGTTCTGTTGAGGTTAAGACAGGGGTCTTCTACACATGCAGTAAAACCCAGAAATAACTGGGATAAAGGGAGGGGGAGTGGTTAAATGACGTTTGGAGAAGTGCGGGTGGAATCAGGTTAACAATTGAAAAAGCATGTGTTTAAAAGATGAACTTAAAAACTGATTTTGCTCCAAAAATGTGCACCTTCGCATGATTATACATCTCTGCAGTCATGCAAAACATGTGACTTCCTTCCCATCCCACTGTGTGGACTGCTCCAGTGCACATGCACATTCTAAAAGCCCGAAACAGCTGATTAGGCTGCCAAAAAATGGAGCCACAGACACAAAGGGAAGACAATTGGAAGCAAATAGAATACTATGCAATCATTCCTTTCTTTCTTATAATATTAAACAGAGCTTGATTTAACAGTTGAGCAAAGAGAGGGATAAGAAATCTGCTTATGAGTACATTGGGATCTCCACTTGTGTTGATATGAGAGCCAGCATATCTCAGAGATATATATATTTTTTAAAAACTTCCTTAACCCCCCCCCCATTTCCTTACCCCCCCCCCCCATTTTGATCTGATTCAAAAAAAGGCGTGAGAATGGTGGGGGGGGGGGGGCATTTCCTGGGACTTACAGGTCTGCGTGTGGACTTAATGTCAGGTTCTGGGATTTTTTGCCCCAGTTTTTAATCTTGCATTTCAACACTGTCTGAAGGCTCCCTAGGAGTAGGTTCTGTTGCCCTAGAAAAAGGGAGCTTTAATAGGGAAAGGGAGCTTTAGACTCCAAAAAGAAATCCTATGTATTGAAATTCAGAGATATCTGGATCTGGAGAGATTGAAAGACCAAAGGAGAACCTAAAGCTCAAAGCCTAAAATTCCAGAGGTTATAAGGATTGGGCAGGCCCCCAAAACCGAATCAGAAATCCAGGGCAGGGCAACTGTCACAAAAGTGGGAAAACAATGGAAACAACTCCCTTTGGTGCAGATTTTTATCCACTACTTTTAAACTACAATAAAAACCATACTGCGTGGGAAATATTTCAATCAGAATAACTTTCTCTGGATGGCTGTGCCACCTGTTGGTGTATGGCATAAAGTTTTCTTAATGAAAAAATACTCAGAGTTGATTTTGTCATTTCTTTCCTCTGAAATACAGCCTATAGATCCTGGTATTCACTGGTGGTTGCCCATTCAAGTACTAACCAGGCTGAGCCTTCTTAGCTTTCTGTTAGGATAGGCAAAGCTTGATTATAAAAATAGGTCACACTCCCAATGGCCACGAGGTAATTGGATACAAAAGAAAAAAAAAGCAAGGCACCACAATTTGGTTATTTTAAAATACAACCCCCCCCCCCCCAAAAAAACCCCACCCATCCCATGAAAACGGAGATCTTGGTTAAATTTGGAAATAATGACACCACCTTCAGTAATAATTTTCTTCTTCTTTAGATGTTTAGTCCCATATTTTCTCTCAATAAGATAAGCAAAACAAAGGACTGAAGCTTAATCGTTATTTCCTGAAAATAGAATTTGCATTGTCTAATACGTTTGACAAATTTATCTTCTGTAGTCTCAGGCTTGGAGTTATATGAGATGTCAAAAGGATTTATGTAGGAAAACCATAGCCTAGACACTTCATTATTGAAGCAATGAACATACTAATTTTTTAAAAAATGATACTCCATAGAACAATTTCAGATGGAGCAATGAAAATGGCATGTTGACTGATCTTTATTGGTTGAAACCTTCTTCTGTGCCAGCCTTCAAAGTTTAATTGGAAGAGTTTGTAGAGCTTGCATTTAAAATGAACAAACAGGTATGGAATGTAGTTTGTCTCATGTCCAAAGTAGAAGTTTGCAATAACACATTTACTTGCGCTCTTTACTGTAACTAACATAATTTACCTGGTGAACCATGCTCTTTAGCCTGTGAGTCACAAACAGAGCTGTGGTGGCTGAAGAAGGGGTGGAGAAACAGTCCAATATGTCTCTTAGTTATCATGTTATAATTTGAATGACATATTTTCACCCTTAATTGTGTGAATTCACATTAGGCATAACAGTTCACTGAATTGCATACATTAATGTTTCTGAATATTAGAATCTCTTAAAAAATGTTACAGAATGTGAGGAACTGTTGTAGATGAGAAGAACAGAACAAATTGGACTTGAATCCTAAGAGATATTAGCATAAGAGGTTTATGGATGGAAAGCTTCCAATGTTTTCATCCCAGCGGGCCACTATGCCCCATCCCAAAGCATTTAGTGACTTTCTTAATCTCCAAGAAAGAGTTCTTGAGCGGCATAGGCAGAGAAAATAACTGAATTTTTCTTTCCTTAATTTAACTTATTTCAGGATCCAATGGATAACTGCATACCTGACAGCCTACAGGGAGCTCTGGCGTGGGCTGGTTCATGAGGTCACGAAGAGTTGGAAGTGACTGAACGAATAAACAACAACAACAATTAAGTAGGGCTGATTGTGATCACACCCAGAGACAGAGACAACAATGAGATTGCCATTTGAAGATCTGAGGGCATGATGGATAGGGAACACATATTTTGTAGTCATGTCCAAATGAGAAGAATGAGTTAATGTTTGATGTTAATGTTTGAAAGCACATGACCATTAAATCTAGATAAGTCCTAGTACGAACATCCTGTTTTTCCATCATTATTGCTTTGTTAAATGCTGATGCTGATGAAAGCAAGCAGTCCTTTATATATATTTGCCAAACTGAAGGCCTTTTGAGACAGGTTGATAGCCTATATGACCTTAAACAAATTAACTTTGTAATATAGTTGAGTTGCCAAGCATTTAAGTTAAAAGGAGAGTGCTTTCTAATTATGAAGTGATACTTTTGCTGTTAATCATAGCAACAAGAGAACTTGTTGGTATGTATTTAGTTCCAGCAGGATCAAATTTGCGCTTCTGATAGTTTCAATTCAGCAGTACCTTTAATTTAATGTCTTCCTTTTAAACATCATCTTCAATATACGAGAAGTGTTCATTAAAGATTTCCCCTGACCCACTTCCTGTGGATTGAGAGCAATGAAACTTGGTACAGTTATTAATCCTTCTCTACATAGATGCCACCTAGGGACACACAAGTCTCACATCTTTTTAAGCAACTGTAAACATCTTGATGGTGCAAGGTTACGTGAATAAGGAAGATGTGGTAGAATTTACTGACATATTCATGTCTTCATTATTACACACTCCATGATCCCATTCCCTTTTGTATCTAATGTATTCTTGACCATTTCTCTCCTCCCCTTCCTTCAATTCCTTCCCCCAATACCATAGGAGGAACAGCTGAGATGCTATTTCTCGCCACCTTCCAAAAAACACCCCAGGGTTGTGCTACGCCTATCCTTTCCACTTCTCCTTATTGACCTTGTCTTACAATTTGCAGTTTACATTCCAAGTATCCCAGGGTCTCTTTACTCCACCCAGACTTGGTCCTAGTCACCTGAATTCATCTTTTCCCATTATAAACCTTAACACAAGCATTTTCATTTTAAACCCTCATATTTAGACACTCTGCTGCCATCTCATTAATTTTTTTATTAAATTTTATTATTACAATAGTAAAAAAGGAGACATCATACAGGACATAGACACAAAAAGACGAAAGAGCAAACAGACAAACAAACAAATGGACATTGTCATGGGTTTACACTCCCATGGGCATCACTAACTAACATCGACAAACTAACCTAGACAAATAAATATAACATCCGGACTACGACTACATTAAAATGAAAGGGGCCCGCAAAGGCCGCAGACCTCCTCCTCTCTCTACTACGGTATATCAGTGTATTTTTCAGTGCACTTCTACTTCTAAATTGTTTGTTTACTTTCTTCTTCCTGTATAACCCTAACTCGTAGGTCTACAATTTCTTAAATAGGTAGCACAGATATATTTACTCATACCTACAAAAATAGGTCATTATATCCTCGGATATCTATACATCATTATTCTTATTCCTCAATTCTCTTAAGCAGTCAATTTCTTACTTTCCTGAACATTCCTCTATTTATTCTTACTGTTCCTATTATCATTCCTGGGAACCGTCCTCCCTGTCTTAGCCTCCCCCCCCCCCCCCGGATATTGATTTTTAACTTCTTGCTATATGGTATTAGTCTATTAACGTCTTTATCTTCATTTCCCCGAGCCATTCCTTGACCGGGGTCCAATTTGTTTCTGTTACCGGCATGTTGCATGACACTGATATTATATAGGTCAGGTGGTCAATATTCATTATATCTAATATTTTCTCTATCCAATCTTCCTCCGATGGTATGGTTCTTTGTCTCCAAACTTTGGCCAATAGCATTCTAGCTGCTGTTATTAGGTGTATGAATAATTTGTCCGTCTCTTTGTCCCATGGTTCCTCCGTTAAGCCTAATAGAAAATATTCCAGTTTTAGGGGGATTTTTTGGCACCTCTCTTGTATTAGTTTCCAAAAAGATCTTACCTTCTTGCAGGACCACCACATGTGTCGAAAGGTCCCCTCCTCCTCCCCGCACTTCCAACATTTATTGCACATATGTTTGGAGAATTTTGCTATTTTGGCTGGCGTTAGATACCACTGATGTGTCATTTTTATCCAGTGTTCTTTAATAGAATAGGAGTAGGAATAATTTGTTTTTCTGTTCCATATTATACCCCATTCATCTAACGATATTGATCTCCCAATTAGCCTCGCCCACTTAATCATGTATTCTTTGATTCGTTCTTCCTCCGTTGACCATTCTAGTAGTAGCTTGTATGCTTTCGTGATGTGTTTCCTAGAATTGTCCCAAAGTCTATCCCAGGCTGTTAGATTTTCCATAAAGCCTGTTTGGCTATCTTTCCTGAAGTATTCTTTCAGCTGCCAGTGCTGGAGCCAAGTGATGTTTTCATATTTTTCTTTTAGCTCTTCTTGTGATTTTATCTTAAGCTCCTTATTTCCCCTGCACAACAGATCTTTATACATTGGCCATATTCCCCACCCCAATTCCTTCCTTTGGTGGGCTTCCAGGGGGGATACCCAGAGTGGAGTTTTGGGGTAAATCCTTCCTTTATACTGATCCCACACTTTAAGGAGAGCCGGCCGGATGAGGTGGTTTCGAAAGTTTTTTTCCACTTTTGCTTTATTATGCCAAAGGTAGGCATGCCACCCAGTTCTTAAGTCGTGGCCTTCTAGTATGAGTAGTTTTTTATTTTTTAATAATATCCAATCTTTAATCCACTCCATACAACTTGCTTCGAAATATAGTTTTAGATTTGGCAGACCCAGACCTCCTCTTTTTCTTTCATCTGTCAAATTTGTGAAGTTAATTCTAGGTTTTTTGTTATTCCACACAAATCTGGAGATGTCCCTGTGCCAGTCGGTGAATAGCTGTTTCATCCTAATTATAGGTAGGTTTTGAAATAGATGTAACATCTTTGGGAGTATATTAGATTTAACTACTGATATTCTACCCAATATAGACAGTTTCAAGTGTTGCCAATCTTTCAGATCTTTCTTTATTTCTCTCCATTTCGTTTCATAATTATTTTTTAATAATTGCAAGTTTTTTGCTGTTATATAGATGCCAAGGTATTTAATTTTAGATGTTATTTGCAGGCCTGTAAGTTCTCTCATCTTCTCCTTCCTTTCCTTTGGGATGTTTTTAGTTAGTATCTTTGATTTTACTTTATTAATTTTAAAGCCTGAAACACTACCAAATTCCTCTATCTTCTCGACCCACAGATTGATGTTATTAAGGGGTCTTGTATCGTACATATAATATCGTCGGCAAACGCTCTGAGTTTATAGGACTCTTTCTGGATGGTAACCCCTTTCAGTCTGGGGTCCTCCCTAATCCCGTTTAGTAGGATCTCTAGTGCCAAAATAAAAATTAGGGGCGATAGAGGACAGCCCTGTCTCGTCCCTTTTTCTATATCCAATCTCTCTGAGTTCTGTCCATTAATCCTTATCCAGGCATTTTGGTCTGCATAAATAGCTTCTATAGCGTTCAGAAACTTATATCCGACATCCATTTCTTTAAGTACTGATTTTAAAAAAAACCAGTTAAGGTTGTCGAACGCCTTTTCCGCATCGACTGAAAGGATCGCCAGTTCTTTTTGGGAGTGACCTTCATGATATTCTATGATGTCCAAGATGTTTCTGACA
This sequence comes from Anolis sagrei, assembly GCF_037176765.1. NCBI lineage: Eukaryota > Metazoa > Chordata > Lepidosauria > Squamata > Anolidae > Anolis > Anolis sagrei. Next base: position 90,341,334 of record NC_090023.1, read on the forward strand.
TTGTCTCTCATTTTCCTATTTGGCAGGAACCCTGTTTGCTCCTCTTTTATCCACGTTGTTAATAATCCTTTCAGTCGGTCCACCAAGATTGTTGTGAAGATTTTATAGTCGCTGTTTAAAAGCGAAATCGGCCTGTAATTTTTGACACTAAGAGGGTCCATATCTTCTTTATGGATCATGACTATGTTAGCCTCTTTCCAAGAGTCTGGCATGTTGCCAGTTTCTAAGATTTCATTCAATATATTTCTAAGTTGTGGTATTATAATATCCTTTAGTCTTTTATAATATACCATGGACAGTCCATCGGGTCCAGGTGCTTTTCTGGAGTCCAATCTCTTTATTGCGCTCTCTATTTCTTCTGTCGTAACCTCTTTGTTTAAGGCTTCTCTGTAGTTTTGACAATCTTATTATTTTTTGTTTCCCCAGATATTCATTAATTTTTTCCCTGGATATCAGGTCTTTCATGTACAGTTTCTTATAAAATTTATGAAATTGGGCCATTATTTCCTCATTTTTTGTGTATGCCTTTTCTTCATCCACTATTTGAGTAATATTTTGTTCACATTTTTTCCTCTTAATTTTCCTCGATAGCCATTTCCCTGCTTTATTTGCATTTTGGAAATGGTCTTGCTTCACAAATAGCAGATTTCTTGCCATTTGGTCAAGTTCTAACTGTTCTTTTTGCTTGTTCAAAACTTCTAATTCTAATTTGATTTTCTTATCCTTTGGGTATTTTTTAAATTGTTTCTCTAATTCAACTATTTTGTCATTTATTTCTTTCTCTTTCTGCTTTTTCTGTTTGTATTTCCTACTGCTTTGTTGGATAAAGATGCCCCGCATGTAGGCCTTACTGGCATCCCATATGGTATTTTTTGCCATGTTATCTGTGTTATTTAATTCAAAGAATTCTGCTAGTACCGCCAAGCTTTTCTTGATGTCTTCTTTAGATCTCAGTAGGTTTTCATTTAATCTCCATCTTTTCATACTATCTTTGTGGTTTATGGCTAATTCGATCGGACAGTGGTCAGATTGGTATCGTGGTAAAATTTGATTGGTATCGTGGTAAAACATAATATTTTATGTATCCTCCCTATGAGCGTTTTTGTGGCCCATATCATGTCAATTCTAGTCCATCTTTTGTGCCTATCGGAGTAGAATGTGTAGTTTCTTATATTTTTGTTGTGGGTTCTCCATACGTCTTGTAGGCCAAGGTCGGTTTGCAGTTTGAGAAATCTATCTGGTAATCTCCCACCTCTGTCTTTCTTTCTCCCTTTCTCTCGTAGGCTTTTATCCAGATAGGTATCCATAACGCCATTGAAGTCCCCCAACAGAATGAGTTCGTCATACTCCTGCTCCATTAACAAATTCTTAAGTTTATTTACAAATTTACTTTTCACCCCGTTTGGAGCATATAAGTTACAAAACAATAATTTCCATCCTCCTTTTTCCACAATCACCCCTACCATCCTCCCCTCTGTGTCTTTAAATGCCAGCCAAGCTGTTAATGATTCCTTTACATAGGTCACAACCCCTCTTTTTTTTTTTCAGCTGCTGATGAGTAGAATGTCTTTAGTCCCTTTTGGGTGAGGTGCGCCACATGCCTTTGGCATATGCCTTTGGCATATTTCTTGGGGCGATATTACGTCATAATTTCCTTTCCGAAGATGGTTAAAGATCTTTCTTCTCTTGTTGGGGGAGTTTAGACCGTTGGTGTTGTTAGATATGCATTTAAGATTCCACTCCATCATTGTTTTCTTTTTTGCTATCCTCTATATTCCTTGCCTCCTTTGCGTCTGGTTCCCACCCCATCAGCTCCTTTACATATGATGTACCTCCTGGTGATGTTAGTCTTGCTCATTTAGTTCCTTGTTTTTGTCCTTTGGGGGGTTGGTCGCTTGTTTCTTTTTTTAATTTCTTGTAGAAATCCTGCGCTTTTTCTTCTGATGTCAACCAATACCGTTCTCCTTTGTATGTTACCATTACCCCCTCTGTTCTTTCCCATCGAAATCTTATGTTTAGATGCTTTAATTCTTCTGTCAGGAATGTGTATTTTTTCCTTTTTTGCAGGGTGGATTGTGGGACCTCCTTCAGGATAGCGACTTTTCTGCCTTTATATGATATTTGGCTCAGGTTGTTCTTTTTGAGAATTCCGTCTCTTGTCATTTTTTTGGTAAGGTGCACTATAACATCCCGTTCCACTTTATTTCTCTTTGCGTAATTAGTAGAGATGCGATATACTCGATCAATCTGGTTTTCCATCTCTTTCTTTGGACGTTCCGTCAGTTTCGCTGTCAGTTCAATCACTATTTGTCTAATGTCTTCTATTTCTGTATCTTAGCTGGAATTCAAGTTCGCTGGCTTCGAGTTTCTCTTGTTGTCGTTCTAATATTGAACTTTTTTCTGCCATCTCATCCAGCTTTTTCTCACATTGTTCCTGCTTATGTAACAGTTCTTGCTTATCTTTCTTCATTTCTTTTATTTCTTGTTGGAACATATGTATTTCCTTTTTCATCGTGTTTAGTTCCTCTGTCATCTCCTTTCGCATTTTCTGAAGCTCTTCTTGATGTGCATCTTGTTTTTCTGACAGTTTTTTTAGGTCTTCTTGGTGGACGTCTTGTTTTGCTGAGATTCCTTGAATCTCCTTTAGGATTTCTTTCATTATTGACTCTTCTGAGACAGAGCTCTTTTTATTTGAGCCAGCTATTAAGGTAGTTAATTTCTTGTCCCCCTCCTTGTCCTTTTCTCCTTTATCTCCTTTATCCCCTTTGTTTTTATTTATTTATTTATTTGATTTATTTATTTGATGCACTTATTAACCGCCATTCTCAGCCCATAAGGGCGACTCATGGCGGTGTACAGTACACATAAAAGACAATTACAAAAAAGCCAGTTTCAACAACATATAAACTATACAACAATTACAGACTACACTAAAAATCTGCTTCGTCTCTTAGTGGAATCATAGCCAGTCTCATATTCCTTGTTCCATTCCAGTTCTCATTACCGTATTGTTTAGCACTTAATTAAATGCCCTCTCGAACAGCCATGTCTTAAGGCTTTTTCGAAAGGACATGAGGGAAGGCGCCTGTCTGATGTGTGCAGGGAGAGTGTTCCACAGCCGGGGGGCCACCACCGAGAAGGCCCTCTCCCTCATCCCCGCCAGCCGTGCCTGTGAGGCAGGCGGGATCGAGAGAAGGGCCTCCCCAGACGATCTCAAGGTCCTCGTGGGCTCGTAGGCCAAGATGCGGTCGGAAAGGTATTTTGGGCCGGAACCGTTTAGGGCTTTGTAGGCCAAAACCAGCACCTTGAATTGGGTCCGGTAGCAAATCGGCAGCCAGTGGAGCTGGGACAACAAGGGCGTTGTGTGCTCCCTGCCACCCGCTCCAGTTAGTAACATGGCTGCCGCGTGCTGAACCAGCTGAAGCTTCCGGGCCGTCTTCAAGGGCAGCCCCACGTAGAGAGCGTTGCAGTAGTCCAGGCGGGATGTGACAAGAGCGTGTACCACCGTGGCCAAGTCAGACTTCCCGAGATACGGGCGCAGCTGGCGCACGAGCCTGAGCTGTGCAAATGCTCCCCTGGTCACCGCTGAAACCTGGGGGTCCAGGCTCAACGATGAGTCCAGGGTCACACCCAAGCTGCGAACCTGCGCCTTCAAGGGGAGTGCGACCCCGTCCAGCACAGGCTGTAACCCTATACCCCGTTCGGCCTTGCGACTGACCAGGAGTACCTCTGTCTTGTCTGGATTTAGTTTCAGTTTGTTCGCCCTCATCCAGACCGTTACAGCGGCCAGGCACCGGTTCAGGACCTCGACAGCCTCCTTAGTAGCAGGTGGGAAGGAGTGACAGAGTTGGACATCATCTGCGTACAGATGACACCGCACCCCGAAACTCCGGATGATCTCACCCAGCGGCTTCATGTAGATATTAAACAGCATGGGGGACAGTATGGAACCCTGTGGCACCCCACAAGTCAAAGGTTGTGGTGCGGAACAGGAGTCCCCCAATAACACCTTCTGGGTGCGGCCCTCCAGAAATGACTGGAGCCACTGCAGGGCAGTGCCCCCAAGACCCATTTCCGCAAGGTGCCCCAGAAGGATACCGTGGTCGACGGTATCGAAGGCCGCTGAGAGGTCCAGGAGCACCAACAGGGACACACTCCCCCTGTCTAGCTCCCGACGGAGATCATCCACTAAGGCGACCAAGACCGTCTCGGTACCATGCCCCGGTCTGAAACCAGACTGTGCCGGATCCAGATAATCCGTGTCTCTCAAGAATACCTGGAGTTGTGAGGCCACCATGCTTTCCATGACTTTGCCCAAGAAGGGGAGATTGGAAACAGGCCGAAAGTTGTCTAATTTAGTGGGGTCCAGTGATGGCTTCTTCAACAGCGGCTTTATGATAGCCTGTTTTAGGCTCGCTGGAATCTTGCCTTCCCGAAGGGAGGCATTCACCACCACTGTTACCCACTCAGCCAATCCCCCTCTGGCCTCCCTCAGAAGCCAGGATGGGCAGGGGTCTAGGATGGACATGGTGGGCCTCATTCCTCCAAGTATCTTGTCCACATCCTCGGGTTTCACAAACTGAAAAGAATCCATCAAAATAGGACAAGCAGGTGCTCTTGTTACATTCTCGGAGTCTGCATCTAACGCGGCGTCCAGCCCAAAACGGATCAAGGCGACTTTGTCTGCAAAGAACCGAGCAAATGCTTCACAGCGCGCGACCGAATTGTCAGGGCTCCCACCTGCAGTGGTGGGAGTTAAAAGACCTCTGACAATCCGAAACAACTCCGCCGGACGGTTCTTTGCAGACGCAATAGTGGCCGCAAAGAAAGTTTTCTTTGCGGCCTTTATTGCCGCGGCATATGCCCTAAGAAAGGACACAAACCGTGCTCGGTTTGACTCGCTCGGATCCGAACGCCACACGCTCTCTAGTTCCCTCTTCCTTCGCTTCATCACTGCCAGCTCCTCAGTAAACCAAGGGGCTGGTTTAGCTCGGCTACTTGAGAGGGGACGTTCCGGAGCAATCATGTCAATAGCCCTGGCCATCTCCCCATTCCAGAGAGCCACCAAGGCTTCGACATGGTCACCTACCGAGGTGGCGGGAAAATCCCCAAGAGCCGTCAGGAATCCATTCGGATCCATCAGCCTCCTGGGGCGGACCATCTTAATAGGTCCTCCACCTTTGCAGAGGTTAGGGGGCGCAGTGAGCCTAAATCTGATCAGGAAGTGGTCGGTCCATGGCAACGGAGAGATGGACAACTCCTCCACACCGCCACCCTGTTCCCATCCCTGGCAGAAAACCAAATCCAATGTGTGTCCAGCACAGTGGGTGGGGCCAGATATTTGTTGGGACAGCCCCATGGTTGCCATGGCAGACATGAAGTCCTGAGCTGCACCTGTGAGGGTCGCCTCGGCATGGATGTTGAAGTCTCCCAGCACAAGGAGCTGTTGAGACTTCAACGCCAGGCTCGAGACCACCCCCGCTAGCTCAGGTAGGGAGACTGTAGTGCAGCGAGGTGGACGGTACACTAACAGAATCCCTATTCTGTCCCGGTCACCCACCCTCAGGTAGACGCTTTCAAAATTTGCGGTCTGCGGGATGGGGCACCTGGTCAGATGGATGGAATCTCTATAGACCACTGCGACCCCGCCTCCCCGCCCTCTGGATCTCGGTTGTTGCTGCACGGAGAAGCCCGGAGGACAAAGCTGGGTCAGATTTACTCCTCCAGCTTCATCCAACCAGGTCTCCGTGATGCACGCCAGATCTGCCCGCTCGTCCAGGATTAGGTCCTGGATCCAGGTCGTTTTTCCATTGACAGATCTGGCGTTCAACAGCACCACCTTCAGTCCAGAGGGTCCGCTCACCTGGTTACACCAATTTACCTTAGGAGACCGAGTTGGAATTGTTAATGTTTTGGATAAATGGTCCGAATTTGGCCGAATTTGAGGTCTCCTTTTCCCGCATCTCCTCCTTCCCACCACGACCTCTATGGGGGCCCCTCGGCTAGTGGAACACCTCCTCTCCTCCATGCCGCAGTTCCTGACCAGGGTCTTAATCTCTATTTCATCAGATGTTTGAAATGTTGGCGTTTTTTCTTGCCAATTACTTTGGTCTTCTTTGTCCCCCCTCCCCTCCTCATTGTTCTTCACAGGCTCCAGCCCACTTCCTCCCCTGCTTCTTCCACCAGTCAATAGTATCAGAGACAGTATACATAGGAGGGTGGGGGACCACATGGATGGGAACAATACACTTCGGTAGATGGTAAATACAGATGGTAAACGTTCTACCGCAAAATAGGGTGGTCCCTAGAGTGCTAGAGTCTTAAGTGCAACAGTAGTAACAGTAGCAAAATCCACGGCTACAAGGGTAGTTCTTAAAGTGCAGGAACTTAAAGTGCGACAAGATATTAAAGTGCAACAAGCCCAAAACTTGGCCCTCAATGCTACTAAAGTGCGGCAGGGGGACTCGGGGAAGGGACAAAGTGCAAAAACAGTTGGCGACAGAGGCAGGCGCCTTTAAAGTGCTATGCTATGCTCTTATTATCACATTAGCAGCAAGTTAGGATGGAACTATAACGTTCGATGTTGGCAATATGTAAACACAGTAAACAAGAGATTGACAGTTGGCACAAGTGCTATGATTCAGATGTAAAACAGACGATTGATGTAAGATAGCGGATGGACCTCCGGAGGTGGTCGACACGGTGGCGGTCGGCCCAGTTGGTCTCTATCCGGTTAAATTGCGCAGACAACACAAGGCCAAGGCAGGTGCAACACAGCTTTATAGTCACTCCCTCCTTGGAGGATTGCTGAGTCGCACCCAGTTGGAAAGGGCCTGGGGCTTCTCCTACTCACAAGTAGTCCAGGGCAGCCAAGCTGGATGGAAGGATTCAGGACCCCTGTGGCAGGAGCAGCAGCAGCAGTCTGAGACTAGGCCAAGGCAGGTGCAACACAGCTTTATAGTCACTCCCTCCTTGGAGGATTGCTGAGTCGCACCCAGTTGGAAAGGGCCTGGGGCTTCTCCTACTCACAAGTAGTCCAGGGCAGCCAAGCTGGATGGAAGGATTCAGGACCCCTGTGGCAGGAGCAGCAGCAGCAGTCTGAGACTTTTTTGGCGTATTCGTCTTTACTTTTCCTGGGTTGGAGGGCCCCGTCAAATTAGGACTCCTTGTTGTCTTCTGCCTTCTTCCTTCCTTCTCTTTCCTCTTCTTCTGTTTTCTTCTCCTCTTTCTTTGGTCCCTCTCTTTTCCCTTGTGTCCACACCTCTTTCGCCTTCCTTCTCTCCTCCCCTTTCTTTTTCCGCTCCTTCTCTCTCTCACCTGTCCCCTCTGTAGCCTTACTGGCCTATTGTGTCCCGCTAGCGCCTGTTTCAATGTCTTTTAGGTTTCTCGCGGGTCACTTGCCTTCTTTCTCTCCTGTCTCACCCTTCCTCCTCAGGGTAGTGCTTTCTTTTCACTTCTTTTAGCCATTCTCTTATCCCTTTAAGTTGTTCTGGAGACACACCCTCTGCCCTGGTTATTTCGTTTTTGATTGATTGTGTTTTAATATTTTAATATTATTTAATATTATTTATTATTATTCTTATGTACTTACTCTTCTTCGTTGGCTCCGTTCCCCTCGCCTTCGTTCCGCTATCTAGTTTTCTTATCTCTTACTTCTTATTCTTATTCTCTTCTTGTTCTTGCTCTCTTCCTTCCTTCCCTCTTCCCTTTTCCCTTCACTCGTGCGCGATCTCGCTGTCTCTCGCTGCCTCTCGCGGCCTCACACGCTGGTCGCGTCTTCTCGCGTTGCTCCCTGCTTCCGCGTCTTCCCTAGATCCCTGGGCTCGTGCACGTGGAGATGTTTACCCAGCTGAGGAGCGGGTTAGCTTTTACTCTTAAGTTTTAATTGTCTTAGTAGAGGGTTGAGTCTAAGTTAGTTAGGTAGAAGAGTTTGTGGGTGATGTATTCAGGATTAACCTTGGCTTGTCCTTATGTTGCCTCAATAGACCTCAGCAGCATCGATATGCGGCTTCTGTTGTGTAGTGTATATCCTCATCCACATCCCAAGTAGGGGGCCAGAAGTGGAAGGGGGGAGGGAGGAGGGATAACGCAGGAGGGCTTCCCACTAATTTTCACTCAGTTTAGGCAAAGGGGGTAGTGAGGGCAATGAATTGATTGGAGTAAATAGTTCACCAGGTCACCCGTACCCCGTCGATAAATCAGCACACCAACACACCGATACACCACTTCTTTCACCCTAAATCCACATCATTCCTCATCAAAGTAGAGGGGCAGGCTGTCCTGACAAGTAGCTTTAATCAGTCGCATGAGTGGAGAAGGCACGGACTGATTTCAATCAATCAGTCCATCAGTCTGACAATAGTTCTATATCAATGAACTCTGAGGCTTTTGCTTACCGCGCTGCATAGTTGCCAAATAGTTGACATATATGTGTTGTTTCGGCTTGTTATTTCTCTTCCCTTCCAGTCTTGGAAATACCGAGTTAGAGAGAGTGTGTACTCACAGTTCCTTGCTGGTCATTTCTTCAAGATTAAAATGTGGGTGGCAACAAAGTGCCGGAGCCTGCTTACACAGCCGGCCGGCTCGCGTTTCGGCGACCGCTTCCCTGCGGGGTCACTACCGGGTCTTTCTGCCCCCCACCCTTGAGGGGAGGGGGGATTTAGACCGTCGGCTGACACCCCTGTGGGTTTGCGACCTCCCCAATCTCCATCCACTGGGCAGGGGGAGCCATTGGCTCACCTCGTCGCTCAAAATACGCTGAGGCTTGAAGAAAACCTCCATCTTGCCGCCATGGTTCCACACCGGAAGTGCCATCTCATTAATTTTTAACCACTTCTGATGAGCTCTTTCATTTAAACATTGCTAAAGTGATCCCAGTGTCACAATCACAATCTTCCTTCTTATCCTAAAGACTATATTTATTCCTCTCTCTAGTGTGCATTTTCCAGAAAAAAACTATAAGCTGTGTTTTGGCTTCACCCATACTTTGTGGAAGATTCTTGGAGTTATAAACAACAACAACAAAAAAGACTTTTCCAAGGTATGCCTGGTAGGCTTTTGAAAAACCTTAGATGAAAAGCACTTCACCACTCTCTGTGATTCAAAAATTGTACACACAGTTCACCTCAAAACCTTTGCAATGGGACAGAAATATGATAGATTGCAAAGTCAGCCAGTTTTTTAGGATGGACATTTTCTACCATTTAATGAAATTAAAGATGGCACATCAACCTAATGAAAGAACAGGGGGGGCCTAGTGAATATTTTTGGAAAGAAGTACCCATTTAACATGCTGAAAGTGGGCAGTGGCACCTCTTAACATCAGGGAAATTGGAATGTGGCTTTCCTACTAAGGAACTATGCGTGCTTTCGCAAAGACAGAAAAATAACGACATTGAACATTTATGAAGGAAAAAAAGTAATCCATGGGAAGCAGAAAGCTTCCTATGTGGATGCATACTACTTTTTAGGCACACTGGGATTTCATGCAAACACAATATTAGACAATAGCTCATTTCGACTTTCATGTGCCCAGACACAGAATTTGTAAGAATATGTGTATTATATAATAGAATTCCTTTCCCCTCTAAAGTCTGTTTTCACCTAAGCATGACACACTCACATTTCCATTTTAAATGAAACTTTCATATTAATACTTTATCTGGAATAAACAGACTATCAATAGCTTGACTTTATCCAGACTATGGCTTCTGTAATTGAATAGCAACTGCAAGATTGATGTAGTTGAAATAAGCAAGTATTTGAAACACAATTGATAGAGTTTGGCACTGATTCTACACATGGGGCCACTTTTATTAAATTGTCAACAAGCCCCACATAAATGTATCTTGTTGGAAGTAAATTTCCATAGGTATAAGGCTTCTTGTTTACATAAACAGGATTGTGTTGTTACAGTAAGTACTTAATGATAAGTTTTAAATATTTTCTTGATTACACATTTCTGGTCATGCTATGGAAACAACCACTTAACAATATCAAATTACTTATTTCATAATTCAGATTGATACAGATGAATGCATGTATCCCCGCTATTACAATATAGAGAAAAGTTAACTTTCGTATTTGTCTAGCTGTCTTCTATTACCCAACAAGAGGCTCCATACTTTGAAATCATGTTTGGTTTTCATGACTCTAGATTTGAATTTCAGCTTACCACTGCATTCCTCAAAAGCAGTTGTAAATATAGTACACGCCTTGAATGTAGTTCAAAATGTGTTTTTTTTCTATTGAAGAAAGTATGATTTGTTTCGGCCTCTGCAGCTCCAGCATTTGAACATCTTTGGCATCTGTATAACTTTGTTGGAGGCTTTGGGGTATCAAACTAAGTGCTTCCAACTTGTGCAAAGCTGGACTTTTTTTTGCGAGACAGATAGTGAAGACTCGCTATCCCATTTACTACAACAGAGCATTACAATTGTTCCTGGAGAGAAACAATTGATGATCAATTTGTTCAACAAGAAGTATCATCAAGAACACTGATTGTTATTGAAACCACCTGCAGTTTGATCTTCTGGGGGGGAAAATACAATAGCCAATTCAGTTTACCAGTGGGAAAAAGTTCACTTCATATGAAGTAGAATATAGACTGTTGCAAAAAGAGAAGAAATACAAGACTGTTTTGATGTACCCTCCAAGGGGTATGTGAGTGTGTATCTTAGTAGAAAAGATGAGCAAACTAGTGAAACATGATGACATGTAGGCTAATATGTGCTACTAGCTTTTTAACAACAACACCCTTTAAAAAACCAATCTGGAAGACTTGTTTACCAATAAAATTATTGTTTGAGTTCCTAAGATGATGCGAAGCAAGCACTAGAAGCAATCATTTGTAGCGGTCTTGGTGGAATCTACAGTCTTTTCTTGATAGGGATAGATAGCTTGGCCTTAAATTATTAATCTGTAAGTTTTTGATAGACTACTGCAGTGACATGGAACTTTGTTTGAAGAGGACAATCCATAATGGTACTGCTTTGCTGTGAAATCAGCACAACACAACTATATTTTCAAAATATACAGAAAGAGACATTGCTTTTTCTTGTGTTCAGTTGCAAGAACCAGGCTGAAGAAATCATGCTGAACATCTCATCTTTCTATTTCTTTTTCATTTGTATTCTTTCCATTTCCAGCCAAAGCATGACAGGTGGTTCAAAGACAGCTGGAAATAGTATTTGGAAAGCTAAGTGAATTGCCCTTATAACTTAAATAAGTACTCACTTACTGCTCCTTAAGCTTTATATCTGAAGATAAGATTTCCTTGACTGTCGTCTTTATTTGTCCATGACAGCTCATATAATTTGGTATTTTTCATTTTTTGCCTCACTTACATCTCAATGCAGCAGATACACTTGGACACAGAGCTTGCAGTGGAGGCTGCTTTAGTAGTTTTTCTACATATTTTTTTTTATTGGCTATACTCAGTAAATTTGTGTTGTTGCCCTGAGAGCATTAATTTGTTTTAAAGCCATTGAGTGAAAAAGTAAAAGGAACAATAATACTTTCAAAAAGTATTGCACTGTAAGTTAAAAAAACCATGGCTGCAATTGGCCCTTGGCAGTTAATGAATATAATTTGGACAATTTGTCCTAGTCCACAGTTCCACGATTGTTTGTTACAGAAGTTTCAGAGGATCTCATCCCATTAACCTCCTCTCCCCCCTTCTGAGTAAACAGTGCACTGATTTTTGGGAATTTTAAAGGGTTTTAATGAAAATCATTTTAAAAAATAAACTACAAGAGCTATCTCCTTGAATTTCCATGTTCAATTATACAACGTAACCAGCACATCATTCCTCCAAGTTTCAGAAAGATTTGCACATCCACTGATTTTTAGGGAATTTTAACCAACATAAACTTAACAGTACTACTTCACTGGAAGACTCCAGGGGCCATCCAGTCCAACCCCCTTCTGCCAGGCAGGAAAAGCAAAGCCAAACCATTCCAACAAATGCCCATCCAACACCACCACGAACAACACCAACAACAGGAAACTTACTAGATAAACTTTGGAGTTACTGCCTCTCAACTTTGTCTCCCTAACACTGCTGATTCAATTCCCAACAATCCTCTTTTGTCTCAAAATCCCTTTAGAGAATGAACATGGTTTTTTCCCACCAAAACTTCCAGGGAAGAGGAGGAGGAACAACGTGGTAAGCAGAATTCTGGGAAATGTAGTTTGGGAAGGCAAGGATCCCTGTGGCAGAGAATTCAAAAGGCCCCACCTTAAACTGCATTACAAAATAGATACGACAAAGAAATTACAAAGTTTCTCATACCCCTAACAAAGAGTAATGTATAGGTCTGTTAAAAATCAACTGATAAAATGCATCCCCTCTCTGTCTTGCCTTACTTTTTTAGGGCCCGTCTACACTGCTCTATAAAATCCAGATTATCCACTTTGAACTGGATTATACGGCAATGTAGACTTGTATAATCCAGTTCAAAGCAGATAATGAGGATTATCTACTTTGATAATTGGAATTATATGGCAGTGTAGAAGGGGCCATAGTGGCTCAACAGTGATTTCCCCAAGTAACACATTTTCTGTATGTAAAGAAAGAGACCCCTTTTTTGACCAAGCTAGAAGGAAATTAACATCTCACATTGTCATGAACACATGTTAGCAATCTATTGGGAAAGAATGTGTCATTATATCTGCCCTGGATTCTCTTTTAATCTCTTTTTATTCTCTGCAGAGCTAGCAGTGGAGGACAGCACTATATACATTGGGTGTCAGAAAAATATCCAATTATGGTTACACCATTATGGCTACATCATAGGAAGATTGGGTATTGCAAATCTGTGTAAATTTGACAATGAAAATACTTACTAATGCCCAGAAGGAACAATCGAAATACATTGCCTACAAGACATTTCTGGGTTTAAAATGTTCTTTTACCATTCTACTATTTTTTGCTTCCTCTGGAATTAGCAACCAAAAATGTAGTAAATGATCAAGGCATCAAGAAATATTGTTACTTGGGATTGTTACTGAACTTTCCCAGGAATAATAAAGACTGCAATCTACATTATGCACACTTGCTGTAGAGTTAGCCTCAATAAACACATGAAGGACATCTCTCTATATACATTGTGCTTGTAAAAGTATTACATTTAAGGTTATTTAAATGTTAATGGATATGGAAAGTAATTTGACCCCCCCCCCAAAAAAAAAACAGCAACAAAACTATATCAACCTGTCTGATAATGCTGAATCCATCCCCCTGCACCTTGAAAATAGTTCTGGGGTTCTTGTTCCACTGTGTTGCTTTCCTGCTTCATGTTTGATTCAAATTGGGCAAAAGATCTCTCAATGCCACAGGATATAAGGTGGGCAGGAAATCAGGAACAGTCAAGGTAAGTTTTGAAGGACAAACAATTTCACTGTATCAAAACCCACAGATCTTACACCCACCACTTAGATGTCTGTGGCTTGTAATGCTACTAAAGGAATAGTTGAAACAGCTTGGAGGTCTTTCAGAATAACTGAAATGACTTGTAAGAAGACGACACAGGCTGATTGAAACTGTTTTATTTACAGAGACTGGAATCAGTGTTTGGGTTTCTGCCCCAACTTCTTTCCCTTCCTTGGAACAATCTGGTCCTCCTTTGGCACCCACTTCTGCTTATTCCATGCAGACAGGAAAAGAGTTCCATGGGGAAAATATCTTCTTTCATCGCTCTGTGTCTAATTGGATGGAAAGGACAAATTAATTAGATAGTGGGTTTATTCTGTGCCTTCTTGGAAGACGCGGGATAAACGCATTACATCAGGTGTCTGGACTGCACTCCAGACACCATTCCTACAATTTTTCGGACTAAATTAGTCTGGAAATCTGTGGAAATCCCAACCCCCACCCCAAAGCCCTAAAACCCCTTTTAAAAGTAAGGAAAACATACCCGGCCTCCAGTAGAGTGTTGCTGGAGCTCTCCTGGGATGCATAGAAATGACGTTCCAGCAGAGTGGGAGGGGGGAGGGTTCAAAAAATGCTGGCATCAATTGAAAGTCTTGAGTGTATGGCAACCATATTGTTGGAGTGGCAATAACCAATCTTAATTTTTAAAAAAATATATTTTGTTAAAAGATTTGCTGGCAGTTTCAGTGTCAAATATGTTACAGGTTGAGCATGCTTTATCTGGATTTTCAAAATCCAAAAAATCCAAATTTCAAAATCCCCTACATGGGTGGCTGAGAAAGTTACACCTTGGCTTTCTGATGATTCAATGTACATAAACTTTGCTTTATGCACAAAATCATTAAAATATTATATAAAAATGCTCTCCAGCTATGTGTGTACAATCAATATGAAATATCAATGAATTTAGTATTTAGACTTTGGTCCCATCTCCAAGATATCTCATTATGTATGCAGAGGCGGCCCTAGGTAATTTTCAATGGTAAGCAAACAGTATTTTGGTCCCCCGCCCCCCCCCCCCAACCAATCACTGATATATATTTTCTGTTCACCGTAGGAGTTCTGTGTGCCATATTTGGTTCAATTCCATCATTGGTGGAGTTCAGAATGCTCTTTGTTTGTAGGTGAACTATACATCCCAGTAACTACAACTTGCATATGTCAAGGTCTATTTTCCCCCAAGAGTGCCTCAAGAGTGCCCCTGGGCAAAATCAACTATACTGCAAATGCTTACTTTGCATAATGGGTTGAGCCGCCCCTGTATGTATGCACCAGTATATGCAAATACGGGTATTCCAAAATTCAAAAGCTCCTTTAGTACCAAGCATGTTGGATAAGGGATACTCAACTTGTACATCATACCTTCAAGGAACTACCAATAATTTGGAGAAAATGTAACAGTCGAGGGTTCCGCTGTTCTACAATCGTCAATGAATATACTCATATCACTAAATAATGACAAAAATAAATCTATATCCTTTATCATATTGTGTGTGGTCAGCTTCCAGTGGATGCCAAAATATCCTATTCTAGTAGAATATTGAATTGTACTAGAATCATAGAATCATAGAATCAAAGAGTTGGAAGAGACCTCATGGGCCATCCAGTCCAACCCCCTGCCAAGAAGCAGGAATATTGCATTCAAATCACCCCTGATAGATGGCCATCCAGCCTCTGTTTAAAAGCTTCCAAAGAAGGAGCCTCCACCATACTCCGGGGCAGAGAGTTCCACTGCTGAACGGCTCTCACAGTCAGGAAGTTCTTCCTCATGTTCTGATTTAATCTCCTTTCTTGTCGTTTGAAGCCATTGTTCCACGTCCTAGTTTCCAAGGAAGCAGAAAACAAGCTTGCTCCCTCCTCCCTGTGGCTTCCTCTCACATATTTATACATGGCTATCATATCTCCTCTCAGCCTTCTCTTCTTCAGGCTAAACATGCCCAGCTCTTTAAGCCGCTCCTCATAGGGCTTGTTCTCCAGACCCTTGATCATTTTAGTCGCCCTCCTCTGGACACATTCCAGCTTGTCAATATCTCTCTTGAATTGTGGTGCCCAGAATTGGACACAATATTCCAGGTGTGGTCTAACCAAAGCAGAATAGAGGGGTAGCATTACTTCCCTAGATCTAGACACTATGCTCCTATTGATGCAGGCCAAAATCCCATTGGCTTTTTTTGCCACCACATCACATTGTTGGCTCATGTTTAACTTGTTGTCCACGAAGATCTTTTTCACACGTACTGCTCTCGAGCCAGGCACCCCCCATTCTGTATCTTTGCATTTCGTTTTTCCTGCCAAAGTGGAGTATCTTGCATTCGTCACTGTTGAACTTCATTTTGTTAGTTTTGGCCCATCTCTCTAATCTGTCAAGATTGTTTTGAATCCTGCTCCTGTCCTCTGGAGTATTGGCTATCCCTCCCAATTTGGTGTCGTCTGCAAACTTGATGATCCTGTCTTCTAGCCCTTCATCTAAGTCATTAATAAAGATGTTGAACAGGACCGGGCCCAGGACGGAACCCTGCGGCACTCCGCTCATCACTTCTTTCCAGGATGAAGAGGAAGCATTGGTGAGCACCCTCTGGGTTCGTCCATTTAACCAATTACAGATCCACCTCACCGTAGTTTTGCCTAGCCGACATTGGACTAGTTTGTTTGCCAGCAAGTCATGGGGGACCTTGTCGAAGGCCTTACTGAAATCCAGGTACGCCACATCCACGGCATTCCCTGCATCTATCCAGCTTGTAATTATATTGAAAAAAGAGATCAGATTAGTCTGGCATGACTTGTTTTTGATAAATCCATGTTGACTATTAGTGATGACTGCATTTGTTTCTAAGTGTTTGCAGACCACTTCCTTAACTATCTTTTCCAGAATCTTGCCTGGTATCGTCGTGAGGCTGACCAGACGGTAATTGTTTGGGTCATCCTTTTTCCCCTTCTTGAAGATTGGGACCACATTGGCCCTCCTCCAATCTGCTGGAACTTCTCCCGTTCTCCAAGAACTCTAAAAGATGATTGCCAATGGTTCCGAAATGACTTCCGCTAGTTCCTTCAGTACTCTTGGGTGTAGTTGATCTGGCCCTGGGGACTTGAACTCATTTAGAGCGGCCAGGTATTCCTGGACAACTTGTTTCCCAATTTGGGGTTGGATGTCCTCTAATCCTTCATCCACTCTATCTTGCTGAGGTTGAAGATGACCTTCTTTTTGTGAGAAGACCGAGGCAAAGAAGGCATTAAGTAGTTCTGCCTTTTCCCTATCCCCTGTCAGCATTGCTAGAGATTCCCAGAGAGGTGTTCTCTCAGTTAAAAAAATAGTGATTTTGACATTCATGGTTTTTCACTTTCACTGGGGTCCTATGCCTCTAACCCCAGCAAAAGTGTAGGGCTGACTGGGATGTGATGATGACTGTGTTTCCTTCCAAGTTCTAAAATAGTCTCCCAAAGTTAGAGCACATAGCAAAAAGCCCTTTTGCTTCTGTGTTATATCTTTTAGAGTTTCTCTTTCCATTTTATGGCAATGCTGACAGCTTCAGTTTCCAAATATCAATAGACTTGTTGTTAACTTACTGTAACAGTAGACAAAGTTATTGATTTCATCTCTTTTTACTCATCCCCAGTTCCATGAAAAGGTGTCCAAACCTTTGCATTTGGCAAAAGAAAAATGCCAAGGAAGATGGAAACAGGAAAAAGGTGCTTCAGGAGAACATTTCACTGGACAGTAGATGATTTACTGGAGGGCACATAAAAATTATTACCTTCTTGGGGGATGTTTGAATTTTTTTATAGATTTGTAATGCCTGTCCATTGCACATCATCACCGTTTACTCTATTTTGATCAAAATTCACAATAGGTAGGCAACACAGTTGAGCAGGAATCCCAGTCAGCCCGCCACTTTCGCTGTAAACTGTAACATATTTGACACTGATACTGCCAGCAAATCTTTTAAAGAAAACTTAAAAAAAAAAAGATTATTGCCACTCCAACAATATGGTTTTCATTTGATGCCAGCATTTTTTTTAAAATGTGACAGTCAGGGTCTAGGTGATTTAGGTCTGAATGCCTTGGCAGGGTTGGCTAGCTTACATTTGAGTAGAATATTTTAGCACCGTAGGCTTATTGACGTCATTTATGGATCTGTCTGAACAGAACTTTCTTGCCTTCAGGCTGAGGTAGAGAATCACATATTCACTATACAGCAGCTTTGGGCATTTGGCCACATCTGAAAACAAAAGGTCAGAATAACATTTTCTGTGCAATGATTACATTTTAAAATGTTATACACAGAGATGGAAGGTAGAAATGGAAATATTGTTTATTTTCTTGTTTAATTCTTTAAAATGTTTGTGCTGTTTAATGCTTACAGTCTGTCACGTGGAACAAAAGGCTTTTTTATTTCAGGATAAAGTCAATCCTGAATTATCTCTAAAGTCATTCTATTTCTAAAGTCATATTATAGCTACAGTTGCAGTCAGACTTAATTTGACAGTGACTGCCAAGTTTTCACCAAATAAACAATGGAACTATATTTCTCCAAAAGTTGTATATGTCAGAATAACTCCTATATCCCTGACTTCTGACAAGATTGGCACTACAGTTTAACATAGATTTCAGGTTGTCTACCAGATATGATGACAGATAATTATATCCTACAGTGGTGGAAAAGGGGCATAGAAACAGGACTGTCACCTTTGGTAAAGATCCCTATCACATGCCATACAATAGCCCCTTGCTGGTCTCTCACCTCCCTGCAATGAAGCTGGCCCAGTTAATAGGCTAGTGCATTTTGACTGAGCCTTGATCCATTTCTTCTGGTCAGATTACAGTAGATCCCTGTATCTGTTTTCATGCACCTTCCGAAAACAGGTGGGTAGCCGGATAGTGATTTTCAGTCCACAGCTGAAAAATGGGGCTAGATCCAGCCCATTGGTGGCAATGGGGAACTTACGAAGCTCCCTCTTCTGCTCCCGGGGGTCCTTTTCTTTCTTTCTTTCTTTCTTTCTTTCTTTCTTTCTTTCTTTCTTTCTTTCTTTCTTTCTTTCTTTCTTTCTTTCTTCCAAGGGGGCCTGGGTTTGAGGAACAGGGTTAAAGAAGCACCCTTCCTAGGATCCTTTCTTTTCTTCTTTTCAAGGGAGCCTGGGTTTCAGCAACAGGGTTAAGAAAGCACCCTTCCTGGGACCCTTTCAATTTTCTCCTTCAAGAGAGTCTGGTTTTCAGCAACAAGATTAAGGAAGCAGACACAGCTTGCGTAGGATACTTCACAGCATTCTTTTATTCCTATTGACCCAACAGGCAGGGCTCACAGGGAAACCCTATGTGAGCAGTATGCAGCAGCCCCTTTGCACGGTGTGTGATGGGGAAGAGGAGCTGTGATCGTCTACCACGTGATCCTGTTATGGACAGAAAAATGTGATGGCTGAGCCCTTGCTGTTATGGCCATCTGACCGAGCTGAACAAGCCAGATTGGCCAAAGGGAAACTGACCATTCCAAATCTGTGCACAAGTCTACCAGTCAGTTCTCCCTGGTCACGCCACAGTGCCACAACTGATCTGGTGCAATAATCTTGGGTGCTTCTGTAGCAGCATGCCAATGCCATTATGGATTAGGATTGTCCCCCTCTCCCATTCTCCTCTTCCTATAAAAGAAATATTTATTTAAAAAGAAAAATATCCCCACTTTGTGGAATTGCAAAGTTTTAAAAACTTCTTTTTAAAATAGGAGAAGCAGCACAATGGGAAGGTGAAATTACATCATACTTAAAAGTATAATTGTGGGCTCTCACATTGCCAAAAGCATCACAGTTGTGTGATACCAGCCATGATGCCATAATGAGGGTTACAATGCCAATAGGTGGCCACTATCCCTGATCTCACAAATTGTATGGGATAGCAGCATCATGTGACAAAGCCCCAAGTCTATTAGCCACTAAGATGATGACCAAGAGATGAAAGTGCCCTTTGGACAATCCATAAGGTTTCAGATATTGGTTTCCCCCATCTTTTTAATAAATTTGTTCAATGATTGTCTGGTTTCATGTTGGAAGACGTGTTTGTTTGACCACAATTTTCCTGCATTACCACCTTCAGCCATTTTTCATCTTTCCTTTACATTCAAATATGCATTTGATTAAGCACATGTAATCTGTAAAGAAAACTATATTTGAACAAAGAAGACTAATCCTATTTACTTTTCTCTGTGTGTGGGGAGACGTAGGAGTTGGTGTTCAACTTCAGCCTTGTCATTACTCTTCCTTTGAGACTGAGTTCTACCTCTTTCCAACATCTATATGGATCAGACCTTTTACACAGACCCTATCTGTGAACGGCTTTGAGCATTTCGGGTGCTATACAAACATTTAAAGCAAGTGGTTTAAAGTAAGAGGACCTTTTCAGTGGTGGTGCTCCATTTGTGGAATGCTCTTTGTAGAGAAGCTTCAGTGCTCATGTTATACACTTTTCCAGATTTTTTTGAGATTTTGTTTTTGTTTTTATCTCAAGATTCTAAGTTTATTTTTTCTTCATTATTGTGATTTTGCTACCACCAGTTCTTGATCACTTGATCACCCATAGTGATGAGATAAATACTCTTTGCAATGAAAGATTTTTGATCTTATGGCTTTAAATAAATTTGTAATTTTGATTATTTAGCAATCTAATAAATAAAATTAAACTTATGGCTCTCAGGCCTTGCAGTACAACTAGCCAGGTGACAAGACTTAAGAAAATTCATGTCAATCTTTGCCTTAAGGGCGCCGAGGATGGGGAGACATTAAAAAGGTCATTTGGTCTTCCACTTTTGGCCATTCTTATGCACACACTATTCACAAGACCACTTAACAAATATGAGTTAAAGTGACTTAGGACCTCATCTCACAAGAGGGTTGGGGTTTGGGTGGGTAGAATCATCTTTTTTGTGTGGCGTTTTGTGTTGTTCCATCTTTAAAGAAGGCGGAGAATGTACTCATCCCCATCACAAAG
Organism: Anolis sagrei; assembly: GCF_037176765.1. Lineage (NCBI taxonomy): Eukaryota > Metazoa > Chordata > Lepidosauria > Squamata > Anolidae > Anolis > Anolis sagrei. The sequence goes on from NC_090023.1 coordinate 90,361,739, forward strand.
GATCACTTTCTCTCCTTTCCAGGCTAACAATATGCTTAATTTCCCATCACACAGGCTGGAGATGTCTCCTCTCATATAAAGAAGACCAGCACAATTTTAAAACACTCCTTCCAGTCGATCTTTTCCTCTCTCTGAATTCCTCCTCTTGAGTAGACCATCACGTCTTTAAACACTCCTTTCGATGGAATGTTCACCATCTTCTCTTTGAATCCCTCCTCTTGATGAGATCACACTTTTAAACACTCCTTTCAATGGGATTTCCCCTTCTCTTTGAATCATGCCTCTTGAGGAGATCGGCACACTTTTAAACACCCCTTTCAATGGCATTCCCCTCCCCCGTTTTCTTTACTTTCTCCCTCTTGAGGAACCAACACACTTTTAAATACCCATTTCAATTGATCTTTTCCTGCTTTGAATCCATCTTCTTGAGGAAAACAGCATACTTTGGAACAATCCTTTCAATGCGTTATTGAGCCATGGTAACCCCCCCCCCCCCAAAGATTTATAGTTCACTAAGTGACCACAAATAAATATATGATTTTTTTTCTTTTATTAAAAAGACTTTCCCCAGGGGTCTGGAGCTAACCAAGTTCAAAGATTTAGAAGACCAAGACATAGAATAAATCTAACAGCAACTGTACCCCCATGAAATATATTGTGTATAACCATTTAATACACTGTATTAATTTGATCAATTTTTGTGTAACTTGTATCTTTCAAATTGTGTACTGTATCTATTTCGTATATGGAATGTATACAAACTGGTTCTTAGAACTGTATCAAAATGTTGCCTAGAGAAAGCCACGCCTCTCTGACCCTGTTAAAATAATCTCCTGGGAATGGAAAAATTATTATTTATTTATTTACAGCATTTCTACACCGCTCTTCTCACCCCCGCAGGGGGACTCAGAGTGCCTAACAATGGCAACGATTCGATGCTGCAATAATTACAATTATAAAAGCAAAAGAAAATCATACAATACAATACATTAAAACAACATTAGATCATAAAGGCATTTCCATTATAACAATCGTCTGGTCCAATTCACTGTTCAGGTGCTGTTATATCCATTAGCCAAAAGCCTGGTTCCACAACCACGACTTCAGTTTTCTTCTGAAAGAAATGCGTCTTTGATGAAGTCAATGTTTTTTCCTCCTCTTCTTTTCTTGGTATATCTTGAGATAAGCCATAGAGACAGAGTATCTCCTCCCCCCCACGGAGGCCTCTGTCATCCGCAACACATCCCGAAGAGCTCGTGGTATCATTCCAGGTTGTTCTGGGTTTCCCAACACAGTATGTGTCTTGTGGGAAGCTTCTCTTCCTCTCTCTCCATCGCCTTTGGGGGTCTCAGAAGGAAAATATAAATAAATAAATAATATAAATAATATAAATAAATAAATAAAAGTCGTGATCTCTCGCTGGGTCAAGCCTGGCACCAGGATGTGGTGGTTGCGATCCTCCCGGATTGGCAAGCCTTGACTGATGGCTGAAGAAGATCCAAAATGAGAAAGGTTGGGCAAATCCCTCTAGCTATTTCCCAAGCCAGGTAATCATCAGATTCATTGTGTGTATGCAAAAATAGGTGATTTCCTCTGCCAACCAGATAAGCCTAAGATGTTGTTGCAATTCACCTGAAGTTGAGAGTCTATCGCTCCTTTGTAGAAACAGGAGCTTAGAGTATGTGCATTATTTAACTCTTTTATTAACAGCCTAGCCCTTGATAACCTCGAGATCCACATCTTTGTCCCCTTAGTCTTGCACCTTTTTTTCTTGAGATCCGTATCTTTGTGTGACATGGAACTGGACATTTGAGCTAATCAATAGCTCATCAGCATACCTGTGCCATTTGTTTTCTGGACCACACCCTCCCAGGGGGATTCTCTACAGCAGATTGTTCCTCCACTCTGACACATCTCCAGTTGCCTTTCTTCCTGCCAAGGGAATTCCAGCTTGGAAGCATCGACATCAACAGAACTCTCAGTCAATCCTAGCACAGATCCTGACTAGTCTCCTTTCCAGCAAATCAGGGAGGGAGTGGTGGTTTGAATGGCCATCTTGCATTTCTCTGTATCTTCATGCTTGTAAATTATGAAGCTAATTGCTTATACTTGCATCCCTTTAGGTTAAATTGTAATAAACCTCTGTGGCTTGTTTTCAACCTGGTGAACTTGTGCCTATGTCATGGCCTAGCTGGTTTAGTTTACACTTGCTAGGCATGGATCCTCTTAACTGCTGTCCTAGCTGAAATCGCTACAAAGGGACCATTCCCCACTTTGAATTCCTCCTCTTGATAGACTTGCCTACTTTTAAACACTCATTTAAAATACTTTAAGTCATTTCAACATGCATGGAGAGGAATGGAGTAGATTCCTAACCAGTTTCTAATCCTCCCATTTGTTCTCGCTGCAGAGACAGGATACTACAAGCAACTACCGAAAGCAGTCCAGTGTCATTTGATGAAGTTCTTAGGTAACAACGTATCTCCCTCCCCCTCCCCCCCAAAAAATCCTGCATCCGCCCATAAAATTAACTGTGCTACTTGGAAAGGCCTACATTGAAAAAGTGTATGCTCCTTTAATCATTGAATGTCTTCAATCTGCTGAGGGAATAAAATGCAACTAAAGAGAACACCTTAGGCCATTAGGATACAGTGGCTCATCCTGATGTTCATAAAGGTAAATAAATTGTATTTCACATCATTGCTTCTTGAGACATCACTGTTTTTCAAATGTTTGTGTTATTGAGATGTTTACCATTTACTTAAAGACTTCTGGGAGAGACACGGGCAGGGCACACAATGTACTCTGTCTGAATGCATATGGGCTCAAAGCTCATATTCAGTTTCATAACCAGTAATGAAAAACTCTGTCCCAATAAATTTGCTTCCCTGAGGTAGAACAGTAAATGGTGTCCCCATCCACTCAAGTCTAGTTTCATATAGCACCAAAAGCCAAACAACTTATTTTGGCAGAAAATTCCAGATGCTTGTTTTTGTCCATGCTGGTAAAAATACAACAATTTTAAGGTAAAGGCAATTATTTTGGTGCCTTTCCATAAACAATAGGCAGACATAGCTCAGTCGTACCTAGGCCCAGAAGCAGGTGGAGGCCCCTCTTTATTCCAATTGCTCTGGCCTTGGAGGGAGATAAGAACCAGCAGTATCTCTGGCACATATATTCCTCCTCCACTTCTATCTGATGGCCTTGCGACTTTACAGTCTGTTTTATTTGTATAAAGCACCATATATAGTGATAATGCTAGAACTCTAATATGCTGATGATAATGTGGTTTGTGCTCATTCAGAAGAAGACCTACAAGCCACTCTAAATGCCTTTGCAGAAGCATATGAAAAGCTTGGCTACTCACTGAACATTGAGAAAACCAAAGTGCTCTTTCAACAGGCACCGATCAATCCTTCTGCAATGCCAGATAAACACCTTAATGGTGTAATGTTGCCACCTCTCCACAAAAATCAACATTGATGCTGAGATACAACACTGTCTGAGCTCTGTGAGTGCAGCTTTTATAACTGGCATCTCTTGTTCTCGCAACATACTGGAAGAGGCCAGCAGTCCATCATTCACAAGCAAGCAAGCAAGCAAACAAACAGCATGTCCTCTTAATAGAAACATACTTCTGTATGATCCACTGGGGGGGAAAAATAAACCTTTTCAAAATGTATTGTGGCAAATCTAGCCATGTTTGGGGAAAAATATTTTTAATGGAGTATAATATATTATTTTAAGTCTTAAGTATTTCACAGCAGGTCATCATCAGCTTCACTGATTCAGAAAGGCAAGGCAGCGGTGGCCTCAAAAATGGGCAATGGAGGGGCTCAGGTCCAAGGGAAGAAGGATGACTTCTGTTCAGGCAGGCAGGTGGTCAGCAACTGGAGAAGATGGGGATTGGGGCTGCTGGCTGTGGCTGGATGCACTTGGCTGATTGTCTGCACCCACCCCTTAAGCTAACCACAGTTCTCCGAACAAGGGAAATGGAGCAGCAGGTGGTGGGGCAGGTGCCTGCTGCTGGCATGTCTTGTCCTGGCTGACCACCTCACTCCACAAAGAGCAAATCAGTCCCCTAAACAAGAAAAGGAGAGGGAGGGGTGGAAGAAACCATGGAGGACCTGGCTGGCATAAGTCACCACAGTTCTCCAAACAAGGAAAAGGTAGCAGCAGTAACAGTTGATCCCCAGAGACAAAGAGCAAGTCAAACTCCTAAAGATGGAAAGGGGAGGGGGATGGAGGAGACCCCTAGTGTGGCCGAGGGCGAGGGGTAGAATGGTTAGTTTGCTGGCCACTATCCTGCCCCACAAAGAGCTAAATCAATCCCCTAAAGAAGGAAAGGGGAGGGAGGGTGTGGAGGAAGCCCTGGCTGGCTTCAGTTACCACAGCTCTCCAAACAAGATAACAGCAGAGCAGTAGGTGACCCCCAGAGACAAAGAGCAAATCAAACTCCTAAAGAAGGAAAGGGGAGTGAGGGGGTGGAGGAAACCCCCAGGATGGCATGGATGCTTTCTGGGGGAAGGCGTTGGATGCCGCAGCCTCCCAGCTGTCTGACTGGCCCACCAGCTTATGCCACAAAGGCTGACAGCCATAGTAACATGCCACCACTTCTTTAGGAGACTGACTTGTTCCTTGAGACAGCTGTCAGCTGCAGCTGCTCTGCTATGCAGCCACCTGAGTTTCTGGAAAAAACAAAAGTTATTTTTGGCTGTGTGCATGCAACAAAAACTATGGTATTCCCCCAAGGACCAGGCAGACACCAAATTGCAGGTTGGGGGGGGGGGAGGTTTTTGAACTCCTGATGGAGGAGGAGCTGTGTGTATAAGGCAGATAACTGGTGTCCTTCTTTAAGAGATTGATTCACTCCTCGAGACAGCTGTCAGCTGCAACTGCTCTGCTGTATATCCACCCTGAGGGCCCATCCAGAAAAGGCACAAAATGCGCACCCTTCCGCATATTTACCTGGGACATCCAGACCCAGTGGATGTGGATGACCCAGTGAACTCATTTACATGTTCTGTTTCTCTGAAGAGAGGTCCTCTGAGCAAGGTCTTCTGAGCAAGGACACAGATGACAAATGTATTAAAGAATACTTTTTAATAAACTGGTCACTTATCTCCCTCCCCTCCCCATAAGGTATAGTCTAACATGCATTAATGCATCAATGCTTTGCCTATGGCACCCTTAACTAGTTATGTGTTTTTCATCATTATGAGGCATTGTAACCATGTCTTCCTTGACACTGCTGTAATATTTACTGTGGAAAGCTGTATAAAATGATGCTACAGGGAACTGAAATGTAGAATAACACTTTCTTTTCCATTCTCTGCCCTACAATCAAAATAGCTGCTAGATTAGGTTTCTCACCTGCTGTGCCCCAGAACTCCTCCTGTCTGTTCTGCTCTGGTCTTTTCACACGGGACAATAAGGTGGAATCATAGCATTATAATTGTGCCATAGGAAAGGGCAATAATTGAATTCCAATTATTAGTAGGCCAGACTAATTAACCCCGTATTTTCTGAAATGAAATGTTTCTCTACTTGGCAATCTGTTGGTATTATTCCAGAACTTACTAAGACGATAGCTGCCATTAAAGCACAGCTATTATTTCCAGGCCATCAATTTAACAAAGATCAAGAGAGAAAGAAGAATGTTTGTATCCGAACAAAAGGTCCCAGTGTCAAATAGTACAATATTGTTAAAGCACTTTAGCACTTTCACCATAATGCCTGAATAACAATAATACAGAAGGCTCAGTGAAGATGGGTTGAAAATGAGATTCTTGCATGAGTCAAGACGTGACATGTGATCAGTTGGAGGAAGAAAAACACAAGAGGGATGGGGAGAAGGAAACCTGTGGGATTTCAAGAGTTTGGATGCAATCCTGGATATACAAATAGACAAAAAGGAAACTTTTGATACTTCCAGATCCTTTTTTCTTTTCTGAATGAACCCAAGTACAAATTGCTTAGTGTTTGTTTAGTACTCCTATAGGAACCCCTGTGCTGGTAGGACTGAAGACTGACAGGTCACAGGTTCGAATCCAGGGAGAGTGCAGATGAGTTCTCTCTGTCAGCTCCAGCTCCCCATGCGGGGACATGAGAGAAGCCTCCCACAACAATGGTAAAACATCAAAACATTTGGGTGTCCCCTGGTAAGCGTTCTTGCAGGCCGCCGATTCTTTCATACCAGAAGTTACTTGTGGTTTCTCAAGTCGCTCCTGACAAGACAAAAAAAAAAAGCACTCCCATACTCTTTTGCTTTTTAAATTTAATAACTTTTAGTGATCTATATGGGTTCCAGGAGGGGAAAAGATAGCAACCAAGGGTTTCACTACATGAGTTCCAAAACTCAGACTCACCCTGAATGGATCACTGGCTGCAGAAGCTTTAAACCATCTTCAAAGCAATTTGGAGACATGAATCAGGTCCAGCATGAATCTGCTGTCACTATTTCCCTACACTGATCAGCACAGGGAAAGGGCGTAAGTCTCCCCTAACTGGCCATAGAGCTGCACCTGAACTCCTGGATGTTGCTGTCAGCTCTACTGATGTCAGAATGGGCCACCCCCTCCTTCTTGCTGGCCATTCTGAGATCAGTAGAGGTGCTCACGATAGCCAGACACTCAGAAGGAACTCCATGGCTGGCTAGGAGTGGTTGTGGTGGTGAAACAGAGGGGGTGGAAGTCCAGTGGGGTGGATGTGTCCCTGGGTCATCTGGACAATGTCCAAATTCAGCACATATGTGATGACTATGAGGTCAGATTTACACCAGACAAGTTAGACATGCCCTTAGTCCTGGTCCAGCAGCCACAGACATAAGCTATATTTTCAGAATAAGATGCTCTGATGCCTTGTGAGACATTCTTGTTATGACAGTTATAGAGTTCACAACCAAATGTGTAGGTAGAGATTCCTAGATTTTGGGGAGAGCTGAACAACTACATACAGAACTGTTGTCGTGGCAGTTATATTAACACAGCAGGGAGTTTAGCTCAAGTGATGATAGATGAAAACAACAGATGTTGGATGACAGGGAAAACTGTATCTCGGACAAAGAAAATGCCGATACCTTTTCAAATTCAAAAGAAATGTACTGAGCAGAAGCAATTTTGTAGCTAAGAAATAGGACCTATGTTCTGAATTTATTGAGGACTTATCTTCATTTTATTACAGTCCTACCATCAAGGGCTCTCTATACGGTGAAGTACATATATTGCAAATAATATGTTTTGAAAGAGATGTTTTTCAATATTTGGTTTGAACTATTTTTGGAGAGCCACATATATTTCCGCTTGGTATCTTATGAAAAGGTTTGCCTTTTGTACCACTGACTTATTAAATATTGAAGAAAGAACCACTTTTAAAATTCATTTTCCTTCTCCTGTTAATTTGAGAGAACAGAACATTTTCCTTCAAAGCTGAAAGAAAAGAAAAACAGATTTGAACATGGTGAGAAGAGAAAAAACTCATGAAAGTAAATGTTTTTAGACATTGTAAATCGTGAATGTGCTTGTTTCTGCTAAAGAACTCGGTAGAATATTTAGAAAACAAAATTTACCAGTGGTAAAGCTGGAATGTTCAAGTAAAGAACACATGAAAAGAACCTAGTATTTTTCATTTCCTGACAGAATCAAATGATCATGTACTTTTCCTGTTTGTTTCTGGGCAGAGGATCCACCTGGTAGAATGAAATAAAGAACAAATTTATATAGGACACAAGTTGCATAGTTACCGGCAACAAATGTATCAAGTTGACTTTAATTTGTGGTGACCCTCATGAATGAAAGACCTCCAAGCCACCTCCCAAGTCTGTGGACTGTGGCTTCCTTGATAGAGTCTTTGAGCATCGTTATAAAAACATAATAATGAGGGAATACTGAAGTCACATTGGAAAAGTAATACAATGAGTGGAGACAAAGTTCTGTTCTTGATATAATGATAATATTCTCTAGTTCAGTGTTTCTCAACCTTCCTAATGCCGTGACCCCTTAAGACAGTTCCTCATGTTGTGGTGACCCCCAACCATAACATTATTTTCATTGATACTTCATAACTTTAATTTTGCTACTGTTATGAATCATAATGTAAATATCTGATATGCAGGATGCATTTTCATTCAATAGACCAAATTTGGCACAGATATCTTATACTCACAAATTTGAATACTGGTGGTGTTGGGGGGATTGATTTTGTCATTTGGGAGTTGTAGTTGTTGGAATTTATAGTTCACTTACAATCAAAGAGCATTCTGAACTCCACCAATGATGGAATTGAACCAAACCTGGTACACAGAACTCTAATGACTAACAGAAAATACTGGAAGGGTTTGATGGGCATTGACCTTGAGTTTCAGAGTTGTAGTTCACCTATATACAGGGAGCACTGTAGACGCAAACAATGATGGATCTGGACCAAACTTGACATGAATACTCAATATGCCCAAATGTGAACACTGGTGGAGTTTGGGAAAAATAGGCCTTGACATTTTGGAGTTGTCATTGCTGAGGTTTATAGTTCACCTATAATCAAAGAGTATTCTGAACCCCACCAACAATGGAATTGATGGGGTTCAGGGTGGTGGTGCTCATCTCCATTTTAAATCTTTCTTAGAAGATTTCGGCAGGAATTTTCCAAAATTTATTATGCTTATTTTTAAAACCCCCATAATATTGATAAGAGAAGGCGGAGGTTGCAGTAGTAATGTAAGTGTGGTGGCAAATGTGCTCTGAATTTTAAACCAGACTTTAAAAGTAACTATCTGAAGTCCTGAGTCTTTTTAGTTTCAGCATTTTAATATCCACATTAAAATGTGAAGTAGATCCACCGTACCATCAACTGTTGCATCAATAACTCTTTTTTTGAAAAGGTAATGAAAAATAATGGAAACAGTAATGAATAACTAAAATGTGCAAAGTGAAAAGTTTCTGTCTTAACCACATGGCTTGTTAGTCAATCATTCAGTTAAGATCCCATCTTTCTCCCAACATAGGATTCAAGTCAACTTCAAAGGTAAAGGTAAAGGTTTCCCCTTGACGTTAAGTCTAGTTGAGTCCAACTCTGGGTGGTGGTGCTCATCTACATTTTTAAACCGAAAAGTCGACATTGTCCATAGATCCCTCCAAGGTCATGTGGCAGGTATCACTGCATGGAGCGCTGTTACCTTCCAGCCAGAGTGGTACCTATTGATCTACTCACATTAGCATGTTTTTGAACTGCTAGGTTGGCAGAAGCTGGGCCTAACAAAGGGAACAAACCCCGCTGCCTGGATTCAAACCACTAACATTTTGGCCTTCAAGTTCCCCAACTCAGCAGTTTAACCTGCTGTGCCACCGCAGCCCTACAAGCAGGCCTGTAGCCTGCCAAGTTGGGGGGGGGGGGAGTTAGGGGTTCAACCGCCCCCCCTCTGAAATATTTCAGGTTTTTTTTTAAAAAAACTGGTTTACTCATGAATTTTAACTGGTTAACCAAATCTCCATGCTAAGTCTATGAGATGCAAAAAAGTAAGAGTCCCTCCAGAACTGCAAGCACTATCTTAGGCAAATATTGACAATTTATTCACACTGTCATTACTTGCAGCAATAGCCGATGTGGTGAAGCAATCAAGTTAGGGGTGTGTGTGTTGAATGCTCTCATTAAGGAGGCCAGACTTGGTGGAGGTGGTTAACAGGGGCGGAGCTGCAGGCTATTGAAGGCTGCTCTGCCCCCTCGTAAGCTAGGAGGCAGATTTCAACCCCCCCCCCCCCAAAATTTCAACCCCTCCCGAAATTTTTTTCTGCCTACGGCCCTGACTACAAATCAGCTTATAGCTATGTAAAACAAATATGACTAAAAAAGTTAAAAGTAGTTAAACTCCAGTGCTGTTTAATAACATATTGAAATCAGTTTAAAAATCAATTTAAAACATAAAAATATAGGCACAGCATAATTAATTAAATGTTCTCTTTGATGTAACAAGTTTACCCAAAGACTGACTAAATAAAAAGGATTTTGCCTGCCAGTAGAAGGGCAATGCGAAGAGTGTGGCACAATTTGGGATTAAATGCCAAGGAAGTTAAATACTGTGTCTTCACCAAATATATTGATGGCACCAAGAAAAAGCCTTTCATACAATTAACACTCAGGCAGGGTACTATAGAACTATACAGTCCATGACAATTACTTTGTAAGGAATAGCAGGAACACTTAATTTTTTTAACTTTTCCAGTTCAAACTTTGGGGAGCTAGAAGGCATGATGTTCCTTTTCAAGGACTCAATACAGTTTCAAATCTTAAATTGGCAAAATACCTATCTAGGTGCTGTGTGTCTAGCACCACTTATTTGAGAATAAATGAACATTACAACAATATAATAATTTCCTAGTATTTCCCCCTTACTCAGGAGGAGGCTGCTTTGGAGTCTGTGACATAGTTTTAATACTCCCTGTGGGATAAAATAAATACCAATACAGTTGACCTAATAGATTGTATTTAAAAGTGGTTGGCTGTTGGTGTTGTAATAACCTATAACTTTACTGCCAGAATGCATAAAGAACTAGTAATTAGGAACTGTTCCTAATTGGCAAATTAACAAGCTTTAAATTAAATTTACACTATGGCTCATTCAATACTGTTGTACATTTGTAACCAATATTAAATTACCAAGTAAAGTGAAGTGTTATTGCACTATTCAGTAGTGTAAAGAGGGACTGTTTCTACAAAAGGTGCTGCCTTGTGTCCTCCAGACTGAATAAAGAATTGTTTATTTTCAAAGAATTTTTCCAAGGCATCACTCCTTGTTCTATTGTCAGCTTCAGTTTTTTAGTGAGCATTTTTCTCAATTCTCTATTGTTGAATCTTAATTCAATGGCGCTTATCCATCCATTAGCAATGTCAAGAATAGCTTCAATTAGTAGCTTGGCTGGTTAAAGAGAAATTATATATGGATATAGTTGAAAAATACCTTTAGGTGTGAGGTTGGATCACCCCTTTGCGTATGTATTGTGAATTGAGATAATGAAATATTTTGATTTCTTTGGAAGATTTTTTGGAAGCTTTTAAAAGCCTTCTTTGGAAGCTTTTAAACAGAGGCTGGATGGCCATTTGTCAGGGGTGATTTGAATGCAATATTCCTGCTTCTTGGCAGGGGGTTGGACTGGATGGCCCATGAGGTCTCTTCCAACTCTTTGATTCTATGATTCTATGATTTCAATGAATTTACAATTGGTTGAAAACTGTGGTTGAGATCTTGTATCAGAAGATGTCCCTCTGGCATGTAGCTGCAGTATGTTTCCTGTTTAACCTCAACAAACCTACATTTTCAGCGAGTAGCAGAGATGTATCCAGGTATTTTTCTTTAGCTGGATGCACTGTGATAGGCATGCCTGGGAACATACCAGAAACCTGTGTAGGAGTTAATTGAGAATTTATTTATTTATTCTGTTTGTATCCTGCTTTTCTCTACCCTGAAAGGAACTCAAGGTGGCTTTATCTATGACAACTATTCAGTGACTTTGAATAACAAACAGAATGACCTTCTATCTGTATGGCAAGCAAAAGGAAAATAGCTTTGCTTGCTATGTGTGTTGCTGTCCCTAGTTCTACTGTCAGAGAAATCACTAAAAAGGTGGGTTTGGGCCGGAGTTGGTTGTTGGAGTTGCGAGTGAGGTATAGTGATCTGAGTGTTGGACTAAGACTCAGAAGACCAGGGTATGAATCTCTGCTCAACCATGGAAACCCAATGGGTGATCTTGGGTGAATTACACTTTCTCATCCGAGAGGCAATAATGAAACCCCCTCTGAAAAAAATCTTGCCAAGAACACTTCATGATTGGTTTCCCATAAGTTAGAAATGATTGGAAAGAACATCAGTTATAGCAGCACCAGCAATAGCAGCAGCAACAACAATAAATTGGCCATTCAACTTATGCCAGTGTAACACACTAGCAGGATGCCAACTTTTATATCTATATGGGTTTATTTTGTTAATATCCTTTTATAGATGATTACCCCATGTACTATTATTTTTCTTTATGGAATAGGAACAGAGGGCAAAATGGCAAGAGGGGAGCTTCAAATATTATTAGCTAATTGCTATGTACCGTCAGTCTCTGGGACATACAGTAGAGTCTCGCTTATCCAACCTTCGCTCATTCAATGTTCTCTCTTACCAAATGCAGTCTGCCTTCCACCTGGATCCACAGCTGTTTCGATGTGCATTGCGATGTTTTGTTGCTAAATTCGTAAATACAGTAATTACTACATTAATGTTACCGTGTATTAAATTGCTTTTTCTGTTGATTTATTGTAAAACATGATGTTTTGGTTCTTAATTTGTAAAATCATAATGCAATTTGATATGTAATAGGCTTTTCTTTAATCCCTCCTTAATATCCAACATTTTTGCTAATCCAACTTTCTGCCGGCTTGTTTATGTTGGATAAGCAAGACTGTACTGTACTTCTAAAATATTGCTGACTATAGCTTTGGTGGTAGTCATGCTGAGCTGACAATCCTTTTTGTCACCCTAGAAAACTAAGAAAAGTGTCTTTTCCAGTAAAAAAGGTTTTTTTTGTTTGTTTTTGTTTTCCACTTTCACAGGCGTCCTAATCGTGCCACCAATCCCTGTGGAAATGGAAGGCCTACTGTAATAATAGTTTATTTTATGTAGTTCTTTATTTCACTCCTGCTCCTCCTATGCATTAAGAGCTGGGGTGATATGCATTTTTAAACATGGTAAAAGAGATTGCTTCTTTTAAATCTTCAAGAAAAAATACCCAACATTAAGATAGCAGTCCTTTGGTATATTTACAAATTGCTTTAAAATCTAGGTATAAAATAATGGGAGGTGGCGAAAACTATCGGCAAGTAACACATTATGTCATCTTTTGCTATGTTTTCTTAGAGTATTATCACAAATCAAATAAAATTCAAAGCAACAAAATTGCTTTTGTGGAACAATATCTTATCTTCATTTTAAAAAATGCAATGGGACATTATTTAAACATCATTAGAAGTGTTAAGGTACAAGCTTTCTCCATTCTTATTTTGAAAGGAGTTTGAACTGGATTTTAGTTGGATGTACTGATAAATATCAAGATTACAGTTCTAAATATATTTATTCAGACTGGAAATTCCATTGAAATCAACGAGACACTTTCTTGTAAACATGGTTAGAAATAAGATATAAAGCAATGAATGTTATTGTATTGGCTTTATTTTCTTTTTTAATTCAGAAAACTAATGAACCAAAAGATTAGGAGATTATGTTTATGAATTAAACATTTAATGAGCTCCTTCATAGCTAGTGAATTAGCACAATGAAAAATAATTAGATAGTATTTGTTCTAGTAATCCTGTCAGGTCCTTCAGTGAGTGGTACCTTTATCATATCCCTACATCACTGGTTTTGTTATCAGCACTGTTCTTTCACCAATGTCAGCACAATGTTATCAAGTATTATCCAAAGCCTAAAGCCTTTTCTTTCTTTCTTTCTTTCTTTCTTTCTTTCTTTCTTTCTTTCTTTCTTTCTTTCTTTCTTTCTTCTTTCTTCTTTCTTCTTTCTTCTTCCTTTCTTATGTGATTATTTGCTAAAAGTGAAATAAACATTGGGGAACTCTATGGAATGAAAGACTCTTAATCTGTGAAAGGGAATGCGAAGCTAGGTCCAAACTTCCTCAGGTGTTTTGGCATTAATTCTCAGGAATTCCAGTTAGCATAGTCAACAATCAGTAATTTTGGGAGCTCAAGTCCATTACACCTGGAGGATCAGAGTTTGGTAACCACCACTTTACCCAATTGTTGTTACTGTATGCCTTCAAGTCATTATGCCAGTCCTCAGATCTTTGGGTTTAATTGGGGGGGGGGGGTATTAGGGGGCTAAGGGTGTATGACTCACCTAAGGTCATTTGGTGAGTTTATATGGCCATTACTCTGCATTGGCTCTCAATCTAATTATCCACAAGTCAATCTTACTAAGTTAATGAGTCTTCTCCCTAATCAGAGTTCCTAGGGCTTTAGCCTGAATATGAAATATTGCAAAACCTAGCTGAGTGATAGAGAATGTTGTTGATGAAGGTGGGTATTATAAAGAACTGGAGGGTTATCCAAGTGTTAATCCAAAGTATGTGGAAGTGTTTGCACAATAAGAGTTCAGGTCTGTGTACATTAATTCACACTGAGGGCTGAGAGGTGCTTTCAAAGGATGTGAAGAACATCCTGGAGCAGAAAAACCCATACTGCTACTTCCTTGAGCTGTTTGAGGTTATTTACAGTCCTTGAACTTTCTTTCAGTAGCTGTTTTGGGGCAACACAAGGAATTGTGTAATGAGTGGACACGATGATATCATGCAGTCAATTGTATTTGGATATGAGGTGACAGCACTGAGGATAATGGAAGCCACATACAAATGGATTAAAAGTGCTTGAAGTAACATATTAGAGCACAAATCCCATTGCTAGTCTCAATTAGAGTAGACATATTTGCCCTGACTTCTTTCTCAGAGAAAGAAGAAGTTTTCTTTCCTAATGACAGGTACAATTAAAAGAAAGCAACAAATGATCCAGTAGCTGATTGGCCAGGGTTCCAGCTTCCCTGATGGCAAGTGGCCTCCCTTAATAATAACAATAATAATAATAATAATACTTTATTTATATTCCACCCTTCTCACACCGAAGGGGACTCAGGGCGGATCACAAGTACACATACACGGCAAACATTCAATGCCATTTGTATAGATAGTACACAGACAGACAGCACAGAAGGAGGGGTTGTTTTGATGCTATGGACGGTTGGGCTCGAGTCCACATGGGTGCTGTCACTCCATCCTCTATGATGAAGAGCTGTCAGGACTTCCTCATTCCAGCATTTTCTGATCTTCTTTTTTTTAATGGCATTGCAAAACACCTCCCTCACTTTTAGCGGTACCTAATTTCTCTAATTATAGCTACAGCTGTTTTCGAACTGCTTAGGTAAACAGTGAGCAGGGCTGACAGTCGGCCCTTCCACCTCTGGCATCTGGAGGCGATGCTCAACTTTGGCCATGGGGAGGTGCTCTTGTTCCATTTTCCATGCCAAGGAGCCTGTTGTCCATAGACTTCTCTAATTGTGTTGTGAGGTGGTACCTATTGATCTACTCACATTGCATGCTTTTGAACTGCAAGGTAGGCAGAAGCTAGGGCTGACAGCCAAGAGTTCATCCCATCCCGCAGCTTCGAACTGCTAACCCTCTGATCAGCAGATTTCCTGCAGCTAGCAGTTTAACCCGCTGCACTATTGTGGACTTAATGTACTTTTAGTATCTTGCAAATATAATCGAAGTTTTATATTATTACTGTATGCAACTATAATTTGCATTGTATTACTCTTTTATTAATAATTTTAATTGTTCCTTTTTCCACTCATGTATTTTTTTAAAAAACATTCATTTCATATAACACTGAAGTGATAACCTTTTCATTCTGGGTGAGCTCCCTTTGTCTCCTGGCAACCAATAGTTTTAGACCCTGCTACTGTATTCAATCCAAATACAATTACATATTGTATAAGTTTAATTTGCAAAGAGAAACACTTCATATTGACACATAGGCTGTCCCTTTCTTTAACACATGTGACAAAACCACAATAGAGCCACTAGTCAGACTTAACATGAAAAGGTGTATATTGCGCTGTATGCGTGATTCACAGATTTGATATATTCCCTCTAGGTGCCCTTCTACACTGACCATAATGCAGTATTGGTATCTGGTATTCTCAGCCACCTTGGAGGGAATCCCCACTGCTCAACCGCTTTAAACAGGCTTAGTACCACTGGGCAGCTACCTTGGGTGTCACCCTCATCCCTTGTGTCATGGTGGTTCCCAACCTTTTCACAGTCCCTGCCTTGTTCCCAGCAGTCTGCTGAAGACAGGCAGACCACTTGTATGCTGATGGGGAAGTGAGGAGGGAGAGAAAAAACGGTTGTGTTGCAGCTGAGGACTAACACACGTTGTGGCTGTTCTGAAGTTGAAGAAAACCCAACCTGGAGAGGACCCATGCTCTCTCCCCCCCCCCCCCCCCCCGGCAACTTAGGCAGGAGGCATGCAAAAATTCCCTTGGTTAATCTGGACCAGCACTGTGCAGTGTTTAGTTGCCATGGAGTGGATCCAAGTGGTTGATGTAGCAATGTCCTAGGTCTTCCAGGATGACTCCATGTCCAACTTCAGCTGGAAATGAAAAAAAATGCTCTTTTCTTTTTACCTAAGAGAATGCCTCTCTCCTAATCTCAAGGGTCTCAAGGGTTACTCTGGAGGACCTAGAGGTTCCTAGACAAGTGGTTTTTTAGGAATCTTTGGGACCTTCAGTGCTATACTGTCACCAGCTGGAGGACCTTAAGATTGCTAGAAAGGTGTTTTTTCAGATAATAAGAATGAGTGTTTTTTTTTTCATTTTTATGTGCAAAAGTGGAGGACTCTTCCAAATATTAAACATGAATGTACATTTCCTTTTGGTTTAGATTGTCCAATAGATAGGCAATTCTGCAGTTCAACCCATTTGACCCAAAATCCTGTTTTAATAATGAACTAGTGTGATAATCTAGTTCATATCAAACACAAAAACCAAATAGAGCTTTGTCTGTATTAATCTATGAAAAGGCTACCTTTAGTGATAAGATTAGTTAATAAAGGGTAATGACTTGAGTAGCTTTTGTCAACTTCATGCAAAGTAGTAGCAAAACCGCTTTGAGTCGCCTGAGGGCTGAGAAAAGTGGTAAATAAATAAATAAATAAATAAAACAAATAGTTTTACCATTTGAGACAGTCTGATGCTATGTGAGAATTACTCAGAAGTAATTCCCACTGAGATAAATGGGACTTACTATCTGAGACTACAATGAGCCTTGCTCCTTATCAGGTTTTACTTCTGAGCTGAGACTGGAAAGTTACTTTTGATATTTTATATCACTTAGGTAAAGGTAAAGGTTTTTCCTCTGACATTAAGTCCAGTCTCATCTGACTCTGGGGGGTGGTGCTCATCTCCATTTCTAAGCCAAAGAGCCAGCATTGTCCTTAGGCACCTCCAAGGTTATGTGGTCGGCATGATTGCAGGGAACGCTGTTACCTTCCCACCGGGATGGGAATTATTGATCTACTCATATTTGCATGTTTTCGAACTGCTAGGTTGGCAGAAGCTGGGGCTGGCAGTGGAATCTCACACTGCTCCCTGGCCTGCGACCTTTCAGTCAACAAGTTTAGCAGCTCAGTGGTGAAATTTGCAGTTTCCTCAATATTCTTGGGGCAAATTTTTGGAGATCCACAACTTTGATTCACGTTGTTCAAGACTTCATTAGGGTGGTCTTGGTCTGAGTTAACCTAAATCAACTCAGTGCATCGTTTAGCTACCACAGAGCTGATTCACTTGCCCTTTGGGATACATGTTCAGCAGTGTAGATGTGCCCAGGATGCTTTGGAGGTTTCTCATTCATAGGGTTACCATAAGTTGAAGTTGATGGAAGTTAACATCGACATGTAACCTTTTAAAAAATTAAGTTGCTTATTACATTTAATGTCTAGCTTCTTTTAAATTGTATTGTTGAAGGCTTTCATGGCTAGAATCACTAGGTTCTTGTAGGTTTTTTTCGGGTTATAGGGCCATGTTCTAGAGGCATGTTCTTTTAAATTAATAAAATAATAACAATGGCCTAAATTTGTGGAAGAATCCTTCAGAAATTTCCCCAAATAACTAGATGTTACTTGTTATAGAAAAAGTCACAACGTTGAAGTTGGTACATCACTTCAGAAAATTGTTACCTGTAATGCTTCACATCCAAACTGTGTCTCTGGTTAGCCATGTATCTGGTTTTGCTCTGGATAAGAAATCCAGCATATTACCCTACTTTATCTAAGCAAAATCTAATTCTCATTGGACTTGCTATAATAGAAGTACCCAAGTTAAAGTCATGCATTCTGCATGGTTTTAGGTTTTCTGTTGCCTTGCCAGCACCAATTCCTAATATGACTTGTTGGACCAAGGTTTGTGAGTCTTACCTATTTTTAGCATTTATTAGTTAATTTTAGAAGTTTCCTAAAAAAATTCTCATAGGAAAAAAGCCTTGGAAATTATGGATAGGGTCCAAAGGATTATGAAGCTGAAGGAGGTGTCAAGTGACAAGAAAGATTTGTAAAAGCGATTTGTACTTCTGAAGCAATTGCACTTAGAATCATAGAATCATAGAATCAAAGAGCTGGAAGAGACCTCATGGGCCATCCAGTCCAACCCCCTGCCAAGAAGCAGGAATATTGCATTCAAATCACCCCTGACAAATGGCCATCCAGCCTCTGTTTAAAAGCTCCCAAAGAAGGAGCCTCCACCACACTCCGGGGCAGAGAGTTCCACTGCTGAACGGCTCTCACAGTCAGGAAGTTCTTCCTCATGTTCAGATGGAATCTCCTCTCTTGTAGTTTGAAGCCATTGTTCCGCGTCCTAGTCTCCAAGGAAGCAGAAAACAAGCTTGCTCCCTCCTCCCTGTGGCTTCCTCTCACATATTTATACATGGCTATCATATCTCCTCTCAGCCTTCTCTTCTTCAGGCTAAACATGCCCAGTTCCCTAAGCCGCTCCTCATAGGGAACTGGGCATGTTTAGCCTGAAGAAGACCAAGAAGACTTGGTCAAAGGAGAAAAAAATAGAAAATTGATATTCCATTAGGCTAATGAAGACCCATTGAGAGGAACCAGCTATTTTGATCCTACTGAGTATGATAATTAAATTATAGCAAGGAAATAAGAAGCGAAGAGCCAGACTACTGTAGTGGTGTGTGTGTTTAGGACTTCCGGAGACAAGGGTTCAAATCCCTGCTCTACCATGGAAATCTTGTACAAATCAGTCTTTCTTGGCCTACAGGGGAAGCAAAGATAAATCCACATCTGAATAAATCTTGTCAATAAAACCCTGTGATAGTTTTCCCTAAGTTGGAAATGAAATGAAGACACACAATAGTAATCTTAGGGCCCTTCCACGCAGCCATTTAGCCCAGAATATCAAGGCAGAAAATCCCACAATACCTGCTTTGAACTGGGTTGAGTCCACACTGCCATATAGTAAATTCAAATCCAAAATTATGTGATTTTATTCAGCTATGTGGAAGGGGTTTTAGAGGATATAATGGGATTTTTTCAAATAATTTGGAGAGAGTTGAAGGGTGGGCAGGACTGCTCTGGAATCTCCGGCATGTGTCCGTAAGACTGCTTGGGTCAAAGCCCACTGAATCAAATTCAAATTGACCAAAATTTCCACTGAAGGCTTCTCAGATGTTGGTGTAGTTTGAGCAGAACTACTGCAAAGGGGGCAAGGGGTGAGAGCCTATGAGACTTCTCTAACAAACAAGAATGGTGAGACCGTGGCCTAGGACAGATTGCCCAAATTTTATCTATTAAATGCCTCTGACTCAAGCTACAGTCAAGTCAATATATCAAGTTAACAGAAAACTACATAAACAACCTCCTCTATAATATAACTACAACCTTGGAGCCCAGGATTCCAATCCCTGCTACGGAAACCCACTGAGTGACTATAAGCAAGTAAATCAGTTTCAAAGGAAGGCCATGGGATACTCCCTCTGAAGAAGTCTTGTCTAGAAACCCCTATATCTTAAGGTTGTCATCAGTCAGATATGATTTTCAGACAACCAACAACAACAATAATTGAGAAGCTCAGCTGCTATGACCAACCATCATTCTAAAGATACACAATACTTTTATCTGGACAGTTTCCAAATACAGAACTGAAATGGCCTGATTGTGGCAGGTTCAATAATTGTTTAAATCAAAACAGGGCTTTTCTGCAGTGAAACGTATTTTCACTTCTGAAGTTTTGTTAACAGTTTGGATTCAGAGTGAGACAGGAATAAAAACAGTGAGGTGCCAGACATTGAAACACATGGTATTTCTACAAGTTCTGTGTGCAAGGAAAGCACCAGGGTCGAGGAAAGCAGGAGTATAACTGCAGGGGAGGTAGAAGGTCAGCTTATGGACCTTATCACATTAAGGTCAGGATTGGACACACATCGTAGCAAATCCATGGGTTCCCGACAGGGACCGTGGAGAACCTGTCACCCATGCTCTGCACTGCCCAACTTACCGCTGCCCCCCCGACATGGGGGGAAGCATCCGCTACCTGGATTCACCCCATTGTTGCAAAGGCAATATGGGAAGCCTCCCATCTTGAAGTGGCAGCAGTATACACCCCTTGCTCTCCCCTTTTGGCACAAAGCCTTGCTGGAAGTAGATGTACGTCATATAATGGGCTCTGTGGCAAAAGGGGAGAGCAAGCAGCATATGATGAGCAAATCATCCCATATGATTGAGATTGCAGGACTGTGAAATCTCAAGTTCCAGGATGCTCCTGACCTCACAACCTTCACCATTGCATTTTCTATGCCTTTTGTGGAAACAACATGAACAAAAAGATCTCAAACTGCTTTTTTTCTTACCATAAAGCTCCTTAACACCTACATGAAGTTTAGCAATTTTATAGCACTAGTACACTTTTGTGACATATTTTCTTTTTTCTATCCTTTGATTTCCATCTTTGTGCAAATTTTGAAATGAAAAAGCTTATAATGCTTACTGATCTGTAGGGTATACACTTCTAGCCAGACTGTTGTTATATGAAATTGTGGATACAGTCAAGCACCATTCAATTACTCCATTTCTGGTCTCAGCATACCATGGAGTTGTTTTGTATTCCTAGAGTAGTATCCTCCAATGCAAGTCCATGGCAATTTCTGGGGGAAGTATACTATAAAGACTCCTTTATGCTACTTGGGCAGGGGGGGTCAAGCAAACCCACCACTGCCCCACCAATTATAATAACTGGGCAGATGGCTATATGATCAATCCCACCATCTACCCCTAGTCATAAAGGCAGTCTTTATGGCCAAACAATATCACTGGACAGGGGCAAACAGACCCCAACACTGTCCCTCCTTCAATAAGGAATTCACACCACTTTGGCACTTATAGTGTTTGAGGGGATGTCTCTTTATTAAAACCTTCGCTGCCACCATAAACTAAAGAATCAGGAACCCTCTAGCTATTTAAAATATTAAAAGGCTTTTTATTCCACCAAGTACTGTATATTACCAAGGGCTTCTTTGAGGGAAAAACAGGAGAGGTTGATTCAAAAAGGAAAGTGACTCAAACCACAAATGCCACTTGACTCAGGCTTAAATTTTAAAAATAACAAGAAAGGTTTGTTGAGTAGAAGTTACAGAATAAAGCGAATGCAGTTGTAGAGGCTTGGCTGTTACAATTAAAGTGTTCTTTGTTCTTAGAAGCGTATCGGTTGCATGAGTGAATGGTTCTATCTTTGTTACAGTTCCTATTACAAAACCCAGCTATTTTCTTTTCTAAAATAGCTGTAACCAGTCTGCCACAGCCTACTTTGCTGTGCAAACTTCAGGCAAGCTGCCTATTTCCTAACAGAGACTCCTAAAACTCTAATCCTACTCTAACATCACCCAGAACTGAACTGAACTGTCAAAATAAGCTTCTCTCTTTCCCTCCAACTGTCTAACTCCACCCCCCTTTTCCAAACCAATCCTGGCTGTTGCTGGGCTGGCTCAGACCTAGGCCACTCCCCCTCTCTGAACTGGAGTCTTCCCTAAACTAAGATGGCTCCTGCAGCTCTCTGCCAGGCCTTTTAAGCTGAAACTACCTAGCCTGTCTTTTCCTAGGCCCTGCCACCCCCCGGCTGGCAAGGTAAGGGATCTTCACAATCCCTCCCCACCTCAAGATGGTTTGCGGAGTGAAAAGGTTTGCAGACCTTTTCCGAAGCAAAGCCTAACAATATCCTAGGCCCAACTAACCCCCCTTACTATCTATTCTAGCTAATCTATCTATTAGGCCTGGGTAACAACGCAAAAATTTGTTTCTAAAATCGATTTGTATTTGGGGGGTTTTTTTGTTTCGATATTTAAAATAATTACAAAATTTTCCTTTTAAAAAGTTCGATATTTACGAAATTTCGTAAATGGTAAAAAATTAACGAATCGATTTCCGAAACAATAACGAATCGATTCGTTAATGGTGGACGCGACCGCGAAATACGCTAAAAAACCTCCAAAAACTTCTGAAGCTTCCCTCTCCCTCTGTTCTTGACTGTTGGTGTGATATTATAATTTTTTTTCACTAATTCAACCATAAAACTGGCCCAGACATGCGGAAATAATAACGAAACGACCTCAGAACAATAACAAAACGAATACAATAACGAAATACGAAGCATTTACAAAACGTGTTTAAAAATTCGTTTTTTTAATGATTGCTCCAGAATGGTTCGTTATCGTTTTGTAATTGGAAAAATTAACGAATTATTAACGAATTACGAATTAACGAAACGAAACCGCCCAGGCCTACTATCTATCTATGTACATACCTACATTTGCAATAAACACCTTTTGCAATAAAACATTTATGCAATAAATACATTTTGCAATCAATATATACCATAAATACATTATACCCAATAAATACATTCCTGTAGGGAAAAAAAACATGTTAAATACAGTACAACAATGCATATAATCAATCTAGCACAGTAAATACAATACCTTTTTTATGGAATGCCTCCTGACATTCTATGTACATATAATCTCTATACTCTTACCTATATATATATTAAGCTTTTAATATCATCAATATTCTTACCTATATACATCAATATTCTAATATCACCAAGAATCTTATACTTATGAACAAAGCTAAATCATTTGGAGAGACTTTCTGTCTGCTATAAGGTTATAACACAGTAGAAGGAATTTTTCTCCTATTCTAATAAGCAGTCTGTTTAAACATCTCTATATTTACATCTAACTACATTTTGTCTATTAGCAAAACCTACATATCTAACACACCTCAATATAATACATTTCTACATCATACCTATTATATGAAATATATACAGTTCACCACTTGTAATAACACCATATACCTTGTAAGACTGCAATTGACCAGATTAACCAATTCTTAAACAATACACTATCCTATATCTTGCTATAATAACACCTTCATTCAGAAATGTGTTATTTTGGTCTGGTCCTTGTAGATAATAAAGTTGTTTGTTCCTTTTTTCCTTCACCCAATTCCAATTCTCCTTTCCCTACTACTCAGTTTTACATTACAACCGGCCAGTCCACATTTTACAGGATTACACTCTTTTGCAGTCTTTGACCCTATCACATAAGGTTCCTCCCAAGAAACCTCCAGTTTCTTTTTAGATCTTGGTTCTAAAACCAGGACCTCATCTCCCACATCAAAACATCGGTGTCTTGTGTGAAGATCCGGCTGTTCTTTCTGCTTCAGCTGGGCAGTTGACAAACTCTCGGCTGCGCAGTCTCTCATGGTGGTTAAATGTTCTCTTAAGTCCTCGATGTAGCTGTTGATATCACTCTCCGGAATGTCCTCTGCTCCTGTCCATTCTTCCTTCAAAATGTCCATAGGTCCTCTTGGTGTTCTCCCATATAGCAGTTCAAATGGGCTGAACTTGGTGCTGGCTTGTGGAACCTCCCGATAAGCAAACGAGAAGTGTTGAAGTTTCTTGTCCCAATCATTAGGATTCTTGTGGACGTACGCCTTCAGCATGTGGTTGAGGGTACCGTTGAATCTCTCCGTCAAGCCCTTGGTTTGAGGATGGTATGGAGTAGAAGTCAGATGCTTGATCTTGCAGGTCCGGAACAGTTCTTGCATCATCTGGGACATGAATGTAGCTCCAAGATCTGTAATGATAGATCTGGGGAAACCCACGCGTGCAAATACATTGAGCAGCGCGTCTGCCACTGTTTTGGCGTCCGTTTCCTTCAATGGAATTGCCTCTGGGTATCGTGTGGCAAAGTCCACGGCAGTCAAGATAAATCTATGTCCATCAAGGGTCTTGTGGGACATAGGGCCAATGATGTCCACTCCGACCTTGTCAAAGGGAACAGTGACAACTGGAATGGATTGTAACAGTCCTTTTGTCTTATCTTTGGCTTTTCCCACCATTCGACAAGTCTCACAGGATTTACAATAGGCTGTCACATCACCTCCCATTCCGGGCCAAAAAAACCTAGACTGGATGCGATCTTTGGTTTTCTTGATACCTAGGTGTCCACTGAAGGTGGTATCATGGGCTAGCTAGAGGATTTTAGCCCTATACTTTTGTGGAACTACCAGTTGTGTTCTTTCCTCAAAGAATTTGGGACCCTTTTGTCTCCTCACAACTCGGTATAATTTATTCTCCACAACTTTCAACAAAACTGGCTTTTCACTTGTGGGTGTGTGGTTTTCTGGGACCACTTCATCCCATAAGGGTTTTAAGCTTTCATCATGTTGTTGAGCTGCTTCAAACTGCCTCATATGGCTTTGGTTCAAACTGAAGGGAATTTCTTGGCTGACATTTTCAGTTTGTGAGGTAGATGGTTGTTCATCTGTAACAGTGTATTCAGCCTCTCCTTCTAGTTCAGCTTGGCTTCTAGTAATCATATTAACATGTCTACAGTGCTCAGCCAAATCATTGCCCAACAATACTGGCACTTCTAAATCATTAAACAGTCCCATTCTCCATTTTCCAGAGAAGTTCTTATATTCTATTGGGATTTCAGCCACTGACACTTTGAACACAGGGCCATAAATTCCTCTCAGCTTGTACTTTTGGCCTGGAAGTATCTGGTCTGCCTTGACAAACTCTGGCCTAATGAGCGATACTTCAGACCCAGTGTCTCTGAACCCCATTAGTTTTTGACCCTTTACTTTGATCACCCTCAAATAATCTCCATTTGTCTCTTTCTCAGTACTCCATACACGCATTATCTTCACAGGCTCTTCCTGTGCGTGTGGAGACTGACTCTCTTCGTGTGGAGATATTTGCCTAACCACCTTAACAGGCTTTGGTGGTGTAATTGGCCTTTTCTGGGTGTTTAATTTAGGGCAAGCTGTTTTCTTATGACCCTCTTGATGGCAGAAGTAACAGACAAGTTTTCCTGTGGCAATCTCTGGAATGCGGTCCCTCCTGACAGGATTTTGGTTTCCCACGTCAGTTTTCTCTTTTGGAAACCATTCCCTTGGTCTCTTGGTGGCTCCTGAGCCATGACTCACATTCCAGTCATGCTCCATCTCATCCAACCAAGCCGCGAGATCTGACACTTGTTTAATCTTCTTGTCTTTAACGTACCACCTCATTTGTATGGGGATCAGTCGATAAAACTGTTCCATACAAACTAAATGCTTTAACTCCTCAAAAGTGGTCGTTTTACTTCCCTCAAGCCATCTCTCTAAGGCTTTTTCCACTCGGCTTCCCAATTGTGAAAAGGTTTCTCCTGGCTTCCTTTTGATCTCCCTGAACATCTTTCTACTTTGTTCAGGAGTCAAGCCAAACCTCAGCTTCACCCTTTCTTTAAATATGAGGTAACTCCCGCTCTCTGTCTCTCGCAGATCAGCGTAAATCTCACTAAGTTCCCCACAAAGCAGTGGTCTCAGGTACACCATCATTTTATCTTCAGGTACCTCGAAATCATGGGCAGCCCGTTTAAAGGTAGCCAGAAATGACTCTACGCAGTCCCCCTTTACATAACGAGGGAAGTTCTTTAACACCCTTTGCATGTTAGAGTCCTGCTGTTGGCTTAAGTTAGGAGTTCTCTCTTGTTCTCTTAATTGTAGTTCTGCCATTCACTCCTCATGTCTTAACCGTTCCCTTTCTATCTCAACTTGCATTCTCTCTCTTTCCAATTCAATCATTCTTTCCTTCTCCCTTTCTTGCATCTTTTCTCTTTCTCTTTCAGCCTGAATCTTTTCTCTTTCTCTTTCAGCCTGAAACTCCAGTTCTTTCAACCTCATTTCTAGCCTAAGCTTTTCAATGGCCAAAGAGGTAGCTATCTGTTCTTGTCTACCCTCTGGTATTTGGGTCTCAGTTTCCTCAACTACAGAAGCAGTAGTTTCCCCTTCTCTCTCTGGGTCTTCAGGAGTACCCTTCTTTGTTTTTGGTGGTGCCATGGTGCCTAATGTGTGTTAAAAATGGCGCTAGAGGTGTTCTGTCACTGAGGAAATTCTTAGTGTCACGTTTTGACAAAATTTTACCTCAAGATTCACACAAAAATGCCCTGGATTGAGATGTTACACGAATCCCACACCGCTGCAAACCAATTATAAAGACTCCTTTATGCTACTTGGGCAGGGGGGTCAAGCAAACCCACCACTGCCCCACCAATTATAATAACTGGGCAGATGGCTAAATGATCAATCCCACCATCTACCCCTAGTCATAAAGGCAGTCTTTATGGCCAAACAATATCACTGGACAGGGGCAAACAGACCCCAACACTGTCCCTCCTTCAATAAGGAATTCACACCACTTTGGCACTTATAGTGTTTGAGGGGATGTCTCTTTATTAAAACCTTCGCTGCCACCATAAACTAAAGAATCAGGAACCCTCTAGCTATTTAAAATATTAAAAGGCTTTTTATTCCACCAAGTACTGTATATTACCAAGGGCTTCTTTGAGGGGAAAACAGGAGAGGTTGATTCAAAAAGGAAAGTGACTCAAACCACAAATGCCACTTGACTCAGGCTTAAATTTTAAAAATAACAAGAAAGGTTTGTTGAGTAGAAGTTACAGAATAAAGCGAATGCAGTTGTAGAGGTTTGGCTGTTACAATTAAAGTGTTCTTTGTTCTTAGAAGCGTGTCGGTTGCATGAGTGAATGGTTCTATCTTTGTTACAGTTTCTATTACAAAACCCAGCTATTTTCTTTTCTAAAATAGCTGTAACCAGTCTGCCACAGCCTACTTTGCTGTGCAAACTTCAGGCAAGCTGCCTATTTCCTAACAGAGACTCCTAAAACTCTAATCCTACTCTAACATCACCCAGAACTGAACTGAACTGTCAAAATAAGCTTCTCTCTTTCCCTCCAACTGTCTAACTCCACCCCCCTTTTCCAAACCAATCCTGGCTGTTGCTGGGCTGGCTCAGACCTAGGCCACTCCCCCTCTCTGAACTGGAGTCTTCCCTAAACTAAGATGGCTCCTGCAGCTCTCTGCCAGGCCTTTTAAGCTGAAACTACCTAGCCTGTCTTTTCCTAGGCCCTGCCACCCCCCGGCTGGCAAGGTAAGGGATCTTCACATATACCATAGACCCACCTGAAGTTCCTAGCAAACCCCTAGGGAGACCATTCTTGCCCTGGTTGTGGATAAGTGAAACTACAGATATAGGTCTTACTGAATTAGCATGGATGCCTGCAGGGCTTATACTTGAACAGCCCTAAGCATTATTCTTAATGGCTACCATTTCTTACACTTCTCAGATATGTTAAGAAGCTTCTGCTTGCCAACAGATATACATTTTCCTCTTTCCTATTACTGCCTAGAATTCAATTTTCCACCTGGCTGATTCTTTCAACTAAATTTTGTCCAATATAAAGGGCAATAATAAAATACTGATGGATATCAGAAAATGTATAGAATATGATTGCATATGCTCAGACCTGACAGCCTTTACACTGACTCAACACTTCCAACATTTCCCAATGTATATTTTTAAACAATTGCATTTTGGGGGGAAATGTCCTATTTCTTAAGTTTGCCTTAAGACATAGATTTAGAAATTCACCTAATGGACTACAGTCCCCAATCTGGGCTTGGGAAATTTACATTTTAGAACTATAATTCCTAGAACCCCTCAGCTGTTCATACTGGTAGTAGTGAGGATTCAAAAGGTGAATTTCCAAGTTGGGTTCCTGGATATCAGGTGGCTTTGTTGTTTGGTTCCTTCCTTTCTGAGTCAACCAACTTGCCTTGAAATGGTCATTTTGGGTGCCATCTTACAAAATTGTCAAGTGGGCATTACACAGATTTGTGGAGAATGTATCTAATTAGCCATACTCATTGTGTCCCTGTATCATCTGGATAGTATTTATTTATTTATTTACTACGCTTATATACCGCGATTCTCAGCCTACTGGCGACTCATTGCGGTGTACAATATAGAAAAAAGGTCCAAAATACAACATCAAATAAAATAATCCACAGTACATAACTATCAACATCATCAAAACATCAACCTTACTACAAGATCATTCCGAGTCGTCTCATCATCCAATTCACAATCCGATACCATTTCCGTTGTTCCATTCCTATGGTCAAGTTACCAGTCATTGCACTTCTATTCAAAAGCCTTCTTAAACAACCAGGTCTTCAGCTTCCTGCGGAAGATCAACAGGGAGGGGGCTAACCTGATGTCTGCGGGAAGGGTGTTCCACAGCCAAGGAGCCACCACCGAGAAGGCTTGGTTGATAAAAAAATGGTTCAAAACTCATTTCGGATATAGGGGGTGCTGGTGGTTCGAAAGCCAATGCCAATCTTTACAGGAAAAAAATTCAAAACTTTTCAAAACTTCCGAAACTTCCGAATCATTGTGTTAATGTTTTGAAAATGTTATTTCCTGTTTCATTGGGTGGTCTTTACTTTGAAAGTAGTTGTTCCACTCCAGAAACTTTGTGTGGCACAAACTGTGTTAAATTGGTGGAGAAAAGAAATCATAGTACACTATTCCCTCATTTCTCGGGGGTGTTCCTTTGCCCTCCCACGACTCAGAGTGCTTGTGCAGCTGCTCCTCCTGGCCCATGTGCCTCCCTGCCTGCCTCCCTGGCCTCTGGAGCTATGCAAGCAGCAGCAGGCAGGTCTTTCCCACTGCGCCTCAGGTTGCCAGCAGGAGGGAAAAGTGGAGGAGTTAATTCCTTCCTTCTCCAGTTTTGCCCTTCTTCTTCTACCTCTGGTTCGTGAGAGAGAAGAAGGGGGGGGGGGACTGGAGGAGTTAATTCCTTCCTTTTCCAGTCCCCCCCCCCTTCTTCTCCCTTGCAAGGCTCAAGCCAAGCAAGAGGGACAAGAAGAAGGGCAAAACCTTTGATGTCTTCATAGCCAGCTAAACATCCAGCCTCTTCAAGGTGCATTGAATGCTGTCAGAAGTGGTGAAAAAATGATGTTTTGTTACCAAAGTCCACTTTCTGCTCAGTCATATAGAACAGCATCACAGATAATTTCCTGCTTTCTTCTGTGCAGTGTAACAATTTCCCCACTCCCTTGGGGCAAGAGGGAAATGTTAAATATTTGCCCAATTATAAGCAGGTTTGTGATTTAACTCTTCTTCTTGGATTTAGTCCCATTTGGTTATCAAAACAAAAGTCAAATCCCACCCCCCATTCCCACCCCCCACCCCCGCAGCCAAGTAAATAATGAATACATTGTTGATTTGCATTTTACAATTACTTTACTATGCACAAATTATTTCCTTGTCTATTTAAGAAGTTGTCTACAAACCAGGCAAAGTTCTCTTTTTGTGCGTATATGGGAAAGCAAGAGAGAGAGATTGATAGTGCATGCTGTAATCATAGTGTGACTTTGAATAAACATTCAGTTGTGTTTGAAATTTTTCAGGGTTCCAATAAAGCTTGGGTTTTCCCTGTTCAATAGCTGCTTCTGCACAATATATCGTTATTTATTTATGCTTCATTATTTAATCTTGTAGTAAAGAAAGAGCTTGTGATGCTTTCTCAAACACAAGAAGAAAAGTCCTTGCCCCAGATAACTTAGCACTTTAAATGTGACACAAGAGAAAGAGCCAAAGAAGGGAGAATAAGGAGAGGCAAGAGGGTTGAGGAAATGAAAATCTGGGTTGTGTTGTTGGAGGCTTCACGGCTGGAATCACTGGGTTGCTGTGTTTTCTGGGCTGTATGGCCATGTTCCAGAAGCATTCTCTCCTGATGTTTCACCCACATCTATGGCAGGCATCCTCAGAGGTTGTGAGGTCTGTTGGAAACTAGGCAAATAGGGTTTATATGACTGGAATGTCCAGCGTGGGAGAAAGAACTCTTGTCTGCTTGAGGCAAGTGTGAATGTTGCAACTGGCCAGTTTGATTAGAATTGAATGACATTGTAGCTTCAGTGCCTGGCTGCTTCCTGCCTGGGAGGAATCCTTTGTTGGGTGGTGTTAGTTGAGCCTGTGTTTCCTTCTGGAATCCCCTGTTTGTTTTTTTTGTATTGCTCTTTTTTTAATGTCGTGATTTTAGAGTTTAACATTGATAGCCAGATTTTGTTCATTTTCATGGTTTCCTTTTTTCTGTTGAAATTGTCCACATCCCTGTGGATTTCAATGGCCTCTCTGTGTAGTCTGACATGGTGGTTGTTAGAGTGATCCAGCTTTTCTGTGTTCTCAAATAATATGCTGTGCCCAGGTGAAGCAGGCTTTTTCTTTCCCTGAGCAATTGCTCAAAGGCTCAGCCAAAATGCTCCGTTTCAGTTCAAATTGCGGACGCAGATGAGTCAGGAAAGACGGCCAACTGGGTTCAATAAGAATATCAAAGTTTATTTATAGCAGCTGCTAGTGGCTTTTCGACACAACAAATGGCGTCTCTGGAAAAGCCCCCGAGCATCAAAGGTAGTGTTCTTTTATACATCAAAAAGGGTTCGGCTTTAAGAGCCGCCCCGAAGATTAAATCATTGGTTAAGAAAGCTGTCAATATTAAGCAATTAGCTCATATATTTTTAAGTTTCGCTTCGCAATAAGCAAGCCCCTTTTTGGAAACATCTCAAGATGCCGACATGCAAAATACAGCTGAAAACATCTGCTGATCTTGGCAAGTTCTAACTTTAGCCTTGGCTATTTCCTTTCTGCAAAGTTGGCAAGTCTCATGACCGATTTTTCACCCTTTCACAAAAAACTCATCTTGAGTCTGTCTTTGTCTCCCATATATGGTCAAGTCCATCCGTTCTCTTTTCTTCATGCAAACCCCGGCAGCTTAGCTGTGCTTCTTGCCTTTTCTATAGCTGTACCTTTCTGCATACCTTTCTGCCTTATTCCCACATGTTTTTGTTTTGCGAAGCGGTTTACAAAAGCGAGAGCAAAATCAGCAAGGGTTAGATATTATGGATCTCTCCAATTATGCCCTTTAATGAGAGCTATCTTTTCTACCGAAGCTGCCTGATGCATATATCTCTGGCAAACTTGAAGCAAAATTGGAAAACAGCACATTAGCAACAAAAAGACAAAACCGCATAGCATAATCACAAGTATTATATCTCTAAGCCATGATGCTGAAGGAAGCAGAGATGTCAACCATGAGAAAGGTTGCCATCCATCTTCCTTTACGTTATGATTTATTAACTCTTGCAATTTTTCCAAATCATCTTCAATTGTTTGGTTCAGATTATGAAATTGGACCACGCACTGGCCCTTTATTATAGAACAGAATCCTCCTTTTGTTGCCAACAAATAATCTAGGGCTAGCTTGTGTTGCATTGCCATTTGGCTTAGTTCTTCAATTTCTGATTGTAATTGTCTAACTATTTTTCCTGTGGCATTTATGCTTTTTTCTAATCTACATGTGAGTCCCATGATACTCTTTCTGTTTTCTTGGGCCATTATTCCAGGATAGGACCCGAGGGTTAGGAGCCCTGTTATTAATCCTCCTCCTATCCTTGAGCCTCCAGTTTCGGACAGTTGTGAGTCTATAATCACTTCGTCTGAGCACTCAGGTCCTAGGGGTGCTATGGCTTCCAAAGATCTCTGAAGCCTCCTAGGGTGTTTAAGGACTCGTACAGGGAATGTCAGGTATCCTACCCCAACACACTGGTTTCCTCCTGGATGAAAATTGGTTGCCCATTTATCAAAGAAAAACCACATATTGGGATCTCTAATATGCCATCCTGAACAAATACTGCCTCCATTTCTCAGGGATGTGTAATTTGACTCAAACAGTGGGTACTCAGGGTACAGTTCCTTCCAGTCCGTGTCGGCCAGATTTTGTTTGTTAACATATGTAGAGTTATAGGTTCCATACAAATAAAACTTGTCCTGACAGTGAGTGTAATTTGTCAACCTTGTTAGGAAGGCTTTTCTGTGCTCCCAGCCTTTCCATTTTTGATTCCATGTACCCTTGTTTGCACAACAAAAACACATTCCTCTCGTGGTGGCAGTATATCTTATTCGTCTAAATTTAATGTGTTTTAATCCATCGGGGACCTGAGAAAATATGGTGGGATTCTGAATAGTTCCTTGTAACCCCCCGAGCACCACCTGGGGGTCAGCTATTAGGGTAGGGAGGAAAGAGAAGTCACCTACTTTCTCTGGATGTTCATATAGGAGTGCCACATCTTTTCCATGCTGATCAAACATGAATCTAGCATGCTCTTTTAGCCAATTTCCCTGTATCGTAGTGATCATGTTTATAAGCATCATATATCCAAAAACCGTTCGAACTCCTATTGGTTTTCTAGGGCATCTTTCCCTCCTCCCCATTATAATCTCTATCCACCACTTCCAAGATAGGGCTTTCGTTGGGCCACACTGCGTCATACTTGACCTGCGACGATCTGTTGTTCCCGAAGAGGTCAGCTTCATGGCCTTGTTGACCCCTCAGGGAGTTGCCGGACGATCCTGAGTCTCAGGTCACTCTGATCTGCCTTTTTTATCTCCCACATGGGGGGTGCCAGCTTGGCACGGGTGTAATGTATCCAAGGTTTAACTTCCTTCACTTTAATGGCAGTAGGGGTTGATATCAGCACAGTATAGGGCCCTCTCCACTTAGGTCCTAGTGGGTCAATCTTCCACTCTTTCACAAGCACCTCGTCACCTGGCGAGAAACAATGCAAAGGTGTGGTAGGATAGGGTGGATTTAACTCTGAAGTATATTGTGCAATTTGTTTTATCTGTCCAGCCAGGGCTTGCACTTGTTGAATGGTTTGTTTATCTCCAATCACATGTTGGTCTCCCCCTTTGTCCAGTATCGACCTCAAATTTAATGGTGGTCTGCCATATAGTCTCTCATAGGGGGTCAGACCTGTTCTTTTGTGAGGGGTACACCTTATTCTCAATAGTACCATGGGCAGTACTACAGTCCAACCCAGCCCTGTCTCTTGACAAATTTTTGACATAGCAGTCTTTAGAGTCCGATTCATTCTCTCAACTTTTGCTGAGGACTGGGGCCTATAAGCGCAATGCAATTTCCATTTTGTGCCCAATATTTGACACAGTCCTTGAATCACCTTGTGTACATAAGCTGGACCGTTGTCAGACCCTATTTCTAATGGTATTCCAAATCTGGGGATTATGTCCTTCAAAAGTGCTCTTGAAACTTCTACTGCCTTTTCAGTTCGGGTTGGGTACGCCTCTACCCACCCGGTGTAGGTGTCCACAAAAACAAGCAAATATTTGTAGCCCTTTTGCGGGGGCATCTCAGTAAAATCAGTCAAAATTGCCTCGAATGGGACGTTGCCTATGTGTTGAATTCCTGGTGGCTTTAAGGGTCCTTCTCGAGGATTATTTTTGGCGCATGTCCAGCATCTGTGTGCTGCTGCTGCTGTCAGGCTATGGAGTCCATCAATGTACATTTGCCGTTCTAGCAGCTTAGCTAAGGCTGTCTTACCCAGGTGTGTGTTGGAGTGCATATGTCGGACTATGTGCCACGCCATATCCTTAGGGACATAAACGCAGTTATCTGGCATCACAATGACCTCTCCCTTCCATTCTCCTTTTTCCCCCAAAGCCCAATTCTCCTCTTCTTTTGTGTATGTAAACTTTTCTAATGGGGGATCTCTTATTACCGTCACAGCCAACAGGTGCTGCTTATTGTGGGGGTGCTTAGCTGCCTCTCTTGCGGCCAAATCAGCTAGTCTATTACCCTGTGTCACTGGGTCTTCTCCCCTTTGGTGTCCTTTGCAATGCATTACAGCCACTTTGTCCGGGTCCCAGACCGCCTCCAGGAGGGCCACAATCTCAGCTGCATTTTTAACGCCCTTCCCAGCCGACGTAAGAAGTCCCCGCTCCTTGTACAAAGCTCCATGGGCATGGAGCGTAGTAAAGGCGTACTTTGAGTCCGTGTAGACATTGACCCGTTTTCCCTTTGCCAACTGCAGTGCTCTGGTGAGGGCTATCAATTCAGCCCGTTGAGCGGAGGTTCCCGGAGGGAGCGACTCTGCTTCCAGAATCTCTCCCCCCCCCTGTACCACCGCATATCCTGCACGCCTCTCACCGTTCTCCATGAAGCTACTGCCATCCGTGAACAGGGTCATGTCTGCCTTGGACATTGGTACGTCCTTTAAGTCAGGTCGGCTGGAATATACCTGTTCCATCACCTGAATGCACTGGTGGACTGTTTCCTCTCCTGGGGCAGGCAACAAGGTGGCCGGATTTAAGGTGGCACAAGTTTCTAGGGTCACCATCGGGTTATCACACAACACCCCCTCATATTTTGTCAGTCTCTCATTTGTGAGCCAGCGCGGTCCCTTGGTGTCTAACAGCGCCTTTACATGGTGTGGTACTTTGACGGCCAGTGGCTGTCCTATGGTCAATTTACTTGCTTCTTTTATCAAATCTACTGCTGCTGCCACTGCACGAAGACAGGGCGGCATTCCCTGTGCTACCGTGTCTAACTGTTTTGACAGATAAGCCACTGGTCTCTGCCATGATCCTAATGTCTGGGTAAGCACCCCTATAGCCACTCCTTCTTTTTCAGACACGAACAAGTCGAATGGTTTCTCCAAGTCTGGGAGCCCGAGCGCCGGAGATGACATCAAGGCTTCTTTTAGGGCCTCAAAAGCCTCCTGGCACTCTTTTGTCCATTCAAAAGGGTCTTCTCTATTTCCTCGGGTAGCTTGGTACAGAGGTTTAGCCAACGTAGCGTACCCAGGAATCCAATGTCTACAGTATCCTGTTGCACCCAAAAACTCCCTCACCTGTCTCCTAGTGGACGGTGTAGGAATTGCACAAATTACTTCCTTTCTTTCTGTTCCCAAAGACCTATGTCCTTCAGTTATTTTAAATCCCAGGTATTTTACAGTCTTTTGACACAGCTGGGCCTTTTTCTTTGATACCTTGTAGCCTTTTTCCTCCAATGTTCCTAACATCTGCAAGGTGTAATGCCTGCATCCCTCTTGCGTCTTGCAAGCTATCAGTAAATCATCTACATATTGGAGCCAGATTCCTTCAGATTCAGGGATCTTGAACTCCTCTAAGTCCTTAGCGAGCGCCTGGCCGAAAATGGTCGGGCTATTTTGCCAGCCCTGAGGAAGGCGCCTCCACATAAACTGAGTCTTTTGGCCCGCTTGCTGGGTGTTCCATTGGAAAGCAAAGATGGGTTGGGAGACTGGAGCTAACCTGATGCAAAAGAACGCATCTTTCAAGTCCAAAACTGTAAACCATGCCGTCCACGAAGGGATTAGGCTCATCATAATGTAGGGATTTGGTACTACTGGGGTGAGGAGCACCGTGGCTTGGTTGACTGCCCTAAGATCCTGCACCGGGCGGTACTCATTCTTAGTTCCTGGCTTCTTTATCGGTAACAGAGGTGTGTTCCATGGTGAACTACAGGGCACAATAATTCCGTGTTCTAACAACCTGTCAATGTGAACTTGTATCCCTGCAGAAGCTTCCCGACTCACTGGGTACTGTGGTCTTTTGACTGGGACTGCTCCTTTCTTCACCTCTACTACCACTGGGGGCACATATTTAGCCAGTCCTGGAGGATTGTCTTCTGCCCACACCAAAGGAGTTCGCTCCCAGGGCCATTCAACTTTTGGCCGCGGGGTAGACTTCTCCTGTTGTACTAAGTATATCCTCCACTCCTCTTCCATGGGTATTGTCAATTCCATTTGGCCATCGTCTAAAAATTGGATTTGTGCTCTTAATTTTGACAAAATGTCTCTTCCTAATAATGACACTGGGCAATCAGGGTGATATAGTAATTTATGACTCACATTATGGCCTGCCAGATTACATGTCCGTTCCTGTAGAAAAGGGCATTTCTGAATTTTTCCTGACAGCCCCACCACTTTGGTGACTTCTGCGCTGGTAGGACCAATAAGTTTGTTCACCACTGATCGTTCTGCCCCAGTGTCCACTAAAAAGTCAACTTGCTGGTCCCCTACTTCTATAGTGACCATCGGCTCCCCGGGGTCCAGCAAAACGAGAGCCTGGTCGGTTCATTCCTCTTCCTCCGCATCCTCCCATTCTTCTTCTGCTATTGCAGCCACTACTGCTTCCTTCTTCTGGTGTGGAGTATAACCTCCACGGCCTCTTCCACGTCCTCTACCTCTTCCTCTGCCTCGTCCTTCGCCTCCTTCCTCTCCAGACACCTTCTCTGTACATTCCCCCTTCCAGTGACCATACTTCTTGCACCTGGCACATTGATTCCATCCTAGCTTCTTTCACTCTCCTCCTTTTCCCCTTCCTTTCCCTCTCGATCCTTCTGTCTCTCCATCCATCATGGTCAACAATACTTTATATCCTTCTTTACGATCTCTCTTCTTCTTCTCTTCCTCTTTCTGATCTCTGGCCATATACACCTGTTCTGCTATGGCTAGGAGTTCATTCATACTTTTCCCTATGAATCCCGGTTGTTTTTGAATTTTTCTTCGGATGTCATCTGCTGCCTGGCTGATGAAAGACTGCTGCAGTGCCCTTCTCCCATTCTCATCTTCTAAATTATATGGGCTGTATTTCCTATATGCCTCTTCTAGTCTCTCCAAAAATGCTGAGGGAGATTCACTCTTCTCCTGTCTCACCCCTTGGATCTTTTGGATGTTAGCTGGCCTTTGTGGTCCCCTTTT
Organism: Anolis sagrei; assembly: GCF_037176765.1. Classification (NCBI taxonomy): domain Eukaryota; kingdom Metazoa; phylum Chordata; class Lepidosauria; order Squamata; family Anolidae; genus Anolis; species Anolis sagrei. The sequence continues at coordinate 90,398,330 of NC_090023.1, forward strand.
AACAGCATCTATCAGGATCCCCTGATAGGTCGTTAGGGTCGTCCTATCGTTGGCAACGTTGGCCTTCCAACCCGGATCCTTTCCAACGGGGAAGCGCTCTGCCCCCCAAGCAACCGCATCCTGACCCGCTGGCGGCTGATTTTGGGCCAGTAACGTAGCTTGATTGATCACTTGCCTTCTCTCCTCTGTGGTAAACAAGACCTGGAGGAGCTGTTGGCAATCTCGCCACGTTGGATTATGGGTAGCTATAATAGTTTCTAATAAAGTCGCCATTGCTTGGGGTTGCTCGGAGTAGGGAGGTGTAGAACTCTTCCAATTTAGCAAGTCACTGCTGGTAAATGGGACCACCTGATATAATTGATAAGGCTGGTCATTTTGATCCAATACACTAACTTCCCTTATTGGAAATTCCCTCGCCGCTGTGCTATCTGCCGGACCTTCCACAGGGGAGAGCTCAGCTTGCCTGCTTCTAGTAACGGCTGGGCTTGCATCACTAGGTTCTCGGGCGGGACGTCGCACCGTTTGTGTGGTGGTGTCCGCAACCCTTAATTCATCCCGGAGGTTTCGGAAGGGATTGGTTTCACTGTATGGAGGCTGTAGAACTATGGACACTGGGCTGTCATATGATGGAGGCGGTGTTATCGCCCGTTCCTGGTCAACTGGTCTCTGGGCGCCTTGAACTGCTGCTAGTGGGGGCGCATTGGGAATTACTGGCAATGGTAATGTCCGTCCCTGATCCATGGGCCCCTGGGCGCCTTGAGCCGCTGCTAGCGGAGGCCCGTTGGGAGTTGCATATCGCGGCCCCCGGTAACTACATCCCTCCGCCGGCTCTTCTTCCTGGGCAAGGACTCTAACCTTGACTTTCTTTTCCTTTTTTCTTATCATCATACACTGTACTTCTTTACACTTTCGGACCCAATCAGGATTTTGGGTCACCACGTTGTCCCAGGCATCAATATAAATATATTGATCCGGATGATGGTTAGCACAAAATTTTTCTACCTGCCTAATCTTCTTTAGGTCCCACGACCCCTCTGCAGGCCACCCAAAAGGAAAGGTGGGCCATTCTCCTGTGCACAGATCCCTTAATCTGTAGTCCTTAAAATCCCCTGGATCTCCCTGACTCGATGCAGCTACAAACTTGTCAAAGTTGTCTAGCATACACTGAAGCGGAGACACTGTCTTTGAGTTCCTCCCACCCATGGCCTCTAGTGGGGAGCAAACCTTGACCTAGACGCCCGGACACTCAACGGCACGTTTTAGGAACTGCAAGGTTTGCCCCGTCCTCCCACTACCCCACGGGATACTTAGTGGTCCCCCTTCCCCCAGCGCTGGTGTGTGTTACCTAGTGTCTTACTTGACCACTTATACTTGCCGGGTCTCTGTAGACGTTGGAACAACCTTCGTCCCCCGGACTTTCCTCCTTTTGGATCCTTCTTATCACTCCTCCACTCCCAGTTGATTTCTTGAGAACCCGAAGAGTTGCGATTTACCTTGATCAAGCAGCACCGACAGAAGAGGGGAGGGTCGCAGCCGGCTATTAGTCGGGGGCCCCCTTTGTCTCGGCTAACGGCAATCGCCTCTCGCGCCCCTGATGCTGATCAAAAATCGTCTTGCCAACAAGATCCGTCTCCCCCGACTCTGGCCCGTCTGAATCAAATCTCGGTGGAACCTCCAAAAATGAAGCAGGCTTTTTCTTTCCCTGAGCAATTGCTCAAAGGCTCAGCCAAAATGCTCCGTTTCAGTTCAAATTGCGGACGCAGATGAGTCAGGAAAGACGGCCAACTGGGTTCAATAAGAATATCAAAGTTTATTTATAGCAGCTGCTAGTGGCTTTTCGACACAACAAATGGCGTCTCTGGAAAAGCCCCCGAGCATCAAAGGTAGTGTTCTTTTATACATCAAAAAGGGTTCGGCTTTAAGAGCCGCCCCGAAGATTAAATCATTGGTTAAGAAAGCTGTCAATATTAAGCAATTAGCTCATATATTTTTAAGTTTCGCTTCGCAATAAGCAAGCCCCTTTTTGGAAACATCTCAAGATGCCGACATGCAAAATACAGCTGAAAACATCTGCTGATCTTGGCAAGTTCTAACTTTAGCCTTGGCTATTTCCTTTCTGCAAAGTTGGCAAGTCTCATGACCGATTTTTCACCCTTTCACAAAAAACTCATCTTGAGTCTGTCTTTGTCTCCCATATATGGTCAAGTCCATCCGTTCTCTTTTCTTCATGCAAACCCCGGCAGCTTAGCTGTGCTTCTTGCCTTTTCTATAGCTGTACCTTTCTGCATACCTTTCTGCCTTACAGGTTGGTTCATCAAGTGCTCTGCTATGGCTGTCTTTACAGGTTGAATTAGTCTGCAGTGCCTTTCATGTTCCTTGATTCATGTTTGAGTGCTGTGTTTGGTGGTCCATTTGTTGACTTGTCCACAGCTGCATGGTATACAGTAGACTCCTGCAGAGGTGAGAGGATCCTTCTTGTCCTTTGCTAAACATAGCATTTGTTGGATTTTCTTAGTGGGTCTGTAGATAGTTTGTAGGTTGTGTTCTTTCATCAGCTTCCCTATGTGGTCAGTGGTTCCCTTGATGTATGGTAAGAACACTTTTCCTTTGGGTGGATCTGTCTTTACACTCATGGCTTGTTTTTGGTCTTGCAGCTCTTCTGATGTCTGTGGGGGAGTATCCATTGGCCTGTAGAGCCAATCGCAACATTCACACTTGCCTCCAACAGTCAAGAGTTCTTTCTCCCACCCTGGACATTCCACAGATATATAAACCCCACTTGCCAAGTTTCCAACAGACCTCACAACCTCTGATGATGCCTGCCATAGATGTGGGTGAAATGTCAGGACAGAATGCTTCTGGAACATGACCATACAGCTTGGAAAACTCACAGCAACTCAAAATCTGGGTCATGTTAGCGTATATAGATATAGATATAGATAGATATATTCAGATAAAATTATTGACTTAGCTTTATTAGGACATGTTTATTGGCCTTTATACTTCACTCCACTGCAATGGCGCTCCATGGAGTCATGCTGGCCACATGATCTTACAGGTGTCTACAGATGATGCCGATCCTTCGGCTTAGAAATGGAGATGTGCACCACCTCCCAGAGTTGGATACAACTAGATTAATGTCAGGGGAAACCTTTACCTTTATTTTTATAGTAAGTTTAGCATCCATCTAGCCAGTTTGTTGTAGTTATTTGTGTGTCAGACTATGACCCTAGAGGCCAGGGTTTAAATCCCCACTTGGGTGATCTTAGGTAAGTCACACTCTCTTAGCCTCAGAGAAAGGCAACAGCAAACCCTCTGACCAATTTTGTCAAGAAAGTTCTGTGGTAGGCTTGCCTTAGGGTTGCCATAAATTGGAAAGGACTGAAAAGCACACAGCAACAAATTAATTTTAGAACAGCTTCACTTTGAGAGACATGAATGATTTATAGCATCAGAAGGACTGAGGGAGGCAAATTGTAAAGGAGACTTTAGAGAAGTTTACTATGCATCTCATCTAATGTTTTGCCACTGGCAATTCGTGTAGCATCTGCTATTCCCTTTCTGGGATCTCACATTTACAAAATGACTCAAGCACTTTAATCGATGACACATTTTTCAAGTTGGGTTATCCTGTGTCCTCCAACAATCAATATATCCAAGCCCCAACAGAGATCTGATTTAGGCACATGTAAAATTTAAATGTATTTTAAAATTGATTTGTTCATCACACAGCAGATGGGCTTGAAGGATGCTGTTCAGTTTTGCAAAATGCCATAAAATGTGATGAGGACACTAAGCCCCCCACTGCAAATCTCCATGTAGTTGGAGAAACACTTCATCATTTCATATTTTACTGTTCACCAGAATTGAACAGAGTGTGTGTGACTATTCTGACTACTGAATAAAACATGAATCACTTTTTATTTTATTGGGTATATACAAAAGGAAGAGGGGGTGAGGATGAAATACTTAGCACTGAACTAGTTCATTTTAAAGTGCTTCACATGCTTTATCTTGCTGTAATCCTCATTGAAATCCTGCCAATATTATTGCCTTCCTATTTTGTTTTAAATAAAGTGTTGCTAAGGGATTAAAAAAAACTCCCTTAGTGTCAATGTTGAGTTTGTGGCAGACAGCAGATTTAAATCAGAGCTTAATTCAGCTCATAGTCATTATGGTGATTCAGCTCAGAGACAACTCTACCATTAGGTAAAGTGGAGCAATTGTTTCAGGGGGTAGGTGCTGGAATGTGGTTGTGGTAGTCCCCAACTGGTTTTTGTTTTAGAGATTTTGGTTACAACCCTTCCTTGAAGGAGAAAGCTCTATGTCAGGGGTCCCCAAACTAAGGCCCGGGGGCCGGATCCGGCCCCCCGAGGGCATTTATCCGGCCCGCGGGGTGTGGAGAAGGGGGGGAGGTGGCGGGCGAAGCAGCTTCGGGGCCGCTTCCTCCTCCTCCCTGGGCCCAGCCGGCTCTTCTCCTGCCTTCAGGAAGGGGCCTGGCCTCATCCCAATAGCAGGAGAAGGGGGGAAGGCAGCGGGCGAAACAGCTTTGGGGCTGCTTCGTCCTCTGCCTCCCTAGGCCCAGCTGGCTCTTCTGCCTTCGGGAAGGGGCCACGAGCTGCGTGCTCTCACAGAGCAGAGCCAGGCGGAGCAGCAGCTGCCTCTCGGGCATGCTGCGCCTCCTGAGCCTCTGCCTGTCAGGGCGGGGACTCCATGGACTTCCCTGCAAGGCAAGGAGCAGAGGGAGGGAGGGAGGGGTCTCCTTCCACCAGGGAAGCACCCGCCAAGACCCTCCTCCTCCTCCTCTGCTGGGCAAGAACCTCCTCCCTTCACACACACACACACACACACACACACATCATCTGGGTTGTAGATTTTGGGCTGTATGGCTGTGTTCCAGAAGCATTCTCTCCTGATGTTCTCTCTTTAGTTCCATCCTTCCTTGTCTCCTTCCTTCCTTCCCTCTTTCTCTTTTCCGTTCCGGCTCTCCTTCTTTTTCTCTTTCACTTTTTTATTTCCTTCTCTCCTTCCTTCTCTACCTTTCTTTCCTTTTCTCCTCCCCTCCTTCTTTCCCTCTTTCTCTCCCTCGTTCTCTCCTTCCTTCCGTCTCTACCCTTCTTTATTTCTTTCCTTCTTTCTCCCCTTCCCTCCTTTCCCCCTCTTCTTTCCCTTTCTCTCTCTCTTTCTCTCTCTCCTTCTCTCCTTCCTTCCTTCTCTACCCTTCTTTCTTTCCTTCTTTCTCTCCTTCCCTCCTTCTTTCCCTCCTTCTTTCCCTATTTCTTTCTCTCTTTCTCTCCCTCCTTCATTCTCTACCCTTCTTTCTTTCCTTCCTTCCCTCCTTCTTTCCCCCTTTCTTTCTCTCCTTCCTTCCTTCCTTCTCTACCCTTCTTTCTTTCCTTCTTTCTCTCTTTCTCTCCCTCCTTCATTCTCTACCCTTCTTTCTTTCCTCCCCTCCTTCTTTCCCCCTTTCTTTCTCTCCTTCCTTCCTTCTCTACCCTTCTTTCTTTCCTTCTTTCTCTCCTTCCCCTTCTTTCTTTTCCTCTTTCTTTCTCTCTTTCTCTCCCTCCTTCTCTCCTTCCTTCATTCTCTACCCTACTTTTTTCCTTCCCTCCTTCTTCCCTTCTTCTTTCCCTCTTTCTTTCTCTCCTTCCTTCCTTCTCTACCCTTCTTTCTTTCCTTCTTTCTCTCCTTCCCTCTTCTTTCCCTCTTTCTTTCTCTTTCTTTCCCTCCTTCTCTCCTTCCTTCTCTACCCTTCTTTCTTTCCTTTTTTCTCTCTTCCCCTCCTTCTTTGCCTCCTTCTCTCCCTCCTTCTCTCTTTCCTTCCTTCTTTCCCCCTTTCTGTGTATGTGTTTTGTGTGTGTGTGTGTGTGTGTGTGTGTGTGTGTGTGGTTTTGCGCATGCATTGTGATGTATTTGGGGTGGGTGGGTATGTTGCTTTTTAAGTCTCTTCCACTGTGTTTTTCAGTGTTTTTATGAGTGATGGTCACTCGTTGGACTGATAGATATATTTAGTGCAAATTTGGTGTCAATTCGTCCAGTGGTTTTTGAGTTATGTTAATCCCACAGACAAACATTTCATTTTTATTTATATAGATATTTCAAACTTTAATCCGGCCCTCCAACAGTTTGAGGGACTGTGACCCGGCCCTCTGTTTAAAACGTTTGAGGAACCCTGCTCTATGTACTATATGGCTTGTTCTTCACTTTCTTAAATTTGCTTAGAGGAACTCATTCCATTGCTAACAAGGTAAAGGTATCCCCTTGACATTAAGTCTAGTCATGTAAGACTCTGGCTGGTGGTGCATTTCTAAGCCAAATAGTTGGCGTTGTTTGTAGACACCTCCAAGGTCATGTGGCCAGCATGACTGCAGAAGCAGTACCTTTTGATCTACTCACATTTGCATGTTTTCGAACTGGTAGGTTGGCATAAACTGGTGCAAACAGTTGGAGCTCACCCCACTCCCCGGATTCAAACCATCGATCTTTTGATCAGCAAGTTCAGCAGCTCAGTGGTTTAACCCATTGCTCCACCAGGAGCTCCATCCCATTGCTAGTATTGACATAAGATTCAGCAGTCAGTCCAGCTAACTTTAAATGGGGATGGAGCACAGCTATCTTGTCCTTGTCTCAGAAAGTAAAATGTCATTGACTAGCTCTGGGACAACTGTCTGGCATGCATTACAATTAGTTTTAAAACTTCTTTAAACCACACAGTTATAGCACTATGATTCCACTCTTAACAGTTATGGTTACATTCTATGCAGTATTGAGGTCTGTAACTTTGTGAAGCACTTGGAGTTACCTGGCTGAAAATTGCCTAAATTATAAAGGCCAAGGTTCTGTGGGAGGCAACCATCATAGTGCTATGACTGTGTGATCTGAAAGTATATGAAGCATTGTATTGTTGAAGGCTTTCATGGCCGGAATCAACAGGTTGCTGTGAGTTTTCCAGACTGTATGGCCATGTTCCAGAAGCATTTTTCTCTGAGATATGGAAAGAGGCTGAAAGAGATATGCAAATAATACAGGAAGCATTTTTTTTCTCTGAGATATGGAAAAAGGCTGAAAGCTTACATCTAAGCAGTATGTAGAACTATTCTTCAGAAATGAGAGAGAAATCCACCTAGAGCTCATCCATTTTACTTATGATGGAAACAGGCAGCCTGGTAAATCTCATATATCTGTGAACTACATAGGTCATTAATTTTACAAGTTACATAAACAAGTGAGATACCTTTTTGCTAGTGTCGGGCTTCTCTAGGCAGATCAAATACTGCCTGTTAACATTCATTTCTTTACCATTTTGGAATTATTAATCCTGGGTAGCCGATCCATATTTTGCTTATAGGACTGTGAATAATAATAGCTTCTGAAGATAGTTTTAATCACATTTAATCAGATATGTTGAAAAATAGTCCAGCATTTAGTTTTTACAGAGTGGGTAGAAAGTAATGTTTTCGACCTCTTCAAAATCAAAAATTGGATAAAACCAAAATAATTATTTCAATATACCTCCAGTGGCAGTAAGTGGTTTCTATACCAGTGGGCTTTCAGGTCATGATCATGATTAACATCACCCCATCTTTGTACCAGGAGCCCTCAGTGGTGCAATGGGTTAAACCCTTGTGCTAGCAGGACTGCTGACCAAAAGGTTGGTAGTTTGAATCCAAGGAGTGGGGTGAGCTCCTATCTGTCAGCTCTAGCTTCTCATGCAGGGAGATGAGAGAAACCTTCCACAGGATGGTAAAAAATCCAGACATCCCCAGGGCAATGTCCTTGCAGACAGCCAATTATCTTACACCAGAAGCAACTTGCAGTTTCTCAAGTCGCTCCTGACATTAGGGGGAAAAAGCCATGGAACTCAGTGTAGCTTACAACAGTTAATACCAATGCCATATAGCTAAAATTGCAACACATTAAAGTTTATAATGCAATTAAAGTATTAGATCAAACCCTTGAAAAACCCAAACCATCACAAGGTAAACAGCAAATGGAAATCATACACATTATGTAAAGTCCTTTGTCGTTAGGGAATCAATCTTCCAAAGCCAGCCAAAACAAAAATGTCTTCACTTGTGGGAAGGTACTTTTCTAAGCTCTCTGAGAAGGGAGTTCTGGGCCTGGGCACAGCCACTGAAAATCCTTATCCTGTGTTCCTACCAGATGATCCCATAAGGGTTGTGGGACAGAGAGAAAGGCTTTTCCAAAACATCTAAAAACATAGGCAGGCTCATACATCTGTGGAACGGTCCCCATTGAAATCCCCTTCTCTCCTGTCCTTTAGAAAAAAATTAAATCATGGTTATGGGAACAAGCACTTGAGCAGCAGGCAGAGAAATAATAATGCATACCTGACAATTGACAGATCTTGGACTATGACTTTGGATGTGGATTCAGATTTGGTCTTGGATTTGTTAATTTTTAAATGAATGTTTTTTAATTTATTGTTTAGTTAATGTTTTAACTGTGATTTCATTGCTATTTCTTGTGTGGCATCAAATGATTGCTGGTTCTAAGCCACTCTGAGTCCCCCTTCGGAGGGTGAGAAGGGTGAGATATAAATGTCCTTCAAAGAACTGGAAATTGAGCCTAAACTTTCAGGGAGATAGCCATGGTACAATCTCCCAAATAGTTTCAGCACTTTGGATTCCTTCCAAAAGATGAAGAGAAGAATGAGGGATGGTACCTTGACACACTGAAGGCATGGAAAGATATTGGTGAAGTAAATGCATACATAAACAATAAATTTGCATATGCTTGTGTTGCCTAGGAAAAAATCAAAACAGCATTTATGTGAAGAATGTGAGAAGTGGCTGTTCTTACACCACTTAGCCTATTTGAAAGGCAGCTGAATGGCATACAACCGGGCACATACATTTAATGGGGGAAGCTATTCCACCCACCATGCCGAAAGCTAAAATGTCCGCTTTGTAAGATTTAATGGCGCCAGAGAGGCTGTGCTTTCCAAGCACATCTCAATATTTCATTTGGAATGGCTAGCACTATAAATCAAAAATCTGTTTTGTCGATGAAAGTTTTATTCACAGATGAATTCACATCTGGGTTTCATTTCATGTCAATAAGTTTGGCAGAAAATCAAGAACAATTCTTCATCTGTAATATCCTGTAACCCCAGGAATACCCAGAGAAAAAACAGCACCTTTCTATTGAATATGAAGACTATGGCTAAGATCCAAAGACATACTTTAGGTGTAAATCAATGCTGAATGTGTATAAAGTTCCCCTCTCATTTTGGACTCTGATGTAGACCTGAGGCAAAGTGGCTTATGCCCAAAGAGGCCTAAGTTTAATCAGTCCACTTTCCCTAGCACAGTTATGCCAAAACCACAATTCTGTTTTTAACCCATTTGGATTGGATCCATTATATTAATAAAGCTAACCTACAACTTGGCTCTAAATTCAAATCTCAATTCTCTATATAGTGGGTAACCAATAGGATTCAGATCCAAGTCTTCAGTTTGATACAGATTTCTGCAAAGAACTACTTTTGTGTTACATTCCTTCCAGACTCCAGCCGGGAAGACCCTATTTTATGCGGTAAGCAATTATATGATGCTCCACTTGGCTCCTGATTCATTGTCTTTCTTTAGCCTTTAGGCAACAATACAACTATCAGAACTATTTCACTTCCCTTCCTAGACTCTTGCAGGTATGCAAAATAAAACAAAACCCTCTTCTGTCTTTTCAGGTGAGAAGTATACTGGCTCAGGAAAGGGTTATGTGAGAATGTAATTTGTTCAAGGTCACCCAGTAGATTTGCTTGAGGTCACCCATGGCTGAACCAGTAGATGGGTATCTCGAAATCCAACTCTCAAAAGACTATACAACAGGTGCTCTTTCCAGTGAAATACACCATACCACACTGACTCTCAAAAGGTGGTTGGTGGTTATTATCTCCATGGTTCTTTCATGTAAACATTTCTGCACATTGGGTTCATTAAACAATACATTGAACATGAATTGGTCTGCTACTTGTGTGTAACATAGTCAAGAAAATAACACACACCTCTTGCATTCAGCCATCTTTGGCATATTGGTTAGAGCTGTAGTGAATATCTTAGCAGTGTGGCAAGCTGCTGCCTATGTTATTGTTAAAGTCTTGGTGGCTACAAAAATCATAGAATCATAGAGCCAGAAATGACCATAAGGACTTTCCAGTCCAACTCCATATCAACACCACCAACATTAAAAAGCATCAACATTAAAAAGATTACAATTAAAAGTATATAAAAAGCATCAAAACTGCATTTATCTAATCACCACATTAAAACATGCACTCTAAAAAGTTTTTAAAATATGGCACTTACAGATGTTTTGCTAAAAGCCTTCAATTAAAAAACTGATCTGAATTAAAAAAAAAACCCTTTGCTTGTTGTCCTTGTAAGAACAACAAGGAAGGTATTAATCTTGTCTCCCTAGGAAGTGAGTTTCAAAACCTAGGAACAGTCATTAGGGAGTCTCCCTATCACATTCTCACCAACTGTACCTGTGAAGGAGATGGCACTGAGAGCAGAGCCTCTCCTGTGCATCTCAGGGTTTGGGCAAACTCATATGAAAGATACAGTCTGTCAGATAGGCTTGACCTAAGCCATAGAGGTCATGATGAGCACTCTGAATTGTGCCCCAAGGCAGACCAACAGGTAATGGAGCAATTAAAGCAGGGTAATTATGTAACCTCCGAAACTCTGTATGATTGCTGTATTTATTACAGTGTAATTCTTGTTGTGAAACCTACTATAATGGTGTCAGACTCTTGGAGAGCCGTGACTGAGTGTTCCATGTATTATCCCTGGATGAAGTGTAAGGAAAAGGCTTCTATTTGCACCAGTAGACTTTGGGATAGTGTGTGACACATTGAATTAAAAGATAATTTAATGTGGGACACATTGAATTAAAAGATAACATTAGATCTGTCTTGTATCCTTCCTTGTTTCACCTGTCTCTTAATTTTCCATCCATTTTTCAAAAAACTCCCCAGAATTCCAAATTGAAACTCATACTTTCTTGATGGAAAGGGATGGAGCTAGGACTTAATAGCAATGGAGAGCCACTCCCCAGATACTAAAACCACTCTTGGTTGTCAAACTCAGTCTTCTTGTGTTGACAAGGAAACTCTTCAAGGCAGTGTGATTTTGATTGCTGGGGTTATCAAGATTGACACACCAGTATTTTATCTAGAGCAATGGTCTCCAACTTTTGGTCCTCCAGTTGTTTTGGACTTCAACTCCCAGAAATCCCAGCCAGCTTACCAGCTGTTAGCAACTGGGGGAGCTTAAGTCCAAAACATTGGGAAACTCCGATCTAGACCAATGTACATGTATTTAATGCAATGTATCTGTGTTCCCTTATATATCTTTTCCCTAAACACAACAGAGTTGTGAGTGTGTATATGTGTGTGTTTAACCTTTGCTGCAAAGCTCTCTGTGGCAATTTCCCAAATTGGGCTCAGGTTGTGAAAGCATGGAAAAAAGTTTTCCCTTCTTACATCTCAACTGACATGGTGACAAAGCAAACAAACTATACAAAACCCTTGGGAAAGGAATCTTAGGCCCCATCCACACAGCCATATAACCCAGGATATCAAGCCAGAAAATCCCACAAGATCTTATTTGAACTGTGTTATCTGAGTCCACATTGTCATGTATTCCAGTTCAAAGCAGATAATGTGGGATTTTATTCAGCTGTGTGGAAGGGGGCCTAGTTGTATGGATATTAGCTGAATCAACATGCATACCATATTTTCATGCCTACGTATTTCTCATGAGCAGAGCCTCTTCAGTATTGAAGAGGCTTTCATTCATTTCATTATCTCATATTTCAATACGGAGCAATGCCAGGAAAGTGGAGTATTAATTAAAACAGGGAATTTCATTCATACTCATCATAGAGTGACTAATGGTCTCTAGAACCATTTAGAAAAAATAGAAACAAAAATGCAACTATTCCATCATTTCATCCTTACTTAGGGCTTGGTGTGGTAGAAAAATAGAAAAATATTTACAAAGCTATACATTTTTATTTATGAAAATAAGCAATAATAGTACATCAATACAACCATGAAATAAAACAATAAAAAAGAAGAGCACAAATATTGATTTTAAACTTATCTCTTTAACAGTATTATCATATTTAAAAGGTGAGAGCAAAAATGTTCATTGATCTGATGGTAGACTACATAATGATTCTTGTTCAGTTACTGATGACTTAAGAGAAGACCAAAATGTGGCAAGCTTGACTCTTTGTTCATTCCCTCTAGCCATTCAGATTTTACAGATCAGTTTTTCAGTAAGAGCAGCTCCTTTACACACAGTCCAACCAGCATGGAAATGAAATACCATATTAACTCAAATCTAATACACACCTTTTTTGGCTAAATTGCCTTTCAAAACTTAGGGTGTGCATTAGATTTGCATAATATGGTAATTTTAGTGCTGAGCCAAAGCCACAGGAAAAGTTGCTTTAGGAGCTGCACCTGGAGCTCCTATTTGAGGGACGTCATCTCTCATTTTATTTCCAGAGCTTAGTTCTGTGCAATCCTGGAATTTGTAGTTTGGCGAGACATCAGCATTCTTTGGCAGAGAAGGCTCAAGGCCTTGTCAAACTACTGCCCCCACGACTCCATAGCATTGAACCAGGGAACTTAAAGTGGGTTCATTCCACAGCATAGATGAAGCCCAAGGTTTTCCTTTCCATTGCTGGAAGCTCACCATCATCATAGGCTATCACTAGTGGACGAGTATGATTGCCTTCCAAGTGTAGGGTCTTGGTGGTGAATCTCTAGGTGAATGTAGAGACCTATTATGGATCTGCGTGTTCTTTTGCAGTGAGGACATCAATTTCCAGATGGAAGGCAGTCCCGACGAGGGTTGGGTTGATGCACATTCCTCCCTTTCACCCTCTATTCATGCCTCTTCAAATTCAACAGTACTATTGGTAACAGCTGACCTCCGGTTAAAATACTCTAGGGCTGGGGGTCCCTGTTCTCAGTGTCTATGCCACAGTTTTTAAGCTTAGCTTTAAGCTTATCTTTTAATCTCTGTTCCTGTCCACCAAAATTCCATTTTCTATTCTAGAGTTAAGAGTATAGTAACTGCTTGGAGTTCTATAACAGACATTGTTATGACCTTTGTTTTGGTTTCCAGTCTGCTGAGGTTAAATAGCTTGCCGTCTGTCTGATAGATGATTTCTATGCCAGTGGGTAACTTCTGATCAACAAGGTGCAGTATAATTGTGATGAAGATGTCAAGTAAGGTTGGAGCAATAACACATTCCTGTTTGACACCTGGTTCCACCTTAAATGGATCACTCTGGGAAATGTTGCTGTCCAAGACTGTTGCCATCATGTCATCATGAAGGAGCCACAGGGTGTTCACGACTTTGTCAGTGCATCCGAGTTTTTGGAGGATGGTCCAGAGAGCATTGCAATTCACTGCGTCAAATGCCTTTGCAAGGTCAATGAATGCCATGTACAGAGGTTGATTTTGTTCCCTGCGTTTTTCTTGGAGCTGTCGTGCAGTGAAGATTATGTCCACTGTTCCTCTGGAGGGGCGGAAGCCCTAATCTAAGTGGATTCACCATTTCCCAGATGTTAATGGATCTTTCCCAATAAAATTTCTTGAATGAGGCAGCGACATTGCATAAGAAAATCTTCATCTGTATGTGTCCTTATCTTTTCTGTTTTTATGTGTCTTCAAGTCATTTCCAACAAATGGTGCCTCTAAGGCAAAATGATTAGGGAATTTTGTGGCAACATTTGTTCAGAAATGATGCTGCCTTTGCCTTTCTCTGAGGCTGAGAGAGTGTGACTTGTCCAAGATCGTCCAGTGAGTTTTCTTGGCAAAGTGGGGCTTTGAACCTTGGTGTCCAGAATCGTAGCCAATGCTCAAATCATTACACTATCCTGGCTCCCATTCTTTCTCTTTTCTCATACTTTTTGTTCACAGAATTGTAACCTAGGTCTGCATGTACTCAGAAGTAAAGATTTTTTGAGCATTTACTCCATCTATTAAGTATAATCCACAGTTATTCTAAAATCTGCTAATAAGACCTCTTCATGATTTTGAAGAGAGCTATTTTAAGCACATCTCTCTGAGGGTTTGTTATACGTCAACAAGTGTTGATAAGATGTGGGACCAAGACAATTCAATGACTAAACAAACAGGAAAAGAAAGACAAGAGAGGACAAATTTTAACAACTGCATTAATCCAACAGAATTGGGAACCACACATAAGTAAAGCAGTATTTTTCATAGAACTGCCTAGTCCTGTATGGCATAAGATTAAAGTCTCAGGCATCATGTCAATAAACTGGCCAGATCCAGAATGGTTAGTGGGATAAGTGATGATGACTTGGATAAGCACTGCTTGGATACGTCCAATGATGAATTTGGGAAATGTATTGTTTTGGTCATGTGCAGGAAGATATCATCTCTGTGATGTTATTTTAGAAAATATTCGCATTAGTCCCATGCAATCCTCTTTTTCTTGGAGTGTGCAGGGGAATATCACAAGCCAATCCTGTTTCCCCACAATTTCCTTGCATGCATAACATAGTCCAGACTCATGTGCCACAGCACTTGGCAGATTTATAAGCAAAGGTGATTTATGAAGTAGGGAATTTGCAGGTGTTTTAAGATGCAGGTTCAGTTTTGACATAATCTTGAGGCATGGTGTGCCTGTGGTAGAAAATCAAAACTAGAATACACTGCCTTTTACTGTATACTGCAAGATCCAGGGCAAAGCATGGAAATATTTCTCTTTTGAACTACAGCTCTCAAGAGTTCTCTAGCCAAAATGGTCACTTTACTTTTCCAAGTTTTAGTCTAGGTCTATAGACTGAGGAACAGTCAGAAGACCTAAGGCAAAGAGCAGCAGAGATCTAACCTACTCCCTGAAAAAAAATAAAGCAGCATATATGACTCATAGTACAATTAAGGAAGAGGTAACAAAAATAGGAAATAAACAATTTGAGGATGTGTCGGTAGAAACTCACATGTAGGAGCTGTGTCAATGGAAAATGCTTATGTCATTCATGGCTATGTGAAAGAGGACTAAGAATAGCACCAATGGCCATTTTTCTGGTTCATCAGATAATTAAGCTAACAAAGGCTAATATCCTAGAGTTCATGTTCCCTCCAAAATGATTGTTTTAATTAGTACTTCCATCTCATTAAACTCTAGCTTACTGCAGAACCTAGCTTAATGCCAGGTCTTGTTGTGCATTCTGTTTTGGTTTATAGAAGTGTAGTAATACTTCAGTGGGAATTTTAATGAGGTTTCTTTTTTATTTTCTTTGAAGGGGGAACTGAATCTTACCTAAGCAATCTAGCTTTACACACTTGAACCCAAAATTTCTATGACATTCCTAAAGTCTGTTGCTTGGGAGATTCACAGCAACATCAGCTAAGGACTTTTAGAAAGCATGAAGGGCAAATGGGCCAGCTGCAACCTATTCAAATATATCTGATCAATTCACTCCAACACATTTGGCAAATTAATTTATGCAGACATGATCTAAAGCAGCATCCTGCACTGCTGACAGAGCTGAGTTTATTTGTCATCTCAGGAGCCCACTACAGAGGTGTGACAGAATCAGAACCGTAGCCAGAAAAAAAAGGGGGGGAGGGGGGGGTGTTGAATTTTTTTAGCAAATCATGAGGAGTAGTTCCATAACATAAAATAATTTAAATAGTATGGTTCATTCTATATTTTATATCAACTTAATTAAATCAATTGTCTTGTCTCCTTCATGGGGGGCTTCAAATCCCTCCCATGTCTTAGGCTTTGCCTACCAGTTGTGGGTGGGCCAACTTGGTTGCTTCTGCTATATCAGCTATTGTTGCAAGTAATGACTGTGAATAAGTTGTCAAAATTTGCTTGAGATAGTATTTGCAGTTCTGGAGGGACTCGTTTAATTTTTGCTTCTCATAAATTTAGCATGGGGACTTGGTTAACCAGTTAAAATTCATGAGCAAATCAGGTTTCTTTAAAACCTAAAAAATTGTGTGTGTGTGTGTGGGGGGGGGGGGGGGTCAAATCCCTACCTCCCCCCCACCCCGCCCACCCTTGGCTCCAGCCAGAATGGGTTTCTTTACTGGAGATGGCAAAAGATTGGATGTACATAGAGTGACATTTCATAGAAACATCTTGTTAATTTTTCCCCTTCAGCAAGAGGAAAAAGATCAACACTTTCCTCCATATTTTAATTTGTTCAGTTTTCATGCTGAATGTGCAAAAAACATTTTGCATCATATATCATGAATGACATCTTGGTGTTTCCTATTGACATTTAGAAACACAAATATCATTAAAAACCACCTTAAAAGGCCAGGCAATCCTATGAAGCAAAAGAATTATGTAATAGTGGTGATTTGGGTGCTAGAGTCTGACATGTCCAGTTCCATTACCAATTAGCTGATATGTGACAAGGAATTGATGCAGGATTTGGCAGGAGTACCTTTTAACTGTATCACAGTTTACTGGCTGAATTTCACATCCTGCAGTGTCCCACACTCCAACACTTCAGAACTCTTTTGTTTGGTCCTATTCTCCGGCTTCTAAGGTGAGTTTTGGAGGGTTCAGACTGAGAGACAGGTGATAGCTGGCTGTAATACCATGATTACATGTTTCATACAGAGTGGGAGGGAACCATCCTTAATGGAAGGAAAGCATATTCCCTTACTTCAACTGAGAGATATTCAAGCTGAGGTATGAGGCACATTGATGACAAGCATTGTGAGGGAGGTGCTTGTGAAGTGTGGGGCCAGAGAAAGATTGAGAAGGGAGATACAAGGAGAGAAAAGAGGGGGAAGATGAACAAGGATTGGAAGATGTGCCCTTAAATCTTTCTGTGAAGGAGCCAAAATAAAAGAGTTGTTATGAGTATCTTGGCTAGCCCGCCTGCTCTTGTTTGTGAACTATTTGACAGAATTTTATTGAGCCAAATGGCAAAGAAGCTGCTGTCACCATGCAAACCAAAAGTTTTGTCGTCCTTTTTCCAGGGGAAGATGACCATTCTGCAACAATCACAAAGTACTAGTTACTGAGTTGATAATGTTTTTGCTTTATGTAGCTCTCTCTCTCTCTCTCTCCCACACACACACACAGAAACACACACACATGAGAATTAAAACTGGCAATGAAAGAGGTACATGGAAGGAAAGAAATACAGACAGTGACAATTGTATATACATAAAGTAACTAAGGTGACCATTAGCAACATCCTGGCATGGATTTGCTAGTCAACACCATTAACACTGCTTAAAATCACACATAAGCTCAATTCAAACCATAGCTGAAAGAAATGTTTGATCTCTGTTAATTAATGTGTTTGGACTATGCTTCTGAACATAGGTTAACAAAAGATTATAAAAATTCAGTTACTTTCCACAAGCCATAAAGGCAACATCTTGACCATAGCCACAAATATAGTTAGGATTCAATTGTGAAAAGAAAGGCTTTCATTTCACAGGAATACAAATGCAAGCATGCTAATGCAGTATATGCCTGACACAAATAGCAATGGCATAAAAGAACAGAGGAAACCAATGTGCATTTCCTGATATTGTTGTCAGGCATTCTGTCTGGAAAAATCAACTTGTCTTGGGCAAAAGCCAATGCAATTTGGTTGCCCAGAGGTCATAAGTGGCAAACAGGAGATCTATACTTCATTAGTAACACTGTGGGAATTAACAAACAGTGCCATATCTCCAAAGTACATAGGATGTAATGAACCATTTAAGGAGTGGAATAACCATTAGGAGGCATTTATAAATATGAGTCATAACAGGCACAGGCCAACAACTAAGTGAACTGTTCTGGATCTTGGGACTCTGGGCCATAAATCTCTATAGCTCCTCATAGTCCTCCCAGAGTCATTTAACACTTCTGAGTAAACTCCTGACAAAATTCCAAGACAGACCATTTCACAGTCTATTGACAAGAAGGATTTTTTAAAAAGAAAAACCTCAAAGTCTTTTTGCTGCCCCATTGTTATTTTTTTCAACAAAATATAGGAAGCACAAAGGATACTGTCATCATGCCAATCAGAAATCTAAAGGCATCCTGGCTTTTTTAAAAAAGTGTTTAAGTAGATCTTTAATGAACAAGGGTTATGAATGTGTTTGGCACTGTCAAAAATTATTCCCTTTGACCGGTGGGAGGGGGGGGGGAGGGTAGCTGTGAATACACAAAAGAGTGAAAGGGCTCACCTGTTTACCCTGTTTGTTGAAGGCTCTTTCACTTGCTCACTATGATACTGAGAAACCAGTATTGCTGGAAGTCAGCTGCTATTTGAATATTGCTCCATTATGCTTCTCTGTCTGGTCTGTCAGATGGACAGCTCCTCCTGAAAGACAGTGGATGAACTCAACTCAATGCTGCCATGGATTCAAAGCCACTAGGATGGAATTTCAGATAAAAAAGGCAAAAATGACTGCCCTGATTGCAGAAGCTTGGCTTCTTTTATCCAGTGGTTTGAATGTGATTTTTATCCAATGCTTTGAATGCAATTTTCCTGCTTCTTGGCAGGGGGTTGGATGGGATAGCTCCCAAGGTCTCTTCGAACTCTATGATTCTATGATTCTAAGGCTGTATTGACACCTTGGGAATTCTAATATATCTGGAACTCATTCACATTACAGAAATGTAGTGCTACTATATTTCCCAGAATTTAAGACCAGGTCTTTTGCAACAAAAAGGACTACAAGACCAGGTCTTATATTACTTTTTGCTCCAAAAGGTGCATTAGGGTTTGTTTTCAGGGGATGCCTTATTGCTGACCCTAGATATCATGAGGTGGGGCTTGCAGGCCAGCAAGGTCCTCCTAGAGAGTTTGTGCTTGAGTGATGTCATAATCTCCTCTTAAAGCAACAGCAAAAGGTGCTTCTACATTGCAGAATGAATGCCATTTGACACCACCTTAACTACCATGGATCAGTGTGATAGAATTCTGGATGTTTGGTGAGGCAGCAGCACTATTGTGTGGAGAAGGCTATAATGACATTGTAAAACTACAACTCCGTGAACTAAGGCAGTTAAAACAGGATCAACCTGCATTATTTCTACAGCGGAAATGCATTCAAAAGGGTATAAAGATCTTGTAAAACTACAACTCCCATTACCCAAGATAGTTAAAGAGGTGTCAAACTGCATTTATTCTGGCTGACAATATTAACTGGGGCTTATTTGTGGGGTGAGGCTTATTCCTAAAATCATACTAGGGTTTATTTTCTGTTTAGATGTTATTTTTAGTGAAACAGGGTATTATTATACTTTAAATGCTATAATTTCTCATATGAAATGCTGGACTTTGTAGTTTGGTAAAGCATTGGAGTGCCCTGGCTGAAAATAATAAATGTTCCTCCCTATACTCCCAGTTCCAGGACTTCATTGGACAGAATGATAGCACTAAGGACCTCATTTGACGCAAGGTTCTCCCTGTTTCTACACACTTTAAAAACAGTTTAAAGATGGAGTCCCATGGAACACAAGACTACTTCCGTCAGTTCCTCATGGGACTCTGCTTTTAAAATGTTGTTAAAGTGTGTAGAAACAAGTTTTTTGGAGTTGGGGAGCAATTGTCTTCAGAATTCCCAATTAGAACAGAAACAGCTAACGGCTGTCTTTAATGTGGGATAGAAACTGTCAGACTTCTCAATTTTAGTTCATTGTAGTGATGTCAAAGTGTGGGTGCCCCAGAAATGTGCCTCAATACTTTTTTCTTGCAATTAATTATCTTGCATGAAGCCTTTTTCTAGTAATGTATTAAAATATTTTTTCTTCAGGAATTACGCAATTTTGATATATTACCAGTTTGCGGTAACTATATTTTCTCCCTTTTTTCCAGACCTGGTATTTCTCAGTTTTGACATTGCATGTTAATTTTGAGTTTTCCCTTTTATATTAGAATTAATTAGAAATAACAGGGATGGTTTTCCGCAAAATCCTGGAAGAATTTACATGGCCATCTAAGTGCACATATCAAATATCTGACAAATGTAATTTTAATCATAATGATAATACAGTGACTTCTACAATTTTGAAGTTTACATATATATATATATATATGCAGGATGGGAGGGGAATACACTTGTCCATGTGAAAGCTCAGAACGCTGAAGATTTGTGTAGAAACAAAGAAAGAACATAATGTGTGATGGGGTGAACATATTATCCATTTTTCTTATAAATGGAAAAGAACAAAAAGCTATGATAAGAAGACAATTCCTTCTGCTTTCTGCCCCAAATGAGATAAGATCCTTAAAGCGGAATAACAGCACTATAATTATGTAGTGCGACCAGACCTCAACACTCTGTCTTCTTAATTCTTAGATGGTGGCTAAAGTCAGTTTTTCTTGCTGTGCTGGTTGCATCTCTTTTTGATAACAAAGATCAAGACACCTTTGTAAGATCAGTGTTACTTTACAAGATTCTTTATGTAAAATTTACCTTTGCTTTTAGAAGCTGCACTGAACAACATTTAGTTTTGAACCTAATTCAAGATGTTATTTTTATTTTGAAGGGACTTAGATGCCATAAATCATTCATCCTCTCCTATATTTCCATCTGTGCATTATAAGTTTCCCTTTAGGAAGGGGATTTAGTTGGAGCAGCTCAGGTCTTTCAATATTGTAAGCAAATCAAGTGATGATAATTATGTGCCATTTTAATGGGCTAATCATGAAGGCAATCTAGTCTATTTGTCACTCCTGGAATAGGAATCTAAGTGAATTACTTGAATTTTCTTCTTGTGATTATTGATATTTTAAAAAATTGTTTTCTTGACATTTCTCAGTCTTATTGTTATTAATCTCTCTCTTGTTTTCTCTGTCTAGAGAAATTTTTCACAGTAGTGGAACACAAGGAAGCTCACAACAAGATTAAATCAGATATAGATAGAAACAGGTTGAAGCGGGTAGATTAAAAGCAAAAGACAACATTGTGATGCTAAAGGAATTAAGCAAACAATAATATTAGATAATAGTTTTGTACCTGTAAAAGAACACAAAAATGCAAATAAAAAGTAGAACATCAATCTGTGCCCAAACTATGTGTGGTGTGTGATTTTACTTTGTTGCAGTTCACGTCCTTTCCAGCATATGGCAATCCTAAAGAAAACTTATCACAGGGTTGGACAAGTGTTACTTGCACAAGGTCATCCAATTGACTTCTATAGTCAAGCAGGGAAACAAACCCTACTCCCCAAAATCAAAGTTTAGCACTTAAACCTGTATGACAGTGGTTCTCAACCTGTAGGTCCCCAGATGTTTTGGCCTTCAACTCCCAGAAATCCTAACAGCTGATAAACTGGCTGGGATGTCTGGGAGTTGAAGGCCAAAACACCTGGGGACCCTTATGGCACCCTGGCTCTTGTGGAGCATGCCATAAGAGCATCCTAAAATATTAATTTTAAATACTCATCTGAAGCATACTCATATTCTTCATTCCCTTAATTAATAAATTGGACAATTTCATTGTGCTCCTAGCCTTTCAATCGAATTGCCTTCCCAGGGAAACTGACCAGATTAGCAGCAGGTTAGGTTTCAGATGGCTTGTTCAGATAGTCATTTTATCAGTTGGATTTTCTGCTGGGTGAGCCCTGTGTTATATAGAGCAAATTTTATTTTATGGCTTCTGTTGGTCATTTATAGTGTTTGTTTTAGTTTTATAGCAGTGATGCATGGTTCTACAGGGATGCTGGAGCAACAGGATTTTATGTTTTTATTTGAAGCTGCTTTGAGAGGCACCCTTGAGAGGTGAATTAGGATTCTGTGAATAAATCTGCATAAACCCAGCAGGAAGGTGGCTTTCAAATGGAGGATTTTACAGTATGATCCTCAAGATGAAATTATCAGTGTTGCCAATTTGGTTTATGGCCTTGGGTTTTGTGATTTTAATATATGAAACATAAATACATTTGTTTTTGAGTTGAGTTCCATCTCCAAGATCTCTCATCACACACATGCAGACATGTAGTGGGGGGGGGGGGGGCTTGAAATTCTCATGGTGGTTCGCGAAAAGGCCTTACTGGTGCATTATTTAAACTGATCTGATCACCATACTCAATATATCCCATATGCATGGGGGTATTGGGGTAATGATACAAAAGGTTTGCTAGGCTAGACCCTCTTTCACTCAGACTCAGCCCCCCCAAAACTCAGCCCCCTCCCTAACCTCCCCTGAAAAAATTCAGCCCCCCCCCCCCCCCCCCGAAACGAAATCCTGGCTACGGGCCTGCATACATGTATGCAAATACAAGGATTCCAAAATCTACGCATTTTGGATAAGGAACACTCGACCTGTGCAGCCTCCTCTCTAAATTGCACAAGATCGAAATAGCTGTAGCTGAGTTCTTCCTTTTGATGCAAATAGCACTCTGTCTATCTGAAAAATAACAATCCAGTGCTTCTGTATTCTGTAGGAAAGTGTGGATTTTATATATAAAATTACAGAGATACTTTCCAGTTGTGTGATTAATTAAGCAAGGTTTAATGGTTTTGGCAATTCAACATGCAAAGTATGTATTTACACCACTGCTATAATCACTTCCTCCCTAATTTTCTAAGCATTACATATTTTTGTGTGTTCTATCATATCTGGAAATTAGTTTCTGTGAGGAAAGAGGTCACTTTCTATAAATTGTTATGTCCCTTGAAAATGAAGATTTTAGCTGAAATACATAAACAGTGGAACATATTTAAGTGCACATTTCCATTATAATTAATTATATAACTAAGCATAATGAGAGCTAAACATGGAACTCTCCCCAAAGTAATTAAATAAATCTAATCCTTTAATCCATTTCTTTATTAAATGGACCACTTTGCAAGAGAAACAAATGTTATTTGTTTAATAGCCAATTTATTTATGACTGAAATCAGTAGGGGCAGACCACATAAATAAGCTATTAAAATGTTTTTTTTCCTCCTTAGAACAAACCTCTGCAAATTACCCCACCTTCCCCACTCAATTTTTCTCATCATTGATAAACAAAGTATTTTTCAGCAATAAAGGAATGCAAAATTGAGTCTTTACCAATAGCTGAAATTGAATTAATTCAAAAATCTCAATTAGTATTCTATCAAATAGTGGTTTCAGTATTGCACTATAACTCTGGAGACGAGGGTTTGAATCCCTGTTTGAACATAGAAACACATTGGGTGACCTTGCCCAAGCCTTCACATCTCAGGTCCAATGTGAAGGCACAAATGAAGAATACAAAGGATATCTCACACAGAAAGGCACTTGTGAAATGTTGCACTGGTAGTCAGCACATCTGTCTAACTAAATAACATATCCTAGGCTGACTCTCTTCAGACCACCTTAACAGTAAGCAGATGGATTGCATGAAAGAGGACCTTCAACTTCTCATTGAGTGAACTATTGGATTTCACCCATATGTACATATTGCAATGAGCTCCCGTTAGATTTAAGCGAGTTTACTCATGAATGGCTATGCATAGGATCTCTAAATACTGGTATTGGTTAGACTGATATGAACAGTTGTGTGGCATGCACATTGGTCACATGAGGATGATTTCTCTTTTGAGACTACTAAGTGTATGCACATTATTGCCATGCATTATAAAAAAAAACTAAGACTCTGCAAGTAATGCAAAGTTATTTGTAAAGCTTCATTTCTGTTACTTGTATGAGCAATATAAATGACCAAATGCCATTACTTGCTGTGATACTGATACACATTACTTTTACACTACCCATAACTGTTATGGGTCCTATTTTCTGTCCCTTTTTTAAGAGAACATCTTCGCACTGATAACAGAATGACATCCATTTTTCAACAAAAGCCTCTAAAATGCCCTGGAACTGTGTTTCTGAAATGTAACTAGAAATGGTTATGCCAATAACGTATCTGAACATGTGCGTCATTGCCTTTGAAGTGTGACTTTGTTACACCCTTATGGCACAAAACTTTCTTTGTTACCACCAAAGGAATCATGGCGTCATAGAGTTGGAAGGGACCTGAACAGCTATTGAGTATAATCTCTTGTTCCACGCAGGAAATCCAGCTAGACCTTCTCCAGCAGATGGTTGTCCTGCCTCTTTTTGAAGCTGACCCTGAGTAATTGTTTCAATTACCAAACTGCTTTTACCATCAATAGGTTCCTTCTAATGTGTAATTGAACTCTATTCTTTTGTAAGTTAAAACCATTAAACCCGATTCTACCTTCTGGAGACAGCAGTGAATAAACCTATATCCTCCTCCATGTGACAGCTTTAAATATTTAGAGAATTCAATCATGCCATCCCCCAATCTTTTCATCACCAGCCTGAACATGTCCAACCCCTTCAGTATTTCCACATATGTTTTTCTCTTCATACTTCTTATCATTGTTGCCCTATTCTGATCCCGCTCCGGCAGCAAAATGAATCCAGAGCTCAAAATAATGTGTGCACACTCTGGTCCAACCATCCAACCATGGGTTTTAGAAAATATCTGAGAAGAGCTAGTTTTTACTGTATTCCAAATATGGTACACCCACAACACTGGATGAATATAGAGTGTGGAACATAATAAGGCAAGCAATTTTTAAAAATTGGGCACTCTACTAAAAGGACGTTGACATTTTCCATTTTGGTAGCCTATTTCTAATGAGGCCACCACCCACTTATATAGTCCTAGAAATGTTTGGCAGAACAAAACTGGCACATATATATCTAGCAGCCTCTGTCAAAATTAATGGTATGTTTGGCAATCTGAATGACTTTGCCTAAAAGCAAAAGCACACAAAGGCCAATATATTCTCAACTTTACACATTGCTGCTTCCTGCATTTTTTGTTTCTCATTTCCACAATGGGAACGCATGTCCCTTCAGTTTTCTTTTTCATTTGAAAATGAGCAAAAAGAAGAAGAAGAAGAAGAAGAAGAAGAAGAAGAAGAAGAAGAAGAAGAAGAAGAAGAGAAAAAGTACCTTGTGATACTTTTGCGACTAACATAACCACTTGTGGATTAGAATTCACTTCCTCAGGTGTACTAACGCCAGGCATGTAGCCGGGGGGGGGGGGGGGGGCTCGGGGGGCTTTAGCCCCCCCCGAAATTCTCACGGTGGTTCGCAAAAAGGCCTTACTGGTGCATTATTTAAACTGTTATGTTTATTAATATCATGATTTGATCACCATTCTCAATATATCCCATATGTATGGGGGTATTGGGGTAATGATACAAAAGGTTTGCTAGGCTAGACCCTCTTTCACTCAGACTCAGCCCCCCCCCCCCCCGAAACTCAGTCCCCCCCCCCCTGAAACCCCCCCTGAAAATTTTTTAGCCCCCCCCCCCCCCCCCCCCCGAAATGAAATCCTGGCTACGGGCCTGACTAACGCCATATATTCCATCAGTGTACCTGAGGAAAAAGGCTTTAACTCAGTGGTTCTCGGCCTTCCTAATGCCACAACCTAATTCTTCATGTTGTGGTGACCTCCAACCATAACATTATTTTCATTGCTACTTCATAACTGTAATTTTGCTACTGTTAGGAATCATAATATAAATATATGATATGCAGGATGTATTTTCATTCACTGGACCAAATTTGGCACAAATACCTGATATGCCCAAATTTGAATACTGGTGGGTTTTTTTAGGGGTGGGGATTGATTTTGTCATTTGGAAGTTGTCGTTGATGGCATTTAGAGTTAGCCTACAATCGAAGAGCACTCTGAACTGCACCAACAATGGAATTGAACCAAATGTGACACACAGACCTCCCATGACCAACAGAAAATACTGGAAGGGTCTGGTGGACATTGACCTTGAGTTTGGAATTGTAGTTCACCTACATCCAGAGAGCACTGTGCACTCAAACAATGATGGATCTGGACCAAACTTGGCACAGATACTCAATATGCCCAAATGTGAACACTGGTGGAGTTTGGGGAAAATAGACTTTGACATTTGGGAGTTGTAGTTGCTGGGATGTATAGTTCACCTACAATCAAAGAGATTCTGAACACCACCAGTGATAGATTTGGGCCAAACTTCTCACACAGAACCCTCATGTCTTGAAGGGACTGGCTGGTGTGAGCCTCCCTTCAACCTCACACACTCTTCCTTTCCCACACATGCACACCATGCTACCATGTGCCAAACATGTCTGATCTCCCCTCACTGCTTCGAGCCTCAGAAACAGCCCTCCCCCAATCACAGAAGAGGAGGGCTTTTGGTGGGAGGATTCGCTGTCTGTTTCCAAAAATGAACAGGACAGGCAGAGAGATCTACAGCCTTCTCTGCCAAAGGAATTTCTAAGACCATCAGAAATTTATGTTTTCTGATGGTCTTTGGTGACTCCTCTGAAACCCCCTTGTGACTGCCCCCTCCAAGGGTCCTGACCCCCAAGTTGAGAAATGCTGCTCTGACCCATCAGATACTGTGCTAAAATAAATATGTTAGTCATAAAGGGCTCTTTCCCCCTTACTTTCCTTTCTATGCTGAAACAGACTAGCATGGCTATGTATTAGAGGGGAAATTACTTTGTTATTGCCCTTACTATATCCTTACTATAATCAAGTATTTCTTTGACAAGGTTTTTTTCCCCCATCTACTCTTTAATCTTCTGTTTAACAGTTTGTGTACTTATACCCGCCTTGGATGTTTTATTTTGCTTTGGACATATTCCTGTTTATTTTATAGCTCTGCTTTTTTTTTATTTAAGCAAAGCTCCTGTTTAATGATTCTGTACAACTAGTTCATATACTCCTGCACTTTTGTTTTAGAAGTATTCATGAATTTTGTTGTTATTGCATGTCTTCTGGTCATTTTTGATTTCGCTGTGACCTAAGGTGAAGCTACCATGAGGGTTTCTTGGCAGAATTTCTTCAGGGGGGATTTGCCCTTGCCTTCTTTGGAGGCCAAAAGAGTGTGACTTTTTCAAAGTCACCTAATTGGGTTTCTAAATCTGAGTGAAGATTCAAACTCTGCTGACCCCCCAAGTTTCCTAAAGCTATACTCAAAACTATACCACACTGGCTTTCTTCATTAATTTTATTTCCCATACATGATTCAGATTCTTTCCATGATGAAATATAACTTTTCTGAAATTACACAGCAAACTGGAATAAAAGACTACCCCTAAAAATGAATGGAATAAAGATGATCTCAGACTCATCAAATATTTTTCTATACAGATAATTTACTTCCGGAAAAATCTTTGGCTTTTACCAGAATGGCTTGAACTATGCCCTTGGCAGCAATTGGCACATTATTTG
This sequence comes from Anolis sagrei, assembly GCF_037176765.1. Taxonomy (NCBI): domain Eukaryota; kingdom Metazoa; phylum Chordata; class Lepidosauria; order Squamata; family Anolidae; genus Anolis; species Anolis sagrei. Next base: position 90,425,573 of record NC_090023.1, read on the forward strand.
AATTGTCCAAGCTTGTCTCAGGAGAACAAGGTTCTGACTATGCTGAGATATGATCTATATTCACAAATGATGTACTTAACCAAATCAATTGCAAGTGGAACCATGTTGAGACATTAGGCATCAGATAGAATGAAAGCAGTTTCTTTGTACTGGACAAGAAGCTTTTCCAGGAGAAAGTCATTTTCTGATCTTACCTCTCCTTCCTCGTATTGCTGACTGTGAAATATAATGCTGTCAGCAGCTCTGTATTATCTGCCATTGCTGGTAATATTTTGGCCCACAGAACCAATGTCTTATAATCAAGGAGGTGTTTGTCAGCTATATTTAGAAAATCAATTAACTTTACTAAATAGATTACTTTCGCCAACTTCATGGTGCTATTGACGATATCACAATCCCAGTCCGATCATCGTATTTCAGTTCAACACCATTAACACCATCATCATCCTTTGTAATCTGAACATAAACTGGACTTGAAAACCCATACAGTTTCCCTTTCCTGAAGTCACTTTGGCACAAGTGGCATTTCTGGCATGTTCACATGTTCACCGTATCAAGTTATTTTGGCTCACACAACTGCAGCAGCTGCAGGTTTGTTTTTTTGCTTCTTTCTGGTATGCATGAGAACATACATTCATCTGAATATCCAAATTGACCAATTGCTTTTTTGTTTTTCTATCAGTCTTGCCACTTACCTGCTCTCCCATTAAATTGTTCCTTATCTTTCATGTATAGGATGTAAAAAATGGTGACACCGTGTTTGGGATGACAAGGTAACCACCCACTAACCTGTCCCACTCGCCAACTACCCCACCTCAATTCCAGTTCAGGGTGCAGGATGCAAGTTACAACCACCCACTGGTTTTTCCTGGTAATTGGGAAGTTAAAGGGAACAATTTTTTATTCACTTCAAAGCCCTGCATTCACTTAGATACCAGAGGAACATTGTGAGTTAAAACAACATTGGGACTATTTTGCAGGTGTGGATTCAGCCTGGAACTCTTCTGGGCAATTGATTTCATAGCTCTACTAATACATGCTTCCCAAATAGAAAAAGAGCAAAAAATAGGAACCTGCCATTAAAATCTACAAGTGAAAAAGGAGATGCTTAAATGACCGACTTTTATTAATATATTATCACATTGGCATCATCAGTGCTTTTATGTATTTGTAAACATATCTTTCATCTTCAACTAAAGAGATTTGGTATTTTTGCAACATTAAGTGAGTTTTTAATCCAACAAAATCTCATTTAGATGTGAGTGAAGATAGATTTTTGTAAGAGCTAAACCTAGTAATTTACTGTTGGCATATTCTTCAGCGTTATCTACACTGTGTCAGTTGAGGGTGTTATTACTTCTCACTGAGTTTGAGCTGCCAAAGTGTTTATTAATAACAGTATACTTTCCATCTATATGTTTTCCTATCATTTTCTAAATGGATGAATATTGAATAGCACTCTTTCTGAAGAATGCATCCCATCCAGTGAGAACACTCACTTTTGAAAAGGGAAAGGAAGGAAGAAAAGCCCCATGGGGTGAGAAATATAAACATAGTTCATATTCTACCTAAACAGATAAAAGGATTTAAGAAGAGCTTGAAGAGCTTGATAGAAAAGATCTCTATGAGTGGGGCGGGGGGGGGGGGGGGGTGAGTGGGTATAAGCTAATTGGGAGGAATTCAGAAAAATGCAGCTCTTTTTTTAAAAAAATTATTAAAGTTTGAATTATTTTGTACCAAAAATCTTCTCTCTCTAAAGTTTCTCTTTTTGTCCTTATTGTAGTGATCTCTTATTTGCATAAGAGGGGTCTAGAGTGCATCTGGAGGAAATCTCACAATGCATCTGACCAAGCACAGTCTAAAGCTGTTATTAGGGCTTACTCCGCGGCTTTGTGAGCAGCCAAGAAAGCATTCTTGACTGCTCGCATAGCATCTGCAGCAAATAGACCTTCGGAGTTGTTCCAAGTTGTTGGGAAGCTCCTCCGGCCTCCTGAGGTTGGGGAGCTTCCTGACGACTCGGCAACTCGGTACAGCGATTTTGTGCACCATTTTGCAGGCAAAGTTGCTCAGATACGTCTTGAGCTGGACTCCAGTTTAAACGCAATGCCAGATGAGGTAACTGAGGCACCTGTCTGTTTGATCTTATGGGATTCTTTCCGCCTTGTTCTTCCTGATGATGTGGAGGGTCACGTCATCAGTGACTACTTGCGCTCTGGATCCTTGCCCGTCCTGTCTAGTTAAACTGGCCAGAGAGGGGTTGTTGGAATGGTTTGTTGCAATAATAAATGCTTCACTGGGCCAGGGGAAATTCCTGTCCTGCCTCAAGCAGGCTGTGATAAAACCTCTATTAAAGAAAATCTCCCTTGACCCAACCATATGTAAGAACTACAGACCAATTTCCAACCTTCCTTTTCTGGGCGAGGTTCTGGAGCGGGTGGTTGCCTCACAGCTTCAGGGATTCCTCTATGACACCGATTTTCTGGATCATTCGCAGGTACTGTGCCCAGGCTTCAGGTCTGGGCACAGTACCGAGACAGCTTTGGTTGCCTTGGTGGATGACCTCTGCAGGGAACTGGACTGGGGGAGTGTGACCGTGCTGGTTCTCTTGGACATCTCAGTGGCTTCGGTACCATCGATCATGGTATCCTTCTGGGGAAACTCACTGGAATGGGTCTTGGGGGCACGGTTTTACTGTGGCTCCGGTCCTTCCTGGAGGGTCGTTCCCAGTCGGTGAAGCTGGGGGACTTCTGCTCAGACCCCTGGTCATTGACCTGTGGGGTCTCACAAGGATCTATTCTGTCCCTCATGCTATTTAACATCTACATGAAACCACTGGGAGAGGTCATCCGGAGTTTTGGAGTACGGTGCCATCACTATGCAGATGACACCCAACTCCACTATATATTTCCACTAGATTCCAAGGAAGCCCCGAGGATACTGGACCAGTGCCTGGCTGCTGTGATGATCTGGATGAGGATGAACAAGCTGAGGATCAATCCTGACAAGACAGAGGTCCTCCAGGTCAGTCGCCCGTCTGACTGGGGTATTGGGTGGCAACCTATGCTGGATGGGGTTGCACTACTCCTGAAATCACAGGTCCGCAGTTTGGGAGTCCTCCTAGATTCAGTGCTGACACTTGATGCACAGGTGGCCGGGGGGGGGGGGGGCTTTGCACAATTAAAACTTGTGCACCATCTGCGACCTTAGTTCGTGAAGTCTGACTTGACCATGGTGGTCCATGCCTTAGTTATCTCTAGACTGGACTACTGCAATGCACTCTACATGGGGCTATCCTTGAAGATGGCCCAGAAACTAACGTTTGGCAGCCAGATAAATAACTGGGGCTAGTTACAGGGAACAATTGACCCCCCTGTTTTAGAAGCTCCACTGGCTGCCATTTATCTTCCAGGCCCAATTCAAGGTGCAGGTTATCACCTACAAGGCCCTAAATGGTTTGGGACCCACTTACCTTCGTGACCGTATCTCCCTCCAGGAACCAGCCCGGGCCCTCTGATCTTCGGGGGAGACCCTCCTTTAGCCTCTGCCAGTTTCACAAGCTCACCTTGTGGCCCCTTGACTCTGGGACTCATTACCTGGAGAGATTAGGAAAGCCCCTTCCCTAGAAACCTTTAAAAAGGACCTTAAAACCTTGCCCTTCCGCTGTGCCTTTGGTGAGCAGGTACACAACCTCACATTATTGCTTATCCTCAATGTTTCTTTTACTAGAGTACATGCCCCCCCCCCCACCGTAGGAAAGCTTGATCCCACAACCCTGTTTTTTTTATGGGCTCCCCTTCTCAAATAACCTGCTCCTCCTTTTATCTCACCCAAGTTTTTAAAATCATTTTATTCTGCACACGTGGCCCACCCATTGTCACTGTTATTGTGTTATTGTAATTTTATATTGCTAATGTATTCATATATTTTAATGTAATTATGATGTTGTTGTTTGTTGCTTGTGTTTTTGGTTTTATTTTACTGTAATTTGTTGCTTGGGCTTGGCCTCATGTAAGCTGCCCCGAGTCCCCGTTGGGGGAGATGGTGGCAGGGTAATAATAATAATAATAATAATAATAATAATAATAATAATAATAATAATTTTATTGCATGTACTGAAATGTAGGAACATGCAAGACTAGGTGATTTTCATTATATTCAGCATGGTCCCTACACCCACGGGGACTTCATGTGACTGTGTAACACTGCAAATAATAGAGCAGCCTATTTTTTCAATGGGATGAATTAGGGAGGTATCAGGTAGTCAGAAAAGGTCCTCACTTGTACAGGTTGCATTAGGTGAATAAGTGAAGCTACGAATAAGTGAAATCATGTATATTAGTTTCAAGAATACAGAGGTTATACTGTATTATTTTAATATAGGGCTGTAGTAAGAAATATGTGAAATAGCCATGGAAGGGTGATTTAGTCATTTTCTTCTAGTAAATGCAATCTGGATCAAATTGTTCTCAAGCAACACATTTTCTTTATAACTGAGAACCTATTTGATGAATTGACAGAAAAATTATAGAAACAAGAGAATGTGCTCACGTTACTGAAATAACACATTTAACCATACCACTGTTCACATTTTCCTTATCCCTGTTCCATTCCTGAAAGTTTTAAGCTATCTTAAAGGAGCTGCATTCAGGCCCATAGATTACAAAAATAAACCAAGTTGTGGCTACCCATGAACGTACATCAGCAGTTAAGCCAGGTTACCCAGTCAGGGCTGCTGTTGACAACCCGGAAATCCAGAGGTGGACCTCTAGCAAGTTGGGTCTTCCCTCCAAAAATGTAGTTAAGTGCCCATATCTCCATTCTACCTGCACCTAGGCCATCAGAAACAAAGCAGACACTCCTTTGGCATGGCATTGAGCAAGTTGTGGGAAATGATAGAATGAGCAAAAAGCTGGACCAGTAAGGACTTTGGTTTGACTCACACAGCAATTGACTTTTCTTCTAATCATAATTGGACTCCTGGTTGCTGCTGCTGAGTATATCATTCTGCCAAATCTGTAGTATCTTTCCCATAACTATAACACTTTGACCACACTTCATGCAACCTTGCCAAACAGGATTTCTTTTTTCAGTAGCTTTGAGGTTGCACTGCTATTGTGTAAAAATCGATATTTTCAATGACTTTAGTTTCCCAACAAGATAGACACCAAAGCAGAACCTAATGAGGAGGTCTTGATTACTGTGGGTGCATATATAAAAGGGACAAAAACACTGACATTGGGATGCCGAGTAGCTGTATTTATTGTGAGAAGAAGGGGAATATTTAGTATGGGACACTGGACTCCTTTTAATGTTTACTCTAGAGAATGATAATGTTGAGACGATGGATTCCCAGGCAACCAGTCAGGTCTTATCTCTTTGCACCTGCCTGCTTCTTTCATCTCTTGTGCCTGACATGGTAGAGAGAACTTCTCTGTCTCCCCAGCCAGGCTAGAGACGTAGTAGGTGCCTAAACTTCAGTAAAGATGGGAACCTTGTCCAAGTTGGTGCAGTATGAATAAGGATTTATGCCTTGTTGTAGTCCAGATATGGACCAGGACACTGCAGCTGCAAGTTACATGGTCCCATTTCAGCGAGACAACTTCTATCAGTATAATTTTTCTTGTGTACCTTTACTTCATTTCTGATTTATTGTGGCCCTGAAGTGAACCCATCACAGGATTTTCTTGCCAAGATTGTTCAGAGGGGGTGGACGTTGTCTCTGAAGCTAACAATGTAAGACTTGTCCAATTACCAAACACGACACCTTCCTTCCTCTGTATATATAAATATTGGGGAGAACTAATCTGGGATTTACCTGGGATACTACATGTGCCTTTAGGAATCCAGTCAACTTGCCACATTTGCCGTATTTAACTTTTGGAGATTTGATTATTGGTGGATTTGATTACTATAATCTCTCTAAGAATCTCTATGTCCTCTTGTGTGATTTTGATCTACAAAGTCATGGTGGGGGACTTAGAGGTCCCTAGAGAAGTCTAATGTTTTGAAATTCATAGGTTTTTAAAAAACTTTCACTGAAGTCTTGCACCCCTAACACCAGTGAACGTGGAGGACTGACTGTACTTTCTGCTCCCAGATTTGTGTATGCTGCTCATGAGTGCTTCGTTTGAATATGAAAAGATTATCCTTGAGTTTAAAAAGCAAAAGCATATTTGATTTGATGTTTGCTTTTAAAATATGCTCACTACATGAATTACAAAAGCTTTTTTCCATTTTATTAAAAACACATTTCAACAGATTAAACATAATTTAGAATAACAAGTATCCATTTATTGAGAGCACAGTATTTCTAAAATACGGTAATCTCTCTAATGAAGAAATAAATACCGATCTGCAGGTGTTTCCAATATGCAATGGATGTTCTAGGAAGCATAGGCATTATTTAGATCTTATACATCAAACAACAGTGGATGCCATAATATTTTTAAGAAATTATCTTTAGAACAAAGTGAAATCTATTGTAACTCCAATGTAGGGTGACTGGACATTGCAAGGTCAATGGGGAATGAATTCACTTCAGGTTTAGGTTTAAACCAGGGGTCCCCAAACTACGGCCCGTGGGCCGTATGCGGCCCGTCGAGGGCATTTCTCCGGCCCGCGCGGCATGGCCTGGCCTGGCCACGCCCACCAATAGTGGGAACCCTCTTCTCCGGCCGCTCTGCTCGTGTGGGAGGGAGAAGCCTCCCAGGTGGGACCTCTGGAGACCAGAGCGGCCGGAGCAGAGGGTTCCCAGCCGCTATTGGCGGAGCGGCGCCAGGTGGGCGTGGCCAGGGAACGGAAGCATTCCCTGGCCACGCCCACCCGGCGCCGCTCTGCCAATAGCAGGAACCCTCTGCTCTGGCCGCTCTGCTCGTGTGGGAGGGAGAAGCCTCCCAGGTGGGTCCTTTGGAGACCAGAGCGGCCGGGGCAGAGGGTTCCCAGCCGTTATTGGCGGAGCGGCACCGGGTGGGCATGGCCAGGGAACGGCAGCATTCCCTGGCCACGCCCACCCGGCGCCGCTCCGCCAAGAGCGGGAACCCTTTGCTCCGGCTGCTCTGTTCTCCGCGGCCACAAGGCGCCTCCTACTCCACTCCTAGCCGCGCCAGGAGAACAGGCCCCGCAGTGCCGCTCTGAAAAGGTATGACATATTTGGGCACATCAATAATAATAATAATAATAATTATTATTATTATTATTATTATTATCAGTGGCAAGTTTGGTCCAGATCCATCATTGTATGAGTTCACAGCAATCTCTGGATTCTATTTCCCCCAAACTCCACAAGTGTTCACATTTGGGCATCTGGAATATCAGTGCCAAGTTTGGTCCAGATCTATCATTGAGTCCACAGTGATTTATGGAGGCAGGTGAACTACAACTCCAAAACCAAAGGACACTGCCCACCAAACCCTTCCAGCATTTTCTGTTGGTTATGGGAGAACTGTGTGCCAAGTTTGGTTCAATTCCATCATTGATGGGGTTCAGAGTGCTCTTTGATTGTAGGTGAACTATACATCCCAGCAACTAAAATTCCCAAATGTCAAGATTCTATTTTCCCCCAAACTCCACCAGTGTTCACATTTGGGCATATTGAGTATTTGTGCCAAGTTTGATCCCGATCCATCATTGTTTGAGTCCACAATGATCTCTGAATGTAGGTGAACTACATTTGGTTTGGTTCAATTCTAATTGAAGTTTGGTTCAGTTCCATCGTTGGTGGGGTTCAGAATGCTCTTTGATTGTAGGTGAACTATAAATCCCAGCAACTACAATTCCCAAATGACAAAATCAATTTTTTGAGTGAAGGACATACTTTGGGTTGTTAGGTGTCTTGTGTCTGAAATTGGTGTCAATTTGTCCAGTGGTTTTTGAGTTCTGTTAATCCCACAAATGAATATTACATTTTTATTTATATAGAAGTGTGGGTTTTTGTTTTTTGATTTTTTCTGGGGGGGTTTTTGCACTGCAAATAATATATGTGCAGAGTGCATAGGAATTCATTCATGTTTTTTTCAAAATATAATCCGGCCCTCCAACAGTTTGCAGGACTGTGACCCGGCCCTCTGTTCAAAAAGTTTGGGGACCCCTGGTTTAAACTTTCAAGGAGTTGTCTAAGGTTGGATCTACACTGCCATACAATCCAGATTGTCAAATCACATTGTCATCTTTGAACTTAATTATATTTATTTATTTAGTATTTAAAACATTTATATTCCACCCATCTCACCCCGAAGGGAACTCAGGGTGGAGCACAGCATATATACGGAAAACATTCAGTGTTGGGACATGAATTCATTACGTGCATACATAAACATTAACAACAATTTTCTCAATATTAAAATACAGTGTTTAAAACTATCTTATAGGAGTCTACATTGCCAAATAATCCAGATCAAAGAACATAATCTGGATTTTATACGGCAATGTAGATCCAGCCTAAGCTTTCCAACCTAGCTGGAGGAATAAGAACCTGAATCTTGGGTAGCTCTTTAGCTTAAACCAGAACATACACCTGACCCACTGACATTGCCTAGCCTAGTCAGTGTGATGGCATGAGTGGTGCTACCTATATGTAGAACTTTAATTTGCAAAGGTTTAAACGGTGTAACATGCCCCAACTTGTCTGTTTTCTCTATAAATATATAGTTGGATTGATTGGTTATTTATAGCTGTCAATCAATGTTGTTTACACCAGTTGAGTTGCTCCCTCAGCTCAATTGTTTGGCCCCACATCTTCCTACAAGAGGAGGGCAGTGTTTCCTTCTTCATTCTACCATCAGACAGCTTTACAGACAGATGTGAGAAAGACTTGGCTCTAAAGCCCTTGTTTTAAGCTATCTCTCATCACCAATTCTCAGGTTTTTACCCTTAAGACTCACGCTTCATGCCCAGATCTTCCTGGACGACACTGAGGAGTCTCAAGCGCCTTCAAACCAGTCCTTTGGCACCAGAGGAAGACTTTGTGTCTTCAAATATAGGCCATTTGGACTGGGGTTGTGGATTGCACAGGCATTCACAGCCATAGAGAAAGAGGGAACTTGGAAAACTTCTCAGCTGCAAAATTCCTTGGACCCAAGGCTTCAGAGACTGTAACGTATATTTTCTTTATCCCTATTGAAACATTAAGTTTGTGCCTAAGAAAGATAACTCATCGTGAACAATAAATACCATTTTGAGTTATCTGTTGTGTCTTAGTCCTTGGGAGTTCCAGTTTCCTAAAGGAGGGCAAGAAGCAATCCCCTGGAGAGAGATGTCACATCCATGTTTCTTTCACTAAGATCCATAGACTCTGGAACTCTCTCCCACTGGAGATCAGAACCGCCCCTTCTATCCTGACATTTAGGAAACAGGTGAAGACTTGGTTATGGAGACAGGCATTCGACGAGTGAGCCAACACCCTGAGACATGGATGGAGGATAATGAGCAACGATTTTAGTATGACGACTGACCATTATAGTTATTGATTGTAATTGCTGTTTTAAAGTTTTACTGTAATATGTATTATGATGTTTTATTGATTGTATGTGATATTATGGTTGGAAACCGGTCTGAGTCCCTCAAGAGAGGTGAGAAGTTCGGTATACAAAACTTTTAAATAAATAAATAAATAAATAAATAATAGACCTCAGGCACGACAGCACAGTCAGTTCTACCAACTGAAGAACCATTATAGTCTGACAAAATATGTGGGATATATCTTACTCTGAAATTCCTGGGAAAAGTTTAAAATCACTGAATCATAGAATCATAGATTTGGAAGAGACCTCATTGGCCAAGAAAAAGGAAAGTTGCATTCAAAGCATAGACTATCATACATACAGATTGAGAGTCTGAAATTTGGTACTAATAACAAGAACAACTGCTGGTATTAGTGGTCCTTCTGGGAAAGACCCATTATCCAGCAATTTAGCTATAAACAAATAGCTAAGAAGAAAATATCAATAGAAGGATGAGATTGGTAATAATATCAATTTTGGTCCCCATCATTTGCTAGCTAGGAGACTTGATGATGAAGTCTGCTGAACTACACTGATTGATCCTGAATAGATTCAGGAGTGATGGTCCAAATTGTCTACTAGGAGAAACTGGTTGCATTTCCCCTCTAGATATTGTGGACACCATGGGCTAATTTAGACCCAGGGGAGTTCTCTTTTGGTGAAAATACTCTTATATTCCCAAGAGACATTTTGGGAAAAACATTTATTTTTCCCTTTTATTTTATTTTTTGCAGGACCAGTTGTAACCATCCAAGGAAGTAAATGCCATTTCATAGTCTTCTGCAATTGCCCACCCCTGTTGCAGGACCTGTTTAAACATTGAAGCCGTGCAAAGGGTAGTAGGTCTCCAGTCTATTACTGGGCTTCAAGACATTGGTAGTATTCAGAATGACTAGAGGGATATTTGGTAACTTGGACAAATCCTGTTCTCATGATGAGTCTCAAAATGTTATTTTGTGGACTGCATCTTCCAGGATCCTCAAGGTAGTCCTTTGGTCTTGCTGGCTATGGGAATCCAGGAGATTCAGCCTCAACCTCCCCCATCCCTCCCTCCTCCAAAAAAACTTTTCCAAGCTTTGATCCTGGATAGGCATTGTTATATTTTCATTCAGGTATAGCAATGCAGCAATTTTACACATTTAACTTTTCATGCGAAGTCAGTAGTTCAGCGCATAAGAAAACTGTAGTCCTCTTACAGAGATTCAGTCTGAGTTACACTGACAGCATGCTGTTCATACTACATAAAGAAGTTCTTGGTTCATAAAATATCTGTATTTTGTATGTTGGAGCCACACATCATATATAAACTTGTCCTGCCAAACTAAGAATGAAAAATAGCACCATCTTCTTTTATAGGTGTTACGCAAGCTAATTTGTTTGTTTAAACAAGAGTTATGCTCAATCAACATGCCCAACCCAACGATTCTGCCAGTTATGAATTACTTTATGGGAAAATGGCTAATATCACTGCAACCAAATTCTGTTCACTGAGCAGTCCATAAACCTTAATGGATTTAGAAATAAATTGGCTGGCTGAATTCTGTTAATTTGTGAAAGAAAATCAACTACTTTCTCTGGCCTGATAAAGTGGAAACACAAATTAATACCTAATGTTCCTAATTGCCTTGTAGTAAATGATATAGCCAAGCATAAGCATTTTTCAATGATTGATGAGACAGAGCTAAGAATATTTTTTATCTCAATTAACATAAGATATTTTAAAGTGCTTGGTATTATCTGCATATACACCTATCATTAGCATGCCAGGCAATTAGAAATATGATTTGATTTTTTTAAAAAATGTGGTCTACTTCTAACTTTGCATTTAATATTGTCTCCTTATAAAAGTAATCTTGTAAGGTAAGAAAATAGACTCCACTTTGAAAGCTTAAACAAACTACATTCAAGTTGTGTTTCTAAAAGGTCTCCAAAGACCTGTTAGGCCAGCGTTTCTCATCCTGGGGGTCAGGACCCTTGGAGAGTGGGTCACAAGGGGGTGTCAGAGGGGACGCCAAAGACCATAAGAAAACACAGTATTTTCTGTTAGTCATGGGGGTCCTGTGTGGGAAGTTTGGCCTAATTTTATCTTTGGTGGGGTGCAGAATACTCTTTGAATGTAGGTGAACTGTAAATCCCAGCAACTACAACTCCTAAATGTCAAGGTCTATTTTTCCCAAACTCCACCAGTATTTACATTTGGACATATTGAGTATTCATACCCAGTTTGGTCCAGATCCATCATTGTTGAGTCCACAGTGCTCTCTGGATATAAGTGAACTACAACTCCAAAACTCAAGGTCAATGCCCACCAAACCCTTCCAATACTTTCTGTTGGTAATGGGAATTCTTTGTGCTAAGTTTGGTTCAATTCCATCATTGGTGGAGTTCAGAATGCTCTTTGTTTGTAGGTTAATTCTAAATCCCAGCAACTACAACTCCCAAATGACAAAATCAATCCCCCCAACCTCACCGGTATTCAAATTTGGGCGTATCAGGTATTTGTGTCAAATTTGGTCCAGTAAATGAAAATACATCCTGGATATCAGATATTTACATTACAATTCATAACAGTAGCAAAATTCCTGTTGTGAAGTAGCAACAAAAATAATTTTATGGTTGCGAGGTCACCACAACATGAAGAACTGTATTAAGAGGCTGTGGCATTAGGAAGGTTGAGAAACACTGTGTTAGGCCAAAATAATCATTAGGAAGAGAAAAATGATATATTATTTATTAAATATTATTTATTTAAAGCATTTATGTTCCGCTCTTCTCACCCTGAAGGGGACTCCAGGCAGAGCACAACATATATACAGCGAACATTCAATGTTGTATCATAAAACAAATTATAAATATACATAAACATTAAAATCAGTCATATCCACTTTAAAATCAATTGCTTTAAACCATCTCAGATCATACCAAATCTGGTCACCAGGTAAAGTTTCCTATTGCTTCCTTATTGCACTGTCCAAAAGGCTTGGTCCTACAGCCAAATTTTTGCCATCTTTCTGAAGGACAGCAGGGAGAGGGTTGATCTAATCTCACCAGGGTGGGAGCTCCATATCCAAGGGGTGATCACTGAGAAGGCCCTCTCTCTCATCACCACCAATTGCGCCTGTGACAGTGGTGGGAATGAGAGCAGTCCTCCCCAGAAGATCTTACTCTCCACGATGGTTCATTCCCCGAAAGATCTTAATCTCCACAGTGGTTGATAGAGGGAGATGCATTTGGACAGGTAGATTGGGCTTATATATGGTACGTATTGTACATAAAAAGTCACAATGTTGCCTAATGTTAATTAGTTTCCACACAATAAACACATGCTTATACCCAATTATTGTCAATAACTGCAAAACTCAGATTACAAACCATTTGGGATCCATAACCTCATATTTTAGCATCTTCCACTGCCAATAGACAAAACAAAGAATCATGAACAATCTTGCACATATAAACCCACTGTTGATGTAGCTTAGCATGACCTGCCCAAATTATTCCCAGACCTAGGAAGAAGAGATCAGTTCTGTACAATGATCATGCCAACACTGATCATGCCTCTTCTGACCATGGAAGGTGTGCATTGCTGAGACCTGAGTAGAAGATTTGGGAGGAGCTAGTTTCTCATACCTGTATCCATTTGGGCATTTTGCACTATATTAACATTGAGGAGGGGGAAACTTTTATGAGTTACATTTTTTCCTTTTTGATCTCTGGTCCAAGTGAGTACTTATTTGTAGTGACTATATATTACTTTGGGCTATTGGAAAAGACTGCTGGCACACTGTCCTTCCCACACTTCATCAGGAAATATGATAATGCTTGGTATAGGAGGGAGCTGACATAATATGTTTTACAGAGACTTGGCTGGGAAATAATAGTGGCTCAATATAGGCTCAGTGTCTCCCATCAGGTAACTATGCTAAGCTCACTGAACTGGTTTCAGAGTTCATGCTGGAGTCATTCACAGACTCTTGGTCTTGGGTGACCTCAACATCCTATTTAAGCCCAATCTGCCAAGGTTGGTTAAGTAGCTCATGACATCCATGACAAACAGGGGCCCATTCCAATTGATCTCAAAGCCCACACACTCAGCAGGACATAACTTTAATGGTGTTCTCCTTTCTAAACATATGGATCTGTGGGTGGAAGTAATTAACATCACAGTTACAGTGGTTGCTGGTACTTGAGTCTGTTCACCTTTTTTGGCTGTGCCTTTGACTAGATATTTCCCCAAACATTCTGGTTCCAAGTTGATCCATAATTACATCTTGCCCATTATCACTGTTCCCTTTTAACGACATAGTGCTCTCCTTATACTACCTCCCAGGTCATCTGCCATTAGCACTTTATCCATCAAACCTATCCTTTGGCAAGTGATTTGCACCAGCCACTGCCCAAGCTCATAACTGTGCACTATTCAGTCACTTGAAAGTCGTTAGATTTCGCTATGTATTGTATTCTATGGTTGTTTCATATTGTTGAAATGTTTTTATGAATTTTGTTGTTACATTTTATTTTATTTTAACTATGTGGAATCTTCAGATTGTCCCCATGTAAGCCGCCTCAAGTCCCTGTGGGAAGATGGAGGCGTGGTACAAAAATAAAGTTGTTGTTGTTGTTGTTGTTGTTGTTGTTGTTGTTGTTGTTATTAATTATATCACTAAAATTGAGGTGCACATTAAATTTGACACTCCATGCAGTCATGCCGGCCACATGACCTTGGATGCGTCTACGGACAACGCCGGCTCTTTGGCTTAGAAATGGAGATGAGCACCACCACCCAGAGCTGGATACGACTAGACTTAATGTCAGGGGAAACTTTTACCTATTAGATCTGATGGCGAGTTGTCTACACTGTAAAGGCAAGAGATCCCAGCTGGGGAAAGAGGAGGGAGAGGCACTGGTGGCCACAAAAAGGCTGGTGGGAAGGCCAGACAGAGGGGTTTGGCTTCCCAACAGCCTTTTAGTGACCACCACCACTTCACATTATATTTAACAGATTATTTTTCTATTGCAATGCGTACTTTCAAAATTGAGGAGCTGATTAAATTTAATTGTATGTTATACTCGAGTAAATATGATAGATGGAATTAAGACCTGACTAGGGCATTGACATGCTTCCTCCCAGATGTCATCTCTGGCCCATTAATAATCAGTTTCCTCGGCATACAGAAATCCTCAGGGAACTGAAATAGGAAGAGAAATGATTGAGGCATAGATGGAGGGGAACATTACTCTTTACACAGCACATTTTTGTCTTGTTTTGCCACTTTTAACTCAATGCACAGCAGGTCCCACCCACATTCCTGCAAAGTAGAGGAGAAGCAATGAAAGGCACTTTCTCCTCCACTACAGGGAGGAAAGTGTAGTTTGGGAAACTTGGATGGATCTAAACACCCCCCTTTTTTTGTTTTGCCATGTGATGGCCGAAAGGAGGGAGGGCACGCTGCCCCACATGCCTTCCCTTTTGCTAGCGATTGCCAGTGCAACAGCATAGCCCAAAAGGATTGTGTGAAGAGGTCCCTAGACACATGATAAAAACATCTCTGTTCCTTTTAGGTGACAATATATGCAGTGGAGAAAGCCTTCTTCTATAAGCACACTGTTTCTGCTGAACTATTCAGGGTGGTGACAGTCTAATTCAGCCTCCTCCCTGCCAAATCTAGTTCTAGAATATTCTGCAGTTCACTGTGGTGCTTTTAATAAGAATTTCACAGTTAAAAACTATTCAATATGAATCAAGTGAGATGCCATCATTATAACAGAAGTGACAATGAGGTGTCCAGCAACTCTGTGAGTAGGAGTTGGTGAGAACCACAGCTATGGACAAACTGCTATGATGAATAAGGAGGCTAACCTGTCACCTTAATTCCTTGGCTGGTTGCCCAGGACATAGCGGCAGTTCCTTTCTAACTTCAGGCAGTTTAGGGAATGATCCATTTCAAACCAGCTTCAGAGAAAGATATGAAGTTGGGACTGCTATGATTGTCTTAGTGGATGATCTTTGTCTCAGCATTGAAAGAGGGAGTGTATCCCTCTTGGTACTTTTGAACCTTTCAGTGGTATCTAGTATTATCAACCATGAGATCCTCCTGAAAGATTTGTGGGATTTGGGAATTAGAGGCACTGTGCTACAGTGGTTCCAAACTATTTCTTGAGTAGGTTCCAGATGTTGGTGCTCAATGACAGCTAATTCTCAAAAAGCAGGCATTATATGACGTGCCAAAAGGTGTCATTTTCTCCCAATGCTGCTTGGCATTATGTGTCCTATGTGTACAGCTTGAGAATGTTTTTCAAAGCCCAGGAGCTCTATTTAAGAAAATAGAATTGTTCACATCACATGTAATGTTATTAGATCTGAAGAGTGACTAACTTCATCATACACTTATATTTGTCTGCTGGCTTATATCCCATTTGTCAATAAACAATACCTGTTCCTCTTGTGTGAGTTTTCCCCTCATTGGTTCATTAATCCAAACATTTCAGATACTCCACTTTCTTCCATTCATATCAGGACAACCTTGTAACTATTGGCAGTCTCGTGATCCTGGACTGTTCATGATGGAAGCAGCCAATTTTCTGTTTAGGACATTGAAGGAGAAAGCTCTCTGGGATTTAAAAAAATTGAGAATTGCCACTTTACCTCTTCCTCTCCCCCCCCCCCCCCCCCCGCCATATATATATATCGTAATCTATGCAATCTCTTTCTCCATAACATTAGATTCCTCAAAACTCCTTATCAGAATCCTCAGAACTCTGTGTTTTGGTGAGATGACTAAGGAAATAGACATGATTGCTCTGGAAATCCTCTCTCACATAGAAGAGCTAAATCAGCTCCTTGGTTCAACAAGGACCTGGCAGTGATGAAGCGTATGTGATGGAGACTAGAGAGCTTGTGGTGTTCAACTTGTAGCGAATCAGACTGAACATGGGTATGTGCCTATATAAGGACTTACTCTGTGGCAGTGGAGACTGCAAAGAAATATTTCATTATGGCCAACATTGCATCTGCGAAGAACCATCCAGCCAAACTGCTTAGAACAGTCAGAGGTTTTGTTAAATCCAGTCTCGCAAGATGGGAGATCATTTAGCAGCTCGCTGTGAAGCATTAGCTCGGTTCTTTGCAGAAAAAGTTTGATCCGCTCCGACCAGCACAACACTTTAACTGCAGTCTCTTAAGATGTAACACAAGCATCTGCTTGTCTTGTTTTACTGAATTCATTTCAGTTGGTGTTACCCGAGCATGTGGACAAGATCCTTGGAGAGGTGATGACAACCACATGCATCCTGGACCCGAGCCCATCCTGGCTGATAAAGCAGGCCAAGGGGGGTTTGGCGGAGTGAGTGAAGGTGGTGGTTAACTCCTCCCTGCAGGAAGGCAAGATTCCAGCCAGCCTAAAAGAGGCTGTAATAAAATCACTGTTGAAAAAAAAAACATCACTGAATCCCACTCAATTGAACAATTTTGGCCACTTTCCATTCTCCTCTTATTGGGTAAAGTCTTGGAATATGTGGTCACCTCGCAACTTCAGGTGTTCTTTGAAGAAAAGATTATCTAGATCCATCACAGGCTGGCATTAGACTGGGTCATGGAACTGAGACAGCTTTGGTCTCCTCTCTACGCAGAGAACTGGACAGGGGGAGTGTGACATCCAACTCTATCACTCCTTTCCACCGACTGCTAAGGGGGCTGTCCAGATCCTGAACCAGTGCTTGGAAACTGTGATGATCTGGATGAGGGTGAACAAATTAAAATTGAGTCTTGACAAGACAGAGGTACTCCTGGTCAATTGAAAGGCCGAACAGGGTATAGGGTTACAGCCTGTGCTGGACAGGGTTACACTCCCCCTGAAATCATAGGTTCACAGCTTGGAAGTTTTCCTGGAATCTTCACTGAGCCTGGAACTCCAGTTGGTGTCCAGTGGAGCTTTTGCACAATTAAAACTTGTGTGCATGTACCTTGAAGAACCAGACTTGGTCCATGCTATTGTCACATCTTGAATTGACTACTGCAATGCGCTCTACGTGGGGTTGCCTTTGAAGACTATTCGGAAGCTTAAAGTAATCCAATGGGTAGCAGCAGCCAAGCTGCTTAACAGGGTGGCATACAGGGAGCATACAACTCCCCCCCCCCCCATTACGCCAGCTTCACTGGCTGCCAGTGTGCTACTGAGCTCAATTCAAAGTGCTCACTTTAGCCTATAAAACTATAAATGTTTCTGGCGCAGCTTACCTGTCCGAATGTATCTCCCTCTATGAACCACTTTGGGCATTAAGATCTGCCGGGGAGGCCCTGCTCCTTTGCAGGTGCAACTGGTGAGGACAAGGGACAGGGCCTTCTCTGTGATGGCCCCTCATCTGTGGAACTCCCTCCTCAGTGAGATCAGATCAGCTTCCTTCCTCCTGGTCTTCAGAAAAAACATTATAACCTGGCTGTGGAACCAGGCATTTTGGGAATAGCTTAACTATAGTGCAATATACTTTCAGAGTATTTATTATTGGCATTTGTATCCCGTCTCTTCTCAACCCCCAAAGGGGGACTCAGGACGGCTTACATTACTAATGGTACTGATATAAATGAAGCAGTGGGGATGATGATTACAAGATTGGTGCTATGTTTTTAATATGTTTTAATGGTTTTAATTGTATTTATATGTTTAGTGATTTTATAGTTTGTGTTATATGCTGTTTTTCTTATGTATAATGTGGCATTGAATAATTGCCAAACTAGAAGCTGCTCTTAGTTGCCTTCGGGGTGAGATAGAGTGGGGTAGAAATATAGTAAATAAATAAATAACCCCAAATAAATAAATAAATAAATAAATAACATTTTGCACCAAATGGCAATGATCAGGTGAATGCATTTACTGTGCAGACATGAGCACATTTTCAAATCTTGTGAGAGCAGTAGTTCAGGACTTGGAGGCTACACAGCGTAGCATTGAGAATTGTAGTATTTGAGTGTAATGGGGCCAGTATGCATTCTTTCTGCATTCAGTATGCATTCAGTCACACACAAAAACCCTACTGATAGAAATAGATTTCCTAATGTGATGAAGACCTGAGTCTAACTGGGTTTATACACACCCACACATTTTCATGATTTTGAATTGTTTTAAGGAGTTTCAGTTGTTTCTGATCTGTCTTTGTTAGGTTGTTTAATACGTTTTTTGGCCTTCAGGTTGATTTTATTGTATGTTTTCCTGAATTTTTAGATAGAGGGCTGGATATAAAGAAATTGTACTGACAAATTAAAATCAGAGTATGAGGGTTGCAAGTTCACGAAGATCTGTACCAATCTATAAAGGTCAAATATAGCCACATGCTTTACTGAAAATGATCAGATCTCAGTGTTCCAACAACTAGTCTGCAAGGCAGGCAGTGAAGGAGATTTCTGTGAAATGTGAGCCAAGTTTTGCCATGGCAGTTAATTCTTTGCTTCCTCTGTCTGTAAATTGATTAGAGGGGATGGATTTAATTAACCATGCTCATACACACAGAGAGCATTTGGCAGCATCCTCCTTCTCAGCTTGGAGAAAAGCAGAGAGATAAACAGATTAGTGTCTTCACCAACTGAGCAGGGAGAGATAGCAAACCTCAGATAAGCAAACTCATTTGGTAAGCAGTCAGCCTAATATTGACCATGTTTACTGTCCGATAATTGTGCTAAGAAAACAAAGATGAGGATCATTTCCACACTTAAAGGTGAATTACTCACAGCCATTTAGATGTTGTTGGATTCCGCTCCCATGGTTCCTTGGTATTTATTAAACTGGCTAGGGTCAATGGGAGATACAGTTCAACATCATTTGAAACTGCATGTTTCCTATTCCTTGTCTAAGAGAGTCCCCCGATGCATTGTGTTGCAACATTGAAATAGATGGGTTCCTAATAAATAGGAACATATAAATCTTCCTGATGGTAAGAACTGTTTGGGAGTGGAATATGATGTCTACAAGCATGATGGAGTCTTGTTTTCTTTAGGTTTTTTTTAAAGCAAAAGGTAGATGGCTATCTGTCAGAGGTGTTTTGATTGTGTATTCCTGCATGGTCAAAAAAGGATTGGACTGGATGGCCTTAGTGGTGTATCCCAAATCTATGATTCTTTTGTGCACATTTACTTAAATGTAAGATCCTTTAATTTAGTAAGTCATGTACTGAGCAAACGGTTCAAACACTATACAATGGATGCAAGAACAGGAAAGATAGAGCTACTCCTTTCAAAAGAACATATATCATTTTCTTATTATTTGAAACCACTTTTCAGAAATCTAAGATTAGCCGCAAGCATATATCCACTTCAATAACCAATCGATGTCAGATTTTCTGCAGGAAAAACATCCTTAAATACTAATCATTTTATTATGGCTTTAACACAAGTGCTTTTCTGAGTTAGATTTCCCATTACAGTATTTGTTCCTCTGGCTAGATGTTCTTCCTTTCTCTTTGCATGATAGCTCAGTAAAAACAGATCTCAACTGTTGGGACATTATCCACCAAATTGTTAGTGTGTTACCCTGCAGTTCAAATCTTTTTGATGCTGTGAGACTTCCTCACAGGCAGACCGTTATTTGGCAAGACAGTATGATAGCACATCATGCTCCATATCTTGGTTTCCAGGAGAGCTAGGACATTTCCTTTATTTTTTTTTCAAAAAAAGTATACTTGAAACCAGTGGCAGTTGTTCAATCAAGTATTGAGTTGCATACCTGGAAACTATAAAATCTGACTAGCAAGTTGATACGGCAATCCTACACTTGATGGCCAGCAAATATCTGAAGTATTGTATCTTTCTTCTCTCATAGAGAATGTGCCATGGGTCAACAAAATTACAAAAAGTTTGTTTTTTGTTTTTATTTTTGGCTTGAATTGAAAATTTCCAGAAACTTAGTCAAGATCTGCCTGGAAGTCCAGGTGCTTGGTTGGAGCTCTGGATATATCTACTGGATGCCTCTCCATTTTCTGAACAGCAATTCCTTTGAAAGTTCACGTTTGTGAATCCCCATTTCATGTTAAATCTGTATATACGTGTAAATAAAGGTTGTTGTCGTAAAAATGTCATAAATCCCTAGTACTGTACTTTTAAGAAACCAAAGTCCTGGGAAATGCTTATACCTCTGGGGTTCTCAACACTCTGAAGTGCTGTGCACGTGTATAAGAATATGCTAATTTGGTGTTTTATAAAAGCAAAGTAGAGTTTCCATGTGCTCTTTCCCTCTCAAGGAAAGGCCAAAAAGGTAGCCAGCTGTGTTGATCTACATCATGTTTCCATCTTTGTCAGAAGTAGGTCTTTTATACACCTAAGATTGCTTTATAATCATTTCCTCCTGAGAGAGTGACATGCTTATTGGAAGAATGGAAAACCTT
Source organism: Anolis sagrei (assembly GCF_037176765.1). Classification (NCBI taxonomy): domain Eukaryota; kingdom Metazoa; phylum Chordata; class Lepidosauria; order Squamata; family Anolidae; genus Anolis; species Anolis sagrei. The sequence goes on from NC_090023.1 coordinate 90,446,440, forward strand.
TGTTTCTCCATCAGTTTTGCCTATAATTATCATCACCTTCACACAGCATGCCCTATTGTGAAGGACTGTGGAAGTTAACAATCAAATCATGTGGCGACAGAAGGTGTATCTACACTGCTGCATCAATGCAGTTTGACACGGCTTCAGCTGCTAGGGCTTAAAATGCTATAAAATTCTGGGATTTGTATTTGGTGAGACACCAGACCAAAGGCTAAAGACCTTGTAATACTACAAGTCTCATGATTCTACAGCATTTAATCATGGCAGTTAAAGTGGTGCCAAACTACAGAGTAGATGTACCCAGAGAAGCATTGCTCTAATGAATTCCTAGAAGAGGTGATTCATTTGTTCAGGGCTTGCACAGGGAAGCAATTTGTTGTCCTCTCTCTTTTTATGCTTTCTGCTCTTTGAGTAAATACTGGATACACAGAACATATGTGAATTAGAAATCAGTTTTAAAAGACTCTTATTTTTACCCATTCATATAGTCATTTTAGGAGCATAAGTCTGATGTTTTGTACTACAGAACAGGGATGTTGTGTTTTTAACGACTAATCACAGCACAGGGGCATGACAGTACAGACCTCAAAAATAGAAGAATTCTATGTTTAGCTTTACATTTGTTCTTTGTACTTAAATATATCCATTGCTCAGTATGACATAATAATGACATCCATCAATCTGGGGCCTGAAGAGACTAAATATTATTTTGAAAGAGCTGTGCTTTGTCCCACCAACTACCGTACTTGATAATATAGCAAATGCACAACTTGTAAACATAGGCAAACTCACATTTAGGACCTCATAAAAGTGGGGTGGGGGGGGGGTGTCTTCGTTTTAGCATGCTACCAAGATGGAGCTAGGATAGAGTCCACCAGAGCCCAGCACAGATAAAGGGCTACTTCCAGTGGGGATCCATTGGGCTCTATCCTGGAAGAATGCTAAAAGGAAGAAAAGAGGATATGGGTGACTACCTGTATCCTCATTGAAGAACCTGAGGACAGTGCAGGAGGAAGCTGGGGACAGCCAGAAAACGTTGTGGAAGGAAGCCCATGAGACACAACAGTAAGGGGATAAAGCTGGGCATGGTATACCTCATGGTATTCTTCACTGTCCCATGGCTTCTGGGCCTTCATCTGATGAGGTTCTTATTGAAATAGCATGACTTTTCACATTTAAACTGTATACAACTGTACATACTGCTGATTTCAGAAGGGGGCTGCCAAAGCCCCAGTAAACACAACTCTCTTCACATCTTTGAACAACATGAATTAATACTGCAATAAAAATACTCAAGATCCTTGGCGAGTCTATTTGATGTTGACCTGCTTTTCTCACTCTTACAGGCTCATCACAATAGTCCATGGATCCACTTTAAATCAGGTTACTGCTTCCTGCAGAATTCTGGGATTTCTAGTTTAGTGAGGCCCGGGGCTTCTCTGGCTGAGCAGCTTAAAGATCCTCCTTAAACTACAAGCCCCAGAATTCTGCAGGAGGCAGAAAATCTAGTGTGATGCGGCTCCTTTTCAAATGGTAGTGCTATGGCTTTATTTTAACTGCTCTGGCAACATCCTATGGAATGCTGAGATTTGCAGTCAAGGAAAGGGCATGTACAATATTTACCGAAAGAGCTCCTCTGGTGCCTGTTACTGAATTGCACACCCCAGGATTCCCAGGGAGACAGCCTTGTCAGTTAAATTGTGCTATACACGTTTGCAGGTTTAACTTTTGCAGAGTTATTTGGGGATTCGATTTATCTATGAAAGTGTGCTGGTGTCTCGCCAAACCTCACCAAATTCCTTAGCATTTAACAATGGCAATTAAAGCTTTGTCATACTGCATTAAATCTAGAATATATATGCACTCTCAGTCTTTTTAAAAAAGAAATTCCAGAGAGTCTGAAAGGATCAAGGACAGCATGGGAAAGGTTACATGTAGTCCCAGGGCTATACTTGACCCAACATTGCCTTAGTGCGAGATCATAAAATTGTTTTATGTGCAATAGATGGAGCCAAGGACTGTATGGAGGTTGGGACTAATGCAAGCTTATCTTTTTTCCCCCAAGAGTTGGAAAAGCAACTTTTTTTGGACAAATCCTCTTTTTAGGGAATTGAAAGTCTAGTTTCCCAGAGTCTTACTCCTACATAGAAACCAACATATCATATTAGCTCTCTGTAGTTGGCTGACCAAAGTAAAAATCACACAGTTCTCCAGAACTTGTTGAAATGCACTTTTTTAGTATCACTTCTTGGATATTCTGGCAAGGAAACCTGGACACGGTAGTTCTACAATATTTGGAGGGCCACACAAAGGCAGCAGTGTGCCTCTCTGCACAATTATAGCCTTCAGATACCACTTTAATCACCTCTGTTCATCCTATGGTGCAATATTAGATCTCCTGGCTCTGAGTCATTCTGATACCATAAACTCCCAGGATTCCCGAGGTTGGAGATAAAATGGTATCAAAGCACTATAACTGGGCAGCATGGGTATCAAAGCACTATAATTGGGCAGCATGGGTATCAAAGCACTCTAATTGGGCACCATAGTGCACTGCAGTTCCGCCTTGGCCACTAGCCTTTTCCAATTTGTATAGACATCTCCCACTTTAGAAAGATGATATGGACACATCTTTCCATGGCAGGAGTATTAGGACGAAGGGTCTTAAAATGGCAGTGGACAGCAAATCAGGACAGCTGGGCTTACATTGGATCCTAGGGGAGCAGGACGGCCACATTTTAAAAAGGCAGAACTCATGTACCTTAAAGAACAAATTATGCAAGCTTCCTCCCAACATTTACTGGGATAGTAGAACTCTCCTCTTAGTGCTGCCTCACAATGAGAGACAAATTTAATCCAGGAGTAAATAAATGAGATCAGCTCATCTGCAGCAGCTCCACCTATCAAAAAGATCTATAATTCCTTCACATTCTTCTGACTGAGGCTACCACAGGGCTGTGGATCTTGGGAAAACATTTTTTTGGATTATAGCTGCCAAGTATTCTCATGCTAACAGAACCTGTTTACTTATACATTGACCAGTTTACCACACTTAATTCAAGATTGCAATATCATCAATACACAATTAAAAGGGTTTGGCATATTATAATGCAAGTCCCTAAAAAGAAAGTGCAGGTATGGGCAGGTGTCTTCAAGTCTGCATTAAACCTTGCTCAATCACTTGTTTACATGCATTCTATCAGAGATGGGAATCATGCAACCCTCTTGGTCTTTTGTGACTGCAGTTCCCAACATCCCCTGCCAATGGTAAGGAGTACTGGGAGTAGAAGTTCAACAAAACCTGGAGGACTACATGAATTCCATCCATTTTGTGGCCACTGTCTCAGGCACCTCTCTTTCTCTGCTAGCTCAACCACCAAGCAGAGAGCAATGGATGGGCATGATTGCTTTCAATATGTGGTGCATCATGGCAGAGGTTGGTTACCATTAATAAAACTGAATGTGACCATTGACTGGTTGGTGCTCTTGAGGGAGGCCACCCGTGTAGTGCTTCTGCCTGTGCTCTGGGACCGAATAAGAGGTCGGCCTTTGCAACATCTGAGCTGGTGATTGAACTGTTTCCGAAAGCTCTTGCTGAGCAAGTAGAGGGCAAAGGGATTGATGCAAGAGTTAGCAAATGCCAGGATTCGAGCGCAGAGGGAGGTGATAAAGTGCAAGACAGAAGTGTCCACTTCAGAGTAATGGTATGACCGGTATAAGTAGATGATGTGGTTAGGGAGCCAACAGATAGCAAAGATACAGACAAAAACCAGCACGGTCTTGGCTAGGCGTTTCCGAGATTCCATCTGAAAAGAACAAAGGGGATTTTATGTTAATGGCATGTAACATGGGAAGCTAGCTTTACTTTCCTATTATCTGAAGTAAACATAGGTGTCATTGCACTGGGTTAGCCATTATTGAAAATATAGTGGTGCTATATTTCATATAGTATATTGGAAAGAAAATGTTTTCTCTCAAAACAGATCCATTTCAAATACAGCTACAAATCATTTCTAAATGTGTTTCACTGAGAAGAAGCAGAACTGCATGAAACTTACTTCCATATAAAGCTGCACAGGACTGCAGCTTCAGAATATACTGGACTCTATGAAAGTCCCTATCAATGCCAAAATATAGTGGGAAAATAATGAGACAGTATATACTATATATACCAATAACATGCATCTACAAATGTTAGTCTCATAATTGTCTATTTCAAAGCCTCATAGTACTCACTGTCTTTCAGTATTGACACTTTAAAAATTGTACAATGTAAGTGTAAGGTGGGCCAAATCTTGAAAATTATTTTATTTAAAGTCATTAGTTAACTTTATAGTTTTCAAAAAACACCAAAGAAGCAATTAATTCGAAAATTGTATCAACAAAAGTGTTGAGGTAGTGTTGAGGTAGTAGCAAAGCTTGACATGTTAGGAAGTAATTAATTACAGTTATAGTTTAAAGCACCCAAACTAGTTATTCTTTACCTTCTCAATTCCAAAAAAGTAACAAGATCATTAGTTCTAGTTGCTTTCAAAAATTAGAAGTGTTGACCTATAGAACAAATCACATACTTCTCTCTTCTACTTTGTCATTGTCTCAGCTCCAAGAAGAGAGCAAGAGGGTGTAGTATGAGGAAAAGCACAAGATGCACTTGAACTATGCCTTCCAGTTTTGAAGGATGGCACATGTACCTTTGGGTTTACTTGTGATCTGTATACAAATCATAATTGAGGCATACTTAATATTCTGACCCTAGAAATGGTGGGGAATGTAGAGAACTGCAGTCCCCAAAACATTTGGATGGCCACTTCATTCTATTCCTGAGCTAGCAGTTCATCACAATGGTCAGCTATGATTGCATGCAAAACATATGATTGTATTCAAAGCAAAGTTCCATCCCCGGTTCATATATAACCACATTTTGCCTAATTATTTTACAATGTGTACATTGGGTCAAACAGTCACTCTGCTACCTCCTTTCTCACTGGGACCATTGCTTGTTTGTGTGTGCCCCTCACCAGTTCAATTCCTCTTTCACCATGGGAGCTAGTCATACTCCTGGGGGCCAGTCACACCACCAATTATATGACCATAATTCCACTTTAACTACTATGGTTCCATCTCATTGAAACATACAGGTAGGGGTATTTGGAATTCACATCCACACCAAGCTACAAAACTCAGGGTGTTGCCGTAGCAGTTAATGTGAAATTATAGCATACCCACTATCTTGATCTGGCAAGTACAGTCCTAAATAACCCTCTGACACCCTGCTTTTTCAGCTGCTTCCAAAATGTTCTCTTTTCATCTGTCCTCCTGAGTCTTCAGCTCACTTCAGTTGTTTCAAACTGAATACAAAAATAAGCTGCACTCAATTAAATCAGTAAGTTTGTTAGGAGAAGAATCCAAATTTCACCTGTGGCATGTAATATAACTGTGTTATTATTATGTAAAGTATGTAGGGGCAAGATAATATCTGGCCTGACAGAGAAGTTTCTGGCTCCTGGTTACTCTGATATTTGTGACCAAGGGGTGGGTTTTTCCTTCCTCATGATGGACTCAGCCATTCTAAGTCTAAACTACAAATTTATATCAGTCAAATTCCATTTCAATTGACATGATTCCATCCTAATCAATCATGCAAAGTGTTGTTTAATGGGGCACTTTTAATTCTCTGCTAGATATTTTCAGTGTGCCTTTCTCAACTATGGGCCCCAAGATATCCTAATTTAGCCCTCAATCCTTCTTCTTGCTAAAATTGAACTGCTGTCACAGGATATTATAGGATGGAACATGGAGCACCTTTTTGTTTCCTTGACACAATTCCTAGTGTTGCATTGTAATGTCACGGTAATAATTACCTCTCTGACATCCTGCAGATCTTTTGACTAGTAAATCTGTCCTTCTGTAACCAATGGGGCTTTTTTCAGTTGTGCTTTTCCCACTTCAGCACTTGACAATTTTGCAAATAAAAATAGTCATACCTGTTTCCTAACATGCACATTCCCTTCCACTGGTAGATTGTAGGCACTCCGGATCAGATTTTTGGCAATGAAATAATAGTAGATCGAAATCACTGATAGGGGAATGACGTAGTAGATAAGAAAGGAAGCCATTGATTGAATTTTGGGGTGCAGCTCATTGGTAAGAGGATAAGGTGTGCAACTGATGAATGTTTTATTAGTGCCTTTGTCATAAATAGGACGCAAGTCTGAAAACACAGCTTCAGGAGCAGCAAGCAGCATGGAAAAAATCCAAATGAGAGCAGCTTTCAAGCAAATCTTCAGCAGTGCATGGGATGCTTGGATGTCCATTGGTCTCACTATGGCTTTGTACCTGAGGGCAAGAGAAATAATTGCATTATGGATCATAGGGATGAATTCATTAAGATACAATCATTTTGATGAGTTGCTTCATTGCACAAAAGAGATGTTTGGTCATGAAAGCTGTATCTCGTTTTCCCCCTCCCTATCCTTACTCTTGTATTGCAGGGCTCCAGAAGACACTATGTTATATAACATTCCATATCAAATCAAGCTTGTTTTTTAAGAAGCCCTCATACAGGGGAGGGATTTGGAAATAAAATCAGAGGGAGGAGAAGCTTTAAAACTCTTTGACTGTGTCTAATGGTTCCTGTGTGTTTCAGGACCACGTGCATTTACTCATGTAAAAATGAAAATGGAAAAATGTTGACATGGAACACCATGTCAACAAGTTGGAACATGTCCACAGAATGACAACCAATCATTATGCAGAAGAACTGCCCTGATAGTAGTGGTCAACATTTCTAAATAGAAAACCATTTTACCGTATAGTAACTCCAATAGACTGGAGAATGGTAGCATTAACTATCATGGAATTGTGATTGAAATTTATTTAATACTTTAAATATACTTACTTACCATTTGTATTCAGAGTTCTATAGTGGTCCCGTTGAATATCAACACATATTTAAAGATAGGATTAAACCCAAATTCATCTAGATACCAATTCCTACTGGCATCAAAATACATAGTATACCAAATCAAAAGCTATTTTAAAATCTATTAATCTATTAAAATAAGAGTGTAACAAGAGAAATCCTTTGGGAGACATTATCATTTTTTGTAATAGTGCAGGGCATTCGTTTGACAAGTATTATTAGTCAGTACTGGACAAAAGTATAGAGAACTCTAGGAAAATTGCCCAGGTCATTTTATATACATGAACCAGAATTCAGGATTATAATTGTATAAATTTGTAAATTATAGGACAGACAGCACGCTGTAATTGGTTAATTAAATGGCAGATGATTAATCAAATAAAACATCTGCTAACAGTGGGCATTTTAAACTAGAGGACAAGTGTATAGCTGCAAATATAGTGGGACATGTCTGGCAGAATTACTTGCACTGGAAGAAAAGATTGCTTCCAGGTCCAATTCTTATTTGTTACTGTTCCACTAATTTAGGAAGTCCTCCATTTATTACCATATCTAGAAAGAAAAGGCAACATTCAAAAAGTCGAAGAAGAAGAAGAAGAAGAAATATTTCCTGTTATTTATCCTGAGTTTTTACTAACCTTGGATTGTAATAGTGTTTTACAATACATTTACATAAAATCTACATAAAGCCAAATAACAAAAACAAATTACAACAGATACACAATACAAGGAAAAAGGGAAAACAAGAAAAAACAAAGGATACAATTTATCACACAAATCTAAGCTACCAAAATTATCCCCATCTCTGGAACGCCCTCTCTACAGAAATAAAAATGGCCCACATCCTCCTCTCCTTTAAGAAACTTCTGAAAATGCCCTTATGAACTTTAGCGTATGGAGAGGAGGAGGATTATGACATTTTAACCCATTGGTACACTGGCTAAGCCACTTGTATTTTATGACTGCTATGATACATCTTAAATGAATACTGGTGTTAGCCATTTTAAAGCAATTTTAATGTAATTGTTTCAGAATTGCTTTAAGGGTATATGTTGTAATGTTTTACTCATATTTTAGTTAACTATGTCTTATTGGATTGGTTTTTTATTATTATTTTCATCTTGGTGCTTAATTCTTTTTTGTAAGTTTCTGTGCATTGTCTAAAGGCATTGAATAGTTGCCATAGTTGCCATATGTAAAGCCGCCTTGAGTCCCCTTTGGGGTAGAGAAAGGTGAGACAGAAATAGAGTAAATAAATAAATAAATACTATTGTATTTTTGGATGTATCTGTGTTCATTTGAGACATTGAGTGTTTGCGTTTTGTTTTGTTTCTGTAAACCGCCCTGAGTCCCATCGGGGAGAGAGGGCTGTCTAGAAATATATTTGTTGATGATGATGATGATGATGATGATTATTATTATTACCACCCTGGAGTTTCCACAGATATATAAACCCAATTTTCCTAGTTTCCAACAGCTCTCATACCCTCTGAGGATGCCTGTCATAGATGCAGGTGAAACATCAGAAGAGAATGCTTCTAGAACATGGCCATACAGCCGGAAACACTTACAACAACCCAATTATATGAAAGACAAGAATCCTGCAATTATAATTGTGCTTTCAACTCTGTATGGGAATTTCAGTTATATAATCTATTGATTACTTTGCAGAAATGAAACCCTGTATCATCTCAACCACTGTCTCAGTGACGTTTATTGGAAATACTGTTTTAACCCTTTTACAAGATGTGCTGCTATCATATTTCTCATGGTACAAGACTGACTATCCTATTTTCTCACCATAAAGAGGGGATGGGGAGCATTAAAGATCACTCATTTGTGGGTACAGTTCCAGCAAGGCGATTTTTTTTTTTAAAAAAAATGGCATGATTAACACTTGCTTCCTCCTGAATTCTTTTTGCAATGGTTTTCTAGGTACCTCATTTCATTTGTACCTGGCATCACCACGCATCGTGGTGAATCTGGCGGTGCCTGGTGGGGGCATGGGAAACCCATTACTCCACGTCCTGCATCACTTGACTTCCCCCTTATCTCATCCCATAGGGGAAGCACCTGCCACCCAGCTTCCCCCATTAATTTAGTAGCTCCTTCCCTTTTAGCACAGAGCCCCACCGGAAGAAGTTGTGCATCATGGCATGGGATCCAGCAGTCTCTGTGGCAAAAGGGAAGGAGAGCCTGTATTGTCACCAAATTCAGCCCTGTTTGATAAGGTCATACAGCAGGAATGAGAACTATATTGAACTTCAACTTTAAACATAGCTCACCTTTTGTTACTTATTTATTTATTTATTGGGTCAGGAGCGAACCAAAACAGTTGTATTGCATTAAAAACAAACAAACAAACAAAACACAAAGTTCGCAGACTTGGCATTTAATTGTCCTTTGACCAGTAGCTGGCCACTTGGAGTGCCTCTGGTGTTGCTGCAAGAAGGTGCATGTGGCAGGGCTCAGGTTGCATTGCAGTAGGTGGTCTATGGTTTACTCTTCTCCACACTTGCATGTCATGGATTCCACTTTGCAGCCCCATTTCTTAAGGTTGGCTCTACATCTTGTGGTGCCAGAGCACAGTCTGTTCAATGCCTTCCAAGTCGCCCAGTTTTCTGTGTGCCCAGGAGGGAGTCTCTCATTTGGTGTGAGCCTTTGATTGAGGTTCTGGGTTTGAGCCTGCTACTTTTGGACTCTCGCTTGCTGAGGTGTTCCAGCGAGTGTCTCTGTAGATCTTAGAAAACTATTTCTTTTTTTCCCCCATTTTCTTTATTGGGTTTTACAACTTTATACATACATCGGGTAAATCCAGTAAGGGTAAGGGTAAGGGTAAGATCGGGTGGGTAAAGATGGGGTGGGGGGAGGGGTCAAATTAGGTGTGGGGGATCGGGTATTGGAGGAGTGAAAGGGAGGGCGGTGTTGGGGGTTGGGTAGGAGGGGGGGAAAAGGTGGGGAGGAGATTGCTTCCCGTCAGTCTTCCAGGAATCTTTTTTTCCTGTTGTTTCTTGTACTTCGGTGTCAGCGTAGTCCTCTGTATTTTCTTTCTTCATATACAAGACAAGTGGATTTGTAAAGGGAGATCCTTGAGCATAATAAAATCTTTAAAACCTGACCAATTTGTGTGTTTATTTGTTCCTTTTAGTTTTTGGGAGAGACTATCCATTTGGATAATATCTAAAACCTTGATACACCAATCTTCTATACACGGAACATCTTTCGACTTCCAAACTTTTGCAAGTAAGATTCTTGCAGCTGTGCTGAGTAGAAAAATTATTTTTTCTTGGTTTTCGTTTAATTTTATATTTGTAATTCCTAATAAGTATGTTTCTGGTGTTTGGGGGAAGTTGATTTTTATAATTTTTTGCATTGCCTTATGCACCTCCTTCCAAATTTTTTAAACTAATTTGCAGGACCACCATTGATGGAAAAAGGTTCCCTTTTCTTTGCCACACTTCCAACACAGATTTGAGCCATTTTTATTAAATTTTGATATTTTTTCAGGTGTAAAATACCAGCGATAAAACATCTTAAACCAATTTTCCCGTAAATCGCTGGCTTCTGTATATTTTATTTTTGTTGTCCAGATCCTTTCCCATTGTTTTGTTAATATGCTGTGTCCTATATCTTTAGCCCATCTCACCTGACAATTTTTAATTTGTTCTTCTTCCGTGGTCCATGTGAGTAATTGCTGGTAGATAATTTTTATTAATTTCTTTTTCTTTTCCATTACTATTTCCCATACTCCTTGATTTTGGCTGAAGCCGTATCTACTATCTTCTTTGTATTCCTGATGAATTTGATGGTAGTTTAGCCATGATGTTTTCCTACTTATCTGCTTTACTTCATCCAATGATTTTAATGTTAGTCCCCCGTCCTCATTTTTCTTTAATAACTGTTTATAGGTCAGCCAATTCTTTTCCTCTAGTTCCCTTTTATGTTTGGCTTCTGTTGGGGATATCCATAATGGTGTTCTTGTATATAGCCTGGGTCTGTATTTTTCCCATGTTCTAATCAGGCCTGCTCTTATATAGTGGTCAGTAAAGGCTTTTTCCACCTTTCTTTTGTTATACCATAGATATCCGTGCCATCTGGCACGGATATCATGACCTTCCAGAGCTAACAATGATCTATTCTCCAATGTAGCCCATTCCTTTATTGCTACCAGATTACAGGCCTCGTAGTAGGCTTTGAAATCCGGTAGTCCGAGGCCTCCCCTTTTTTTGTCATCTGTTAAGACTTTTAGGCTGATTCTACGTTTGCGGTCTTTCCAAATGAATTTGCTCACATCTGAGTTCCATTTCTTAAAGAGGTGGTCATTTCTTAGTACTGGTAAGTTTTGGAAAAGGAACAGAAGTTGGGGTAATATTGTCATTTTAATTATAGCGATTCGCCCTAATAATGAAAAGTTTTTGTATTTCCATCTATTTAGGTCCTTTTTTATTTTTTCCCATAATAATTCGTAATTATTTTTTACTAAATTTATATTGTTTTTTGTGATATTCACCCCTAGATATTTTATTTTATTTTCAATTTGTATCCCAGAGATTTCTTGCAGCGTAGATTTTGCCTTTGGGTCCAAATTTTTAACCAGTAACTTTGTTTTTTGTTTATTTAGTTTGAAACCCGCCAATCCCCCAAAATTTTCTATTTTCTTAAGCCAATCCTTTATGTTATTTATTGGATCGTCTATTATGCACACTACATCGTCTGCATAGACCCTCAGCTTGTATTGCATTAAAAACAAACAAACAAACAAAACACAAAGTTTGCAGACTTGGCATTTAATTGTCCTTTGACCAGTAGCTGGCCACTTGGAGTGCCTCTGGTGTTGCTGCAAGAAGGTGCATGTGGCAGGGCTCAGGTTGCATTGCAGTAGGTGGTCTATGGTTTACTCTTCTCCACACTTGCATGTCATGGATTCCACTTTGTAGCCCCATTTCTTAAGGTTGGCTCTACATCTTGTGGTGCCAGAGCACAGTCTGTTCAATGCCTTCCAAGTCGCCCAGTTTTCTGTGTGCCCAGGAGAGAGTCTCTCATTTGGTGTGAGCCTTTGATTGAGGTTCTGGGTTTGAGCCTGCTACTTTTGGATTCTCGCTTGCTGAGGTGTTCCAGCGAGTGTCTCTGTAGATCTTAGAAAACTATTTCTTGATTTAAGTATTTGGCATGCTGGCTGATACCCAAACAGGGGGTGGGCCAGTGATGTCACTGCCTTAGTCCTTTCACTATTGGTTGCTACTCCCCCGCGGACGTCAGGTGGTACAATACTGGCTAAACAGTGTAATTTCTCCAGTGGTGTAAGGCGCAGATACCCCGTAATAATTTGGCATGTCTCATTAAGAGCCACATCCACTGTTTTAGCGTGGTGAGATATGTTCCACACTGGGCATGCATACTCAGTAGCAGAGTAGCATAGCGCAAGGGCGGATGTCTTCACTGTATCTGGTTGTGATCCTCAGGTTGTGCCAGTCAGTTTTCGTATGATATTGTTTCTAGTGCCCACGTTTTGCTTGATATTCAGGCAGTGCTTCTTGTAAGTCAGAGCATGGTCCAGGGTAACTCCTAGGTATTTGGGTGTGCTGCAATGCTCCAGTGGGATTCCTTCCCAGGGGGACATAAGAGAAGCCACCCCACAGGATTGCAAGACATCTGGGCATCCCCTGGGCAACATCTTTGTAGATTCTCTCATTCCAGAAGCAACCAGAAGTGACTTGCAGTATGCAACCTTTTGCTATGCCAGCTAGGATGGTGAGAGTGTTAGTGCAACAATATCTGGAAGTCCAGGTGGCTCCCACTCCTGGCCTAAATGGGTGTACTCAGATTCCAGCCAGCCAGCTCAATAGGTTTTGTTATGGCAGTGGGAGTTCCACCAGGCACCATTTCCCTTGATGTTACAGAAATCCAGTCAGGAATCTAGAATGGATTGCATGAGTATGTTTCTTAGGCATTCCTTCAGATTCTTAATTGAAATGTTCAAATGAATGAATGAATGAACATGTTGCTCCTTACATCCACAATGCTTTTCAGAGACCAGTTTTTGAGGAAGAATAATATTTAAATTTAAAAACAAAAAAATCTAGAGAAAGAAAGAAAAATAGTGTAGTGGTTGGACTACTATTCCGGAGACCAGGGTTTGAATCTCCACTCAGCCATAAAATTCATTTGTGACCTTGGACAACTCTCTTGACCTAAGACAGTGGTTCTCAACCTGTGGGTCCCCAGGTGTTTTGGCCTACAACTCCCAGAAATTCCAGCCAGTTTACCAGCTGTTGGATTTCTGGGAGCTGAAGGCCAAAACATCTGGGGACCCACAGGTTGGGAACCACTGACCGAAGAAGAAGGCAATGGCAACCTTTTTCTGAACAAATTTTATCAAGAAAATCCCATTCACATTAGGGTCACCATAAGAGGGGAAAAAATTGAAGATACACAGCAACAACAAATTCCATTAACTGTTATTTGTTTCCATACTGCATCTGAACCTGAAGATGGTACAATATTATTTATTCAGAACTCATGCTCAATGTTTTTCTTTTTGCTCTAAAATCACTAAGGCAATAGTCTTAAGACCTACGGTAATTGCTAAGATCAATTTGTAGAGAAAGCCATCAGCTGGTTCACCCCAGAGAGTAGTGATTTAGCGAGTGAGGTCCCAGCTAACTGGACTGAAACAAGAAGTTACTACAGCAACCATTTATTTGCAGAAAACAGAAAGTGTACCTAGAATTGAACTCTGTTGTGTAAAAGAAGCAAAAGAAGCTTATCCAAGAAAGAGACGCACTGTTTTGCTGACCTGAAAACTGGCCAGCAAAAAAAGCAGATACATATGTCTTTATAAAATGCAGTCATTTAAGATTAAGTTACTAATATTGTTTCTATGGAAAGATATTTCAGTGCATTTTCCTACCATGTGCAAATTGTATTGCATTATTTGCACACAGAACTTGTGGTTTTCTAAGAAATATGTAATAGATGTCAAGGGCTGAGAGCCAATGTGGTTTGAATTTTGGGCTGAGAGACTAGGGTTCAAATTCCCACTCAGCCATGGAAATTCCCATTCATTTGGACATCTCAGGCAAAAGTCCAACAGGGCCCGCATTTTGGGCCCTGTCTGGATGGGCCCTGAGTCTCATTTAAGAAAGGATATCAGAGTACGAATATCGTCATCACCATCATCTAAGTATGCAGAGAAACTATCAATAGTATTTGAACATTTAAAAAAAATACTTATCGAGATTTTTTACACTATATTTAAGTTATGAATTTCAAAGGAACATAGAATATATTGAAGAAATTTATAAATTATAACAAGTTATTAATAAATTTGACTTTTCATGAAACATTTCCTTATGTGGAACACCAAGGCATTTGAAGGGAAATGTTTAAAAAGATTGGGGTGCATCTACTAAACTGTCTAATTGATGCATTTTGACACCATTTCACCTGCCTTGGTTCAGCACAATAGAATTTTAAGAGTTGTAGTTTTGCAAGGTCTTTAGTCTTCTCTGCCAAAGGGTGCTGGTACCTCAGCAAACTACAGGATTCTATAGTCTTGACCCACAGCAATAAAAGTGGTGTCAAACTGCATTAATTCTACAGTGTAGATATACCTTGAGATAGAGCCATAAGTAAGTATGTTGTACTTTTGGGACATACACTTGATGAATTATGAACTGCATGTGTGTGATTATAAAGACAACAAAGACATAGGCAGGGATGTATCACTCTCCAGGTAGGAGTACTGTCAACATAATTACTTCTCAGAAGAAGCCTCATTTGGCAAAGTGCCTGCTCTCAACAGCATGCTTACCATAATTATAAATCTAGTCTCAGACCCAGCTATATGAGCTGAAAACACAGCCGTTTTTCTTCATAAGACTTCCAAATAATTGGCCTGTCAAAATGGATAATCTTATGGTATCACATCAATTAATCCTGTTCAATATTTTTTTAAATATTGAGAAGCAAGTCCCACAAGAGTACACTATAGAATCAATGTCGTTTGACATCACTTTAACTGCCATGGGTCAATGCTATGGAATAATGGGAGTTATCATTTTACAGGCTCTTTAGCCTTCTCTACCAAAGTACAGGTCCCAATATTCCATAGCATTGACCCATGGCAGTTAAAGTGATGTCAAACTACATTACTTCTGAATTGAAGGGTCGATACATCCTTCATTTCACCCAAAATAACATTTTGTTTTCTCAAAAATTAATAAATAGTAAACTAGAAAGGAGACATCTCAGAGAACTAGGGTGTTGTTCAAGGAGGGTGGGTGTAAGGCATGCTTATTCAAGAAAACAAGACTGTATAATTTATGGCACTATTAATAAATTAATGTCTTGCAAATGGAAAATGGATACAGAGACAAATGCCCCCCGCCCCCTTCCGAGGTTTTTTATTTACCTGAAAAGGCAAAAAGGCAGTTCTAGGTAAAACAGTCTTGTGGAAACAGTTATAAACATAATATATCATATGTTTCCTAGAACAGGAGAGGGGGGAAATGTCTTCTTGACAGATGCCTCTTACAAAAATATCTCAGTAAATGGAAAATATTCTTTTAACATAGCCAGGGTCCTTTGTTTAGACTCTACAGACATTTGGAGTTTCAATGCAGTCTCAGCCTCCCTACTTAATATATGGGATTATCTTTAAAGCAGTGGTTCTCAACCTTCCTAATGCCGCGACCCCTTAATACAGTTCCTCATATTGTGTGACCCCCAACTATAAAATTATTTTTGTTGCCACTTCATAACTGCAATTTTGCTACTGTTATGAATCATAATGTAAATGTATGTAGGATGTATTTTCATTCACTTGACCAAATTTGGCACAAATACCTGATATGCCCAAATTTGAACACTGGTGGGGCTGGAAGGATTGATTTTGTCATTTGGGAGTTATAGTTGTTGGAATGTATAGTTCACCTACAATCAAAGAGCATACTGAACTCCATCAACGATTGAATTGAACCAAATTTGGCATACAGAACTCCTACAACCAAAAGAAAATACTGAAAGGGTGTGATGGACATTGACCTTGAGTTTTGGAGATGTAGTTCAAGTATATACAGGGAGCACTGTAGACTCAGCAATGATGGATCTGGACCAAATTTGGCACAGATACTCAATATGCCCAAATGTGAACACTGGTGGAGTTTGGGAAGAATAGACCTTGGCATTTGGGAATTGTAGTTGCTGAGATTTACAATTCACCTACAGTCAAAGAGCATTCTGAACCCCACTGTAATGAATCCCTTACCTTGGCAAGCTAGCTTAGGCCTAAGAGAGTAAGCCTGGCAAAGCCATGGCATCCATTTTAGAGAAGGGAGACAAGGAGACGCCATCTTAGGTCAGGTTTGCCTTAAGGGAGCGTGTTCTAATATTAGAGGGAAAGTTAGACCACTAGGATTGGTTAGAACGATGGGGGCGGAGCCTAAGTGATCTGAAGGGAAAAGGTGACTTTTAAAACTGAGGCTTGAGTTCTCAGATTGCCAGTTTGGAGTCGAGAGTTGGAGCTTGGAAAGGGTGTTAGTGAGAGCAGTTTGGGGTTTTGGAGAAGAACTTTGGGTCAGTCTTTTGTTTAGTATTCAGGGTAGCTATAGAGAAGTATAGCTAGAATACTGTGGGGAGCAGCATCTTGTTAGTGGTCTGTTCTTTTCCTTAAGGAAGGCGAGTTCAGGTTTTTGTCTAGATTCCTAAGGAGGATTTCTGTGGGAGTTACTTTCAGAGATTCATTTCCTGAAGTAATTTTCTGTGTGTTGAAACTTTAATACTTGTAACCCAGAAGTTTTAAGATCTCTTCTCAAATGTAACCACAAGCTTTGTATGCCAGATTTTTACTGAAACCATCAAGCATTTGTACCTGAAATATCCATGTCTGTTCAGTGAAAGTTCTTGTTATTTTTACCAACTTATACCAGCCTCAGTGTTAATACCTTTGTGGTAAAAGTGTTAAAGAAGTCAGCTTTTTACCAGCCTCTAAGAAAACTAGAGTAACACAGAGTGTGTTACTGAACAACCTCTCAATAGTACCTCAGCCTTTTCTTTAGTAATATGGTGGCAGTGGAAACCTTTTAAAGAATCATTTTTAAGTGTCTCAGTTCCAGTGGTTCCCAGTTCCTAACTTCTAAATATACAGTTGGTTTCAACAACCATTACTCCCTCTATACTTTGGTGAGCTAATATAGAGTGGTGTCATCATTATAATTTGGTAGGCTGCTGTGTGACCATTATAATTGGTGGTATAGCAGTGTGATTTGTTATAATTTGAAGGAGCAGCGGTTGGATCATTATACCCACCAATGACAGAATTGGGTCAAACTTCCCACCCAGAAACCCCATGACCAACAGAGAATACTGGAGAGATTTGGGAGGGATATATAATGATTTAGGGGAGAGCACGCCTGCTCTCCCCTCCCAACTGGGAGTCTTGGAAACAGCCCTCCCCTTGGCTGAGAGGCCATTCTGAGAGGCATTGTGCATGAAATAAAGTTGGTACATATTGAACTATCAGAAAGAAAAAGTATCTCTATCACAACCACTCGGGGGGGGGGGCAATTTTAGATTTTGGAGGATTTTGGATTTCAGAATTCTGGATAAGGCTACATTTTGGATTATGGTGAAGCTTTCACCATCTAGTATACCAAAGCCAAACAAGCTAGCAGTTGTGTCTTACTTCTGTGTTCTGCATTGAATTTGGTACACTATCCTTCATTTCATATGAGGGCATCAGGACAGCTTAGGGCAGTGGCAGCGAACCTATGGTATATGTACCAGAGAGGACATGCAGAGCCCTCTCTGTGGACATGCACGGTCGCTCCAGTGTCAGTGAGCTCCCCCCTCCTCTTTTGCACATGTGTGAGCTCAGGCACGCTTTTGCCTGTGTCTTGATTTCAACAAGGCAAAAATAGGCCCATGGGCCAGATGAAACCTTTTAGGGTCTTGCCTCCAGCCCCGGTCCCAGCCACATTCTACAGCCCTGGCCTTCCCAGTCACTTGCAGCTGCACAGAGCTCTCTCACTACCTGAGAAGAGAAGTGCCCTGCAGGACATGCAGCTGTGTGGGGCTTTCCCACTAACTCTGTACAGCCGTGTGTCAAGCCCTCTCCCCTTTCACACCAACAATCCCCTGCCCCCCGTGTCCCCCCAGACTCCCCCTTGTGCCAACTGCTCTTGGCCTCCCCCGTCGTCTGCCTCCTCTCCTGGCTTGGCATGAAGTTGCCTGATTTAAACCCTGTCCCTCTCTCGCTTGATCTTGGTCACATTTCTCAGTTTGTTGTTGTATCTGCCTTGTGTAGGCATCAGCAAGATCAGGTGCTGCAGTTAAATCTCTCCCTACTGAGCAAGGAAGGAGGAGAAGGGCCACTTTGCCTCTTTCCTCAACTGCCACTGGGAGAAGGGGAGGAGAAAAGTGAGAGGAAGATGGGGGGGGGGGGAGAGAGAGAGAAAGGCGGGAATTATCATAATCTCTTTGCCAACATTACCACTCAAGGTAGTTATGAGGAAATACAGGATCCCACATCCTGCATGGTGTAGTGGTCTGAACATTGGACTATGACTTTGAAGACTGGGATTTGATTCCCTGCTTAGCCATGGAAACTCACTGTATGACAAGTCACACCCTCTCTGCCCATGAAAACCCTTTAGTAAGTTTGCTTAGGGTTGCCATTATTTGAATCAACAAGAAACCAGCTTTAGCAATGCAAAAATGTATTTGTGTAAAGGTGAGAGAAAGAAAAAGCATTTTCTAGCACTGCCGGCATAAAAAAGAATATGAAGAGGTATATGTGGGAGTAAATAATATTATGCCTGATAATATCATTCTGTGGCTAAGAAACCAACGGAGCAGTACAGATCTGTCAGTGTGGTTGCCTGTTGCTTCAATTTCAACACTTCTGAGCACTTTGATAATAGTCTACAAATGTAATCAGTTATGGCAATTAAAAGAGAAAAATATTAATTAGTCTGTATTGTAGGGAATATTTTTGTAAAAATAAACTAGCAGAAGGCATACCAACAGAGTCAAACGAAGTTATATAAAATAGTAACTATGGCCCTGCAAAATCCAGCAGGTCACTCCTTTTGTCTTCCTTTGATCTTTGCCATAAAATTCCCTTTAGAATGTTGTCCAGCTGCACCCAGGACCCATGCCCCCATCTGCATAATCTATTCACAATAGACAGGGAGACGGGTGGGGTGGGGTTAGGGGAAGAGCTTCAGCACATATATGTCAGAGCACTTCTCAAGCCCACTGATAAATTTCCTGGTCTCCATTGAGAAACATTTCACTACCATTGTTAAACCCCATATCCCATTGATGAATTTCCTGCTTTCATTGAAAAGTTTTCCTGTCCCCATTGATAAAATCTATAAATATGTGAGGGGAAGAAGTCATAGGGAGGAGGGAGCAAACTTGTTTTCTGCTGCCCTGGAGAATAAGACACAGAACAATGGCTTCAAACTACAGGAAATGAGATTCCACCTGAACATTAGGAAGAACTTCCTAACTGTGAGAGCTGTTCAGCAGTGGAACTCTCTGCCCTGGAGTGTGGTCGAGGCTCTTTCTTTGGAGGCTTTTAAACAGAGGCGGATAGCCATCTCTCAAGGGTGTTTTGAAAGCGATTTTCCAGCTTCTTGGCAGGGGGTTGGACTGGATGGCCCACAAGGTCTCTTCCAACTTAATGATTCTATGATTCTATATGCACTAGGGGCTTAGGGCTTTGGGCTAGCCTTTCCTATTGACTTGGTTATTACTTGCAATACTTATTATGTAAACTGGACTTACCCTTTTATTATTTATTTATTTACAGTATTTATATCCCACACTTCTCACCCCGAAGGGGACTCAGGGTGGATCACAATGTACATATGCATGGCAAACATTCAATGCTGTTTTTGACATACAAGACTTACAGACAGATAGAGGCCATTCAGCAGTTCTTCCACTTCAGATTCTCCTGGAGGTTGCTCAATTTGGCCACAGGGGGAGCTGTCACTTTGTCCACTATGATGTTGAGCCTTTTTGGTCGTAATATTTCCTCTTTCCTTTCTGGCATTTTTATGGTGTCATAAATTAGTCTCTCCGCTTTAAGCGGTGCCTAATTTTTCTACTCACAGCTCACAGCTGTTTTTGAATTGTTTAGGTCAACACTGAGCTGGGCATTTTTTAAATAGCTATTTCTTTAAAAAAAACAGCTATTAACAGTCGGGCACTCAACCCTGACTCAGGTCTCAAACTTGCCACCTTTCAGTCAGCAGTGATTTATTGCAACAGAGATGTGTTCGCTCTGGCTAAATCTTTAAATCTACCACTTGTGTTCACCCTGCCTAAATGTTAAAGCATATCATGGACTCTTTTATGTATTGTCACACCACATTCCTTCTCATTGCGCCCCTCTTGAAGATGGACTGTTAAACGGACTGACACTTCAAATCAATGAGTAATAGTTTATTGAATTTCCCATCACCACCAAGAACCAATCACCAGAGTCACTTCACAGAGATCCCAACCAATAGAAGCCTGGACCCTAGCTAGGCTCTTTTTCAGCCCATCAGAAGCTGGTGCAGGTTTTTTGGATAGTTGCCAAAGTGAATAAAATGCTCTGTTTGTTCTGTTGAGTTATGTCAGTTTTTTGAGTGGCTTGACATTCTCTTTGGCCATTGAGAATAAAAACATCTTCTTTTGCCTTCTAACAGTATTTCTTTTGACCTTCAGGCTGTTTGACATGCAGGGCCTCTGGACCCCGAGTTTTGAGGAACTGAAATCACCTGAAACCAACCTTGGCAAATACTGCTGCATTCTATTCCACTGCAAGTTAATAGTTAAGTGGATCATTTCAAATTGACTAGGCAAAGCACTGCTTCATACAGACTTTATGCAATGTTATCAATATCTATGAAATGTTCTAAACCCTGCTCCAGGTGGTGTTGGGAATCATCTATTAATATCCCTCATCATTCACTATGAGAACTAGATCAGGTAAGAGTTACAGCTGAACAATATCTGGAGGACATAGGTTAGCTGATTCCCTAAGTACCATTCTGTTAAGCATAATGTGAAGCATCCCTTTGACACACAGTGTGTAACTTTCTCCATCACAAAAAAAAAGATATTGAAAGAAAGCATTTCATAGTATTTCAGAAATGAGATAAAATAGATCCATCAATAGACATATAGATGACAGACTGAGTGACAGACAATAATGCCAACATAGCAATAGCTGTCAGGTATCAGTCCCCAAGCACCACTGTCTCTGGGTTGCTGTGGGTCTTCCAGGTGGTATGGCCATGTTCCAAAAGCATTCTCTCCTGGCATTTCACCCACATATATGGCAGGCGTCATTAGAGGTTGTGAGGTTTGCTGTTTCTGTTGTCCTGCCAGTTTTAACAGATTGCGGCTTGCTAGTCTCATGGTAGTGTACGAGTGGGAAGTTGCAAAGAGAGAGGATATTTTCCTCTTTCAGTCTCCATGTTTTGCCTTACCAGAAGCAATGCTGCCTTACTTGTGGTGTTTCTTTCAACAAATGATTGGTGTTTTGTTTAGCTTTGTTTGGAGGGGGCTCTGGAGGGTAGGAAAAGTAAACCACTCATTATGCAGCTGATTTATTGGTGATCTGACTGGTTTCAGGGGGAAATGACCCCCCCCCCCAAACTGGCACATATATTTGTGGGCATGGGGCCACATGTTCCATTGGCTACAATTTGCCTATCTCTGTGCTAAACAATTTAAGAACTTAGAAAAAATCATTTTGTGTGTGCAGTAAAAGACAAATTATATATTCTGACGAGAACTGTTTATTTAAAAAAGGTTTTAACCTTTTGTAAAGACAAAAGAAGGAGAGTCTGTATAAATAAGAAATATAAATGTGTATTCTATAATTATTAGGTGGAAATATAAATATCTGTTAAGTAGAATTAAGGAAGTAAAGGATATTTGTGTATCCTTGGCTTAGAAGGCAGGAAGTCCATTTTTTTTTTCATTTTTGTGCATGGTGGGTAGTAATAGGTTGTACTTTGTAGGGAAATTTGCATAGTCTGTATTAATTTTTTCCTTTTGTTGCTTTTTCTTATGTCTTTGTGTTCCATATATGTTTTATATGATGGTAGAATGTAGTGTAGCATAGTGTTTTTCTTTTTTGAATTTTTATATTAGTGTGTGTGTGTGTGAGAGAGAGAGAGTGAGTAATACTTCTTTGGAGTTCAGCACACAGTTGAGCTGTGTGAGACATACAGCTTTGTACCTTTATGGACCTCTTCACATGGTCCAAAATTTAGTGACAGGGTGGGTTTTCCCTTTTGGCAGCAGTGCACAATGGGAGGCTCACCTTCTTTCCTTTAGGAAAGATGTGTTGAGCAGGCTTACTAAGGCTTCCACCCATGTAATGGGATAAGGGGGAAGCCGGGATGGTGTGGGGTGACAGATCCCCATGCCCCCTGGGTTGGTGCCACCAAAATAACTGCGACCCATGGTGATATTGGGTGATTCTGGGGATGTATGTGAGAAGGTCACAAGCGTATAGTGAAAGCTGAACCATAGCACTGGAACGAATGTCTATGAGAACATTGTGAGAAACCTTATTTTAACTTGCCTTTTTCACTTCCTTGATTTTCACAGAGCAAAATTCTGAATAATTGATAGACATTTCAAACTATCAATTCAGAATCATATGGCCATTCCTATTTTTAAAACGTGAATATTTATTCCCCCCCAGATCAGTGCAATCCCCATAGCTCCTTGGATCAACAGCTCACAATAGCATTTCTTTAGTTTTGGATTCACACGCTGTTCATGATGATTCTGTTGTACTTTAAATCATCTGCTCTCACATAGAATCTAATTTAGGAAGGCTCTAGGAGTTTGTGCTTTGTTTCTGAATGGAGATGGACAAGTAAGGCAAAGAAATGTACATACACACTGGAAACACGGATGCTATGACGTCTAACGCTGTATTGACAGACAATGGCAGGCAGTACATTCCTACAAATCAATCACATCTCACTACAGGCACAGAATACAATGGACTCTATTCAAAACCAATCACAGGAAGTAACTTCTTAAGTGCTTACTTCACATATCTTTAAAGTTATTGTGCAAAGTCTCTATTTTCACTCAAAACTAATTGGCCAGAAATACATAGGAAATACGTTATTTGTTTGGAAGGAAAGTTTCAATAACTCCTGTCATTAACACCATCATTGGTTATGTGGTGCCTATCCTCCAAAGAGTTCAAGGCTCTCTTTATCTTTTCTTGTCTAAAAATTCTAAGGAAATATGAAAGTGGCCCATAATCCTGCCAAATTGGGGCTAGAAACCTGCGTTGTCCTAACCTAATACTTCAACTACTTCACTACACAACACCGTTGACAAAAGGCAGAGTGTGATGGGAAGCTTTACCTGCTTACCTCATCATGCATGCAAAAGCTGACTCCGCCAAGTGAAACTTACATTTTGGAACTTATCCCATGAGGCAATTGCAACTCGCTAACAACAGAACTTAATGCATTGTGTTGTTGCTCTTCTGTTGTTGTCCCAGTGGGAGACTGTTGGAAGGTACTTCTTTTAGAAAAAGAGGTCATTAAAATTATTTGTGTTTGTAAAATGTTTTCCAGGCTGTCTTCCACTGGGAAAGTGACAAGAAAATGGTGATGTCATGTAATAAGCCCCTGTCCTGTTGTAACTGTGATTTGCCTGCCTTGTATGGTAAGGTCCTAAGTAAGGTTGCACAGCCCATGCCATATATGACCTTGCCCCATGCTGTGACCTCCTTTACACACATAACTTTGCTATTAGCAAATTGCTCCCAACAACTGGAGATGTCTCTTTCTGTGAGGTGAAACACCCAAGACAACAGCATCTGTGCTACTAATGGTGGCAGGAAACAGGGATCCCAGTTGGCATCAAGGAAAGAAGGAGGGATAGCAGGATGTGGCCTCCTTCTCCTACAGGAACACAAAAGCAGCCATCCCAGAGCTCTTTGGCAAAACACTGAGATGGACGTTCCTTGGGGTTAAAGCTCAGTACATGCACAAAAAGAATCTGATCCTCTCCTAACTTGGGTATTTGTATAATAGAGTTTGGAAAAGAGCATGTGTGCACATACATACAGAGACCATTGTGCAGCACCTGGCTACCAAGAATAGCTATCATCCATTTTTCTCTGCATCTGTGGAATGAGAGGTCAACTTATGGCATGAAAGATGAACTGCCCAGGCACACTGATACTGGGTGATCAGCAGCTTTATACATGGGCCCTTAAAAACACTTTGAGAATTAATAGTCAAAACAGTAAAGGAACCGGAAGTAATCAGATTGGTATTTGCTGAAAAGGCAAGCTGTTTGACACTTTTACAGCTTCACAATATTGATTCCATGCTGTGTGTCCACCATTAAACAGATGGTCCATGTCAGAGCCTCAATATTGATTACCCATTGAGATGTGCAAGTGTGACAGGTATCATTAATGCATCTTGGCAGCTGCAGGTGATCAGTTGTCGACAGCTGAGTGGGTGGAAACTAGGGCTGGGCGGTTTCGTTTCGTAATTTCGTAATTCGTTAAAAATTCGGGTTTTTTATAACGAAGCGATATTGAACCATTCAGGAGCAACTAAAAAATGAAACGAATTTTTCCAATTCGTTTCGTAATTGTTTCGTTATTGTTTCATTATTGATTCGTTATTGATTTGTAAATGTTTCGTTATTATTTCCGCATGTCTGGTGCAAGTTTTAGGGTTGCTGTTTGTTTTCTCAGTGAAAAAAATATAATTATCACACCAACAGTCAACAACAAAGGGAGAGGGAAGCTTCTGAAGTTTTTTTAGCGTATTGCGCGATCGCGGCCGCCATTAACGAATCGATTCGTAATCGATTCGTAATTGTTTCATAATTGTTTTATGATTTCCGAAATTTCGTAAATATCGAACTTTTTTAAAGGAAAATTTCGAAATTCTTTTAAATAACAAAACGCAAAAAAACCCTAAAAACGAATCGAGTTTAGAAACAATTTTTTCCGTGTTTGGACAGCCCTAGTGGAAACCCCATTATCCACAACAAGGATATTTCATAGGCAGAATTCACAGCATACAGCAAGGACAGAATTCATTCTATACATCAGAGAATTCAAAATGTATGCCAACATATTTTTACGGGGGAAAGCCTAACTGGATGTGACTTCCTGGCTTAATAAGAAAAGAAAAAGGAGAGATGAACAAAGCAAAAAATGTATACGTGTATCTTGGGAAAGCTGGAAGAACGTGTTAGAGTACTTCAAGTGTTATAATACAAAAATAGTAATAAACTTTATTTATATCCTGCCTCATCTCCCCAGGGGAACTCAAGGTGGTTTCCAACAAGTAACGGCAAACATTCAATGCTATAATAATAAAGGCATTGCCATAAAAAATAAATAAGAAATACAAAAATTACATTCCACATCTAATCATTGAAAGACAAAACATAGGATTAAAACTAGTGACAATATAAAATTTAAAAGTCAACAGTTTATTTCATAATGGAAATATTTGTTTTTAATTATGGAAGATCATCCAAGAATAAGATGCATGGACTTCCATCTGAACTGGCTTGGGATGATCCAATTTATCCTGTGTAATGTGTAAATGGCTCTCTGACACCACCAAGATATCACCTCTCTCCCTCCCTCCACTTTGCAGTAGAATTTATGCACCTGGCTCTTGTTTGAAAGAATGTGGTAAGTACGGAAAGAGTATTAAACCAGTCTAGTAGCTAAAACAACACAGAAGTTTTGATTCATGCTCTTAAGTATTTTCATAGTCTGAGCCCATTCTATTCCCATTCATGCAAGCTTCTATTCCGAATTCATGCACCCCCCTAGGGGTCAGAAAAGCGGTATATAAATACTGCAAATAAATAAATAAAATACTAGAGCACAATTGCTATATATACTATTCGTTTAACTTGTACTCCAGTTTCTTATTCACATGCTCTTTAATAAGCAACACAAGCTAACAAATTAAAAAGGGCATTCAGCTGGCTTTTGTATAAAGATGTGAGATGCCACATTTCATAGTCATGTTTCTTATTATGCAAATCTTCAATAATGGACTGTAGCTTCTTGATTTTTTGTGAGCTGACAATAGGAATGTCAGACTAACACAAGCATTTCAGTGAGAAATAAATTCAATTATAACAGGTTGCTGCTGTATCTAATTAGCTAAATTGTCTGCTATCTATATGAAGAAGGCAATAAAAATGAATTAGTTGGTTGTTCACATTCTTTGTTCAGAAAATGTCCAGTGAGTTGGTTATTTATGTTTGTGTGTGTGTGTGCATCATTTGTAAACTGTAGAAACATGATCTGTGAAAAAGTTCTGCCAGCACTTGTTCATCCATCCATGCACAAGTACACATAACATAACTACATTTTAATGTATGAAAAATCAAGAATTAAACTTAATATATGATGCCAACCCTTTTGTTTCATGTCATTCATTCTAAACATATTGCAGGATGTGATTTAATAATGTACTAAAGATAATAGCTATGTCCTCTAGGGACATTACTTTGATTAAATAGCTATCCCCACCACCACCACCACAAGTTGAATGCTCTTGTGTTAATTGGTAATATTGATTTGTCACAACAGGAAGAGCAAATTAACTGCTCTTAAGGTTTCCAAACTGGTTTGCCTAGAAGGAAATCTCCCTTCTTCCCACAGAATTTGCTTTCAAAGAAATGATCTTGGAAACTTAGCTCGAAGATGGGGAAATGAAAATGATAAACCACAAGACAATGGCCTCATTTTCATTTTCTAAACATTGCATCTGTTTTCAAGTGTTATTTTATTTCCTTCACAGGGGTCTCTTATTAAAAACAATTTTAAAACTCAAATTCTATGGAAATCTATCTTGAACTAAATCATACCAAACTCAGTGAGAAAGCATGCATAGGACTACACTCTACCCAACCTTAAGAAATGGGGCCACCCACAACGTGGACTCCACAACATGCAAGTGTGGAGATGAGCAAATCACAGACCACCTGCTACAATGCAACCTGAGCCCTGCCACATGCACAATTGAGGACCTTCTTATAGCAGCATCAGAGGCACTCCAAGTGGCCAGCTACTGATCAAAGGACATTTAATGTAATTGCCAAGTCTTTAAACTTTGTCTGTGTTTTTAAATACATTACAACTGTAGCCTCAGTTTGCTTCTCATATGATAAATAACCAAGGTTAAAGACAAAAAGCTATGAAAGTCTTTTATCATATATCTTGCATAACTTTAGATACTGATTTTAGCACTCTAGTAAGATGAATTTGGCTCCTATTGCACACTTGTTAAGCAGAGATATATATATATTTAAATGTACTTAAAACATACCCCCAAAATGAATGTGATCTATGAAGAAGCACAGGTGTATAATAGGCTGTCCTGTACTTCTCAATGACTAACAAAGGAAGCTTACCTGTCTGCAGAAAGAGCCATGAGTGTGAAGACAGAGACCCCCACTGAAGTTAGTTGTATGAAAGGAATAAGTTTACATCCAACCCGACCAAACAGCCATTCAGGAGACAGGTACCTGCTGGCATCCACAGGAACACAGGTGAGCAAAAGAAGCAAGTCTCCAAAAGCCAAGCTAGAGATGAACAAATTAGGGACATTTCTCATGGACTTCACAGTACAGAAGATTTTGATCAGGGTGATGTTGCCAACAAGCCCTATCAAAATGATGATCCCATAAATAGTTGGAATTGCATATAGGAATTTATAGTAAAAGAAGTCCTCACCCACCAGAGAGAGATTAGCATATTGAGCAGTCGAGATGTTGCAGAGAATAAAATCATCCAATTCCACATTGAGAAAAATGCACTCCTCAGATGCCATTGTCAGGAGCCAACTTCATAGAAAAGGCTTGCTTAATACTAAAAATGCCAAACAGCTCACATAAATTCTCTGGAGCTGATTTTGTTCCTCCTCTGTCGTTCTCGATAGACGTGGAATATGCAGCGTGCAATTTACCGTAACAGGAAACACACACATAATAAATACAATCCATTCAGACAAGGAAACATTGATGCTATTTCAGTTTCCAACTTTTATCTTTATCATTTTTGCTAATCTCTTGAATGAGAACTTGAAAAAGGCCAAGAGGCAAAGTCTGAGAGAAGAAAAAAAACCTCCCAGAGTCTAGTGTTGATACTCTAGTGCGATTTCACAGCTGAAACCAATAGATTCCCTTCCACCAGACCTAGTACTAATAGCTACTCGTTCCCAAGCTTTTCAGGTCCTGGACTTGAAGGCTGTATTTAGCACAAAGGCAAGGAGCAGCCCTCTTAAATACACAGCAATTCCTAGAGGCAGGATCTTTGGAACGTCAGCTCTCTCCCTGCTTCAGCCCATGTAGCAGGCTTATTTCAATGAGTACAGTACTTGTAGGAAATGCTGTCTGTTTTTGGAGAATGCCAGCCACCTGCTGGACAATTTTATCACTGCTTGGCAAAATACATTTTTAAATGTGCTTCTCAGTGCGCACAGCCTTGCAACATGTTTGATTGAAACTGTTTACTTCTTGGGAGGAGAGCAATGACCAATCTCGATAAAATAGTGAAGAGTAGTGACATCACACTGGCAACGAAGATCCGCATAGTTAAAGCAATGGTATTCCCCGTAGTAACCTATGGATGCGAGAGCTGGACCATAAGGAAGGCTGAGTGAAGGAAGATAAATGCTTTTGAACTGTGGAGTTGGAGGGAAATTCTGAGAGTGCCTTGGACCGCAAGAAGATCAAACCAGTCCATACTCCAGGAAATAATGCCCGGCTGCTCACTGGAGGGAAGGATATTAGAGGCAAAGATGAAGTACTAGGTCCACATAATGAGAATATAGGAAAGCTTGGAGAAGATAATGATGCTGGGAAAAATGGAAGGAAGAGGGGCCAACCAAGGGCAAGATGGATGGATAGTATTCTTCAAGTGATTGACTTGACCTTGAAGGAGCTGGGGGTGGCAATGACCAACAGGGAGCTCTGGTGTGGGCTGGTCCATGAGGTCATGAAGAGTTGGAAGCGAGTGAACAAATAAAGAACAACAAGCTTTTTAACAACCGTGAAAGTATCACTCTGCTGGTTGCTAGTATCTTTTACTATGAATTCACATATGCAGTTACGATTCTCAATATGTTTTATAGGGTTTGATGATAATCTCACACTGATAAAATATTCTGCATAATGAAGGACATGAGAAATGTCCCCAACTTGTTTATCTTCAGCTTGACTTTTGGAGATTAGCATATTTTGCTCACCTGTATTCCTGTGAATGCCTACTATTACTGAATGCTGTTTGTACACCCATTCCATAAATTTATCCCATTCTCATAAAAATGACTTATGTATAAATGACAACAGTTTCATATTTACAGCAGTACTGAGCTGGAGGGTGTGAAGGGGAGAAAGTCATTTTATGTTTTGTCCTATAAATGTGATTTACACTCGAGTTCTTCACTAAAATCACAGCGACTCAAATTGTTTGCTGTTTCCAGGCGGGATTCTATTAGAATAAATAATGAAAATTGTGGATGTTTGACTGTATTAGGATTAGAGAAACTGTAGCCTCCCAGATGTTTTTGAACTCCATCAGAGGCAATAGCCATAGATGGTGGAGTTTGTAGGCTACGAACAATTACAACACCTGGTTGGCCAGATACTTCACATCTGACCAATAAGGACATTGATACATGTTTTACACCACTGGAGACCAATGACCATTCAACCATAGTGCCAATGAAGACTCCAGGACCCATTTGCCTCTTGACAGAGACCCAATCCATTACTGGCTGCTTCTCAAATTTTTTATCTTCAGGATTTCTTACTGGATGTTAGAGGTATGGCAGCATACTCCTATACAAAGCTATTAATAACTATAAGCAGCATTTTACTGCCAAATAAGTTGACAGCAATCTGAATTATCTATTTTTATTTCAAAACTAGAAATATAATGGATTAAAAAAAAAAGACTGGCAAAGTCGTTTCCACATTCAGGTGTTGCAGCTTTCTGTTTCTTTTCTTTATTTGTATCTCTCCCCTAACCCATGTATGCATCTATTGCAAATTTATATACGTATTAAGAAAATATCCCCCTACTCCTCAACAAAGAAAAGAAACCTCAATTTTAATCACAGACAATACTGTAAAAGACCTTTTTTTTTTTGCAACATTTCATTTTGGCAATCCTGCACAAAAACAAGCTAAATACGATTTGTGATTTATTTGTACAGATGCTCTAACATGCTTTGTGTGTACTACAAGCCCAGACTGTTTGCATCGGGGGGGGGGGGGGGGGGAAGCAGAAAAAGACACCATGCAACCATATGTAAAAAAATAATTTCAATAATTAATTCATTAATTTGTTATAATTATTTTCATTTACTATTTTTAAAAAGTATTTTAATTATTTTGCTATCAGTTTTTTTTTTAAAAAAAAAACTAACATCAAGCTTTAAGAGAGTGCAGAGCTTTCCCTTCCTTGTAGGTTCCTTTCTTTCCCTGCCCTGCTTTCAGACTTTCCAAATCAGTATAACAGTTTCAGGATGTCATTACTTAAAACAGAATTTTTCATGTTCTTCTTTATTACTTTTACTCTCTTGTTGCCTGGCTATACCCTTGTGATCATATGCTGCTGTTGCCCATTCACATATCTCATGGTTTTCATCTGTGAATTGTTAGAAGCTATGCTCTTGGCTTATGTGGCCCAGCTTTCCCCTACAAATTGCCTGGGCATGCCATTTGGGAAGCTAAAGATCACCCTAAAGAAGAAAGGAAAAAGAAGGAGGTCTGGAGGTCTCCAAAAGCAACATTAAACTCCAACACACACACACCAATACCCTAGTGCTATGAATTTCAGAAAAGGAAAACTAGAAGCTACGACTGATTTGGGGGCAATTGGTCCTCTGACTAGTTTCTGGTTTATGTGAACAAAGTAAAGGAAGGCCAAGAAGTCACACTTCATTTTGATCAGAGTCTCATGACTTCATCATACAACCACCAAAATCACCATGAGCCAGCGACCCTCTTCAGGGGGAATGTGGAACCAGTCGCCTCATGCCCCACACCCCACATCGCCCAGTTCATGAGAAAGCTGACCCAGTGGGGGGGAAGCATTGACTGCACAGCCTCCCCACATTGCTTTCTATGCAATGCGGGAAGCATGGGCCAGCTCTGCCCTAGATCATCCACGAAACCTCACTGGAAGTTCCTGTGCATCATTTGATGGGAGCCCGCAGGCTCCGTGGATGACCTAGGGCTTAACTGGCATATGCCACCAGAAAAAAGCCCTGTCTGATGAAGTAGTAAGGAAAATGCAGAAGCTTTAAAAGTTCACAACTTTTTTTCCTGAAAACTTTTACAAGCCCGATTTTTCTAAATACAAAATGGAACTATTAAATATTGGCTCCATCTACAGCAGTGGTTCCCAACCTGTGGTTTGTGGACCACCAGTGGTCCCCAAGAATGAAAATATGTTTTGTGGCCTCACCATTACTACACCGTTGCCTTAAAACCATGCGACAATGAGAGCGACTGGTCTTGCAAAACCTTTTATAGTGCCAAAGAAACGAGGATGTTGGGAGGGGAGAAGCTGACTATCCACAAAAGATTACTAGTACCACATTAGCTCTAGATTATTAAATATGGCTTTCTATGGGCAAGCAGATAGTGACTATTGGATGGCACATTTTCTATATCAGAAACTGGAGCTGACATGGTCTTTCCAATGCAATTTTCTGAATCAGCCCTCCAAAATAACCAAACTAAATCTAAAGTTGACCAAAAACTGATTCGTAACCCTTTTGGTACTAATGTTGGAGCATGGTCCCTATTCAAAGTGTCCCTGTTCAAGTGGTCCTTGGTCAAAAAGGTTGGGAAACATTATTTCTGAATAATGCAGTTTCAAACTGAATTATATGGCAATGTAGATGGGGCCATTACACTATGTAACATGATATTTGTTCCTGTGTTATAAATGTCATTTCCTAATTGCTTCTGTCATAAAAACATGAAAAGATGTTCATTAAACTGCAAAAACTACAGCACATTTTGCCACAGGTTTTCCATGAATATCTCATATTTCATAGAGTCTCAGCCTATTCAATATAGTTTTTCGCAGCTGCAAAAAACTGCACAATAAAACAAGAAATAACACTTTCAAACCAGGAACAGAAACTTTTTCAAATTTTGTTATATAGTGTCATTTGTTTTTAAAAGACGTACATTATTTCCATGCTGGAAATGGCTTGTGAAGTGAACTTTATATTCACAGAGATAAGTGGATTTTTATTCATCTCACACTCCAGGTTCATAGATCACTTTTCCCTTTATATGTGAAAAAGTACACTCTCATCATTTTTTTAATCCAAGAAAGTTCCAAATTAATCCATAAAGAAACTAGGTTGAATTTAATGTCATATTGATAATTCAATAAAATTGGTTAATAAAACCGTAAATCTCTGTATATTAACACTGTGCCATAAACTAAAGAGGTCTTTCAAAACTATTGATTAAAACAGTATGAAAGGAATATACCATTTAAATTAAATACTATCCATTTTTAAGCCTGCAATACTGATAGAAAAGCATTACATTCTGTATTTCATTTGCATTAAGATTAATTGGATACACATACAACAACTGTACCCATAGACATGAAAATTGGTATTTAGATAAGGCATTGCATTTTGCAAGCGCATGCAGTAGGTTTAATATTTATTATTATTTATTTATTTATTTATTATTTGCATTTGTTAACCGCCACTCTCAGCCCGAAGGCGACTCGTGGCGGTGTACAAAACATAGAACATAAAGACAACAATTACAATAGATTGGGACTATAACATACATCTTACTAACACACACTAATTAAGCTAAAAATCCGCTTCGTCATGTTTGAATCATAATCAATCTCGTAGACATAGTCCATTCCGATGGTCATTCCAAGAAAAACAAGCACTTAATTGAAGGCCTTTTCGAAGAGCCAAGTCTTCAGGCCCCTGCGGAAGGCCATGAGGGAAGGCGCCTGCCTGATCGCAGCAGGGAGGGAGTTCCACAGCCGGGGGGCCACCACCGAGAAGGCCCGTTCTCTAGTCCCCGCCAGGCGTGCCTGTGAGGCAGGCGGGACCGAGAGAAGGGCCTCCCCGGACGATCTCAAGGTCCTCGTGGGCTCGTAGGCCGAGATGCGGTACTCAAGATATTTTGGGCCGGAACCGTTTAGGGCTTTGTAGGTTAACACCAGCACCTTAAATTGGGCCCGGTAGCTGATCGGCAACCAGTGGAGCTGGGACAGCAAGGGCGTTGTGCGCTCCCTGCGTCCCGCTCCGGTTAACAACATGGCTGCCGCGCGCTGAACTAGCTGGAGCTTCCGGGCCGTCTTCAAGGGCAGCCCCACGTAGAGAGCGTTGCAGTAGTCGAGGCGGGATGTGACCAAAGCGTGTACCACCGTGGCCAAGTCAGACTTCCCAAGATACGGGCGCAGCTGGCGCACGAGCCGAAGCTGTGCAAATGCTCCCCTGGTCACCGCTGAAACCTGGGGATCCAGGCTCAGCGATGAGTCCAGGGTCACACCCAAGCTGCGAACCTGCGCCTTCAAGGGGAGTGCGACCCCGTCCAGCACAGGCTGTAACCCTATACCCTGTTCGGCCTTGCGACTGACCAGGAGTACCTCTGTCTTGTCTGGATTTAATTTCAGTTTGTTCGCCCTCATCCAGACCGTCACAGCGGCCAGGCACCGGTTCAGGACTTCGACAGCCTCCTTAGTAGCAGGTGGGAAGGAGTGACAGAGTTGGACGTCATCTGCGTACAGGTGACACCGCACCCCGAAACTCCGGATGATCTCACCCAGCGGCTTCATGTAGATGTTAAACAGCATGGGGGACAGTATGGAGCCCTGAGGAACGCCACAGGTCAAAGGCTGTGGTGTTGAACAGGAGTCCCCCAATAACACCTTCTGGGTACGACCCTCCAGAAATGACTGGAGCCACCGCAAAGCGGTGCCCCCAAGGCCCATCTCTGCAAGGCGTCCCAGAAGAATACCGTGGTCGACGGTATCGAAGGCCGCTGAGAGGTCCAGAAGCACCAACAGGGACACACTCCCCCTGTCTAGCTCCCGGCGGAGATCATCCACTAAGGCGACCAAGACCGTCTCGGTACCATGTCCCGGTCTGAAGCCAGACTGTGCCGGATCCAGATAATCCGTGTCTCTCAAGAATACCTGGAGTTGTGAGGCCACCACGCTTTCCATGACTTTGCCCAAAAAGGGAAGATTGGAAACAGGCCGAAAGTTGTCAAATTTAGTGGGGTCCAGTGATGGTTTCTTCAACAGCGGCTTTATAATAGCCTGTTTTAGGCTCGCTGGAATCGTGCCTTCCCGAAGGGAGGCATTAACCACCACCGTTACCCACTCAGCCAATCCCCCTCTGGCCTCTTTCAGAAGCCAGGATGGGCAGGGGTCTAGGATGGACGTGGTAGGCCTCATTCCTCCAAGTATCTTGTCCACATCCTCGGGTTTCACAAACTGAAAAGAATCCAACAAAATAGGACAAGCAGGTGCTTGTGTCACATCCACAGAGACTGCATTTAATGTGGCGTCCAGCCCAGAACGGATCAAAGCGACTTTGTCTGCAAAGAACCGAGCAAATGCTTCACAGCGCGTGGCCGAATTGTCAGGGCTCCCGCCTAAGGTAGGGGGAGTTAAAAGACCTCTGACAATCCGAAACAACTCCGCCGGACGGTTTGTTGCAGACGCAATAGTAGCCGCAAAGAAAGTTTTCTTTGCGGCTTTTATTGCCGCGGCATATGCCCTTAAAAAGGACACAAACCGTGTTCGATTTGGCTCGCTTGGGTCCGAGCGCCACACGCTCTCTAGTACCCTCTTCCTTCGCTTCATCGCTGCCAGCTCCTCAGTGAACCAAGGAGCTGGTTTAGCTCGGTTACTTGAGAGGGGACGTTCCGGAGCGATCCTGTCAATTGCCCTGGTCATCTCCCCATTCCAGAGAGCGACCAAGGCCTCGACATGGTCACCTACCGAGGTGGCGGGAAAATCCCCAAGAGCCGTCAGGAATCCGTTCGGATCCATAAGCCTCCTGGGGCGGACCTTCTTAATGGGTCCTCCACCCTTGCGGAGGTTAGGGGGCGCAGTGAGCCTAAATCTGATCAGGAAGTGGTCGGTCCATGGCAACGGAGAGATGGACAACTCCTCCACACCGCCACCCTGCTCCCATCCCTGGCAGAAAACCAAGTCCAATGTGTGTCCAGCACAGTGGGTGGGGCCAGTTATTTGCTGGGACAGCCCCATGGTTGCCATGGCAGACATGAAGTCCTGAGCCGCTCCTGTGAGGGTCGCCTCGGCGTGGATGTTGAAGTCCCCCAGCACAAGAAGCCGTTGGGACTCCACCACCAGGCTCGAGACCACCCCCGCTAGCTCAGGCAGGGAGACTGTAGTGCAGCGAGGTGGACGGTACACTACCAGAATCCCTATTCTGTCCCGGTCACCCACCCTCAGGTGGACGCATTCGAAATTTGTGGTCTGCGGGATGGGACTCCTGGTCAGATGGATGGAATCTCTATAGACCACTGCGACCCCGCCTCCCCGTCCTCCGGCTCTTGGTTGGTGTTGCACGGAGAAACCTGGAGGACAAAGCTGGGAGAGATTCACGCCCCCCGCTTCATCCAACCAGGTCTCCGTGATGCACGCCAGATCTGCCCGCTCTTCCAGGATTAAGTCCTGGATCCAGGTCGTTTTTCCGTTGACAGACCTGGCGTTCAACAACACCACCTTCAAACCAGAGGGCCCGCTCACCCGGTTACACCAATTTACCTTAGGAGACCGGTTGGGGGTTGTTAATATGGATAAGCGGTCCGAATTAGGCCGAATTCGAGGTCTCCTTTTCCCGCATCTCCTCCTTCCCACCACGACCTCTATGGGGGCCCCTCGGCTAGCGGAACACCTCCCTTCCTCCATGCCGCAGTTTATGACCAGGATCTTATTCTCTATTCCAACAGATGTTTGAGATGCTGGCGTTTTTTCTTGCCACTTGTTTTGGTCTCCTTTATCCCCCCTCCCCTCCTCATTGTTCTTCAGCGGCACCGGCCCTCCTCCTCCCCTGCTCCCTCCACCAATCAATAATGACAGGGACAGGATACATAGGAGGGTAGGGAACCACATGGGTGGAAACGACACACTTTGGTAGATGGAAGACACAGTAGTGAACGTTCAGTCGAGAGCAAGGTGGTCCCTAGAGAGC
Source organism: Anolis sagrei (assembly GCF_037176765.1). Lineage (NCBI taxonomy): Eukaryota > Metazoa > Chordata > Lepidosauria > Squamata > Anolidae > Anolis > Anolis sagrei. The sequence continues at coordinate 90,482,635 of NC_090023.1, forward strand.
TGGAGACTTAAGTGCAGCAGTCACAGCAGGTAGCAAATTACCACGGCAACACAACTCGTTCTTAAGGTGCAAGTTTTAAGATTTTAAAGTGCATCAAGGTATTAAAGTGCAATAAGCCAAAAACTTAGCCCTCGATATTATTAAAGTGCGGCAGGAGGATACGGGTAGGTAAAGTGCAAATCAAACGGCAATGGAGGCAAGCGCCTTTAAAGTGCTATGTAACGGTCTTATTCCCACATTAGCAGCAAATATGGAGGAGCTATCACACGAGATATACACAGAATGTAACACGCTAATCAAGAATTAACAATTAGCAATGCGTTATGATTCAGATGTAAACTGAATATCACTTTCTATTTGCAAGTTTAAACAATGCTACTGGGAAAGAAAAATATCTCATTTATGAATAACTATTATCATAGTGTCCTAATATCAAGTGAAAATAATCCAATACGCACATTTCCTCAGTCATGAAATGTCAATGATGGTATGCTCTGACTTTAAAGCAGTACATTGGTGTTGCGAGAGGTCTTCTCCAAGGAGGTAATCAATACCTCCACAAACATCACATTCAAAACCTAACATTAAGTGCACATGTCACTAACAGGACATATGCTTTCTCATCACAAAACAATAACAACTATATATGATTTGTCCTTGCTTTGACTGCCCTCCCAACAAATAACCATCAATCAAGAAAAAGGAAAGAACATGGCAGGATACCCTATGATTCACCTTGCTTTCTTTAGCAACATGCTTGAGTTTGTGTATGTGTATTGATCTATCTGTCTGTGTCTCTATCTTACCTTTGATTAATTATAACCACTTCTGAAGCAATGCACTTGAACATCTCTTCCTTGTAAAACAGAATTTGTTGATCTATACTTCCATGAAAAAAGAAGGGAAAAGATATGGCATACATACGCTTTGGGGCTACAGTTTTCAAAATGTTTCCAGTATGACCAACATGGATTCTGAGACTTGTGTTCCAAGAGGGCAACTTTGCCAGATTCACATCTGAACTTTGGGACTGCATCTATAGCATAATGAAATTAATTATTTGGATATAGCAGAAAGTGTGAAGCACAGCAATTTTCATGTTTTATTAAAAAGTGTAAAATACATGAAAACTCCAATAAACGTTAAGTCATTGTCAATAGATGATGTATATTGATTTTGTCATGTTGGCATAGTTAAATGCATACTGTAAAGCACTTAAGAATGCATTTCTATGTCTGCTTATCCAGAAGTAAACCCCCACTGAACCTTCCAGCTGGAAATCCATCATGCTAGCATTATCAGTGGAAGTGCTAGTGGATTTATGATAACAATGTTACATAAGGGAGTATCTAGTACTTCTTTATTCAGGAGGTTTGTTTGGCAGAGCAACAGCTGTTGAAGCATGGCTACTCACAAATCCACCTTCGCTCAAAGGGTCATCAATTGGCTATGGTGACGTGCCAGGAGACGTTCTTTATGGAACCGCCAGACTACCCATTTTGATCTTCCCTCCCTGGAAGACCAATGTAAATAAGATGATAGAACTTTACCCTGTCGTTGTTAACTGTGGTCAAGTCAACTTTGATTTATGGTGATGCTGTGAAAGAGAGATCTCCAAGTCACTCTGCCATGAATGGTCTTGCAAACTTGGGGCTGTGGCTTCCTTGAATGGGTTTATCATCTGGGATGTGGTCTTCCTGTTTTCTTACTGCCTTTTACCTTACCAGAAAAGGGAAATTAAATGGCCTGGTCAACTTACCTTCTACCATCTCTATATAGGATCATAGCCAATGAGACTTCCTTCAGAATAAGCATGTATAAGATAGGGTTGTTCACATTTTAGTAAGACTCCAAGGGGCACATTTATCAAGAGAAATACACCCATATTGGCCCTGAAGAAACTGTACTAACACCATTTCTATGTCTGTTCAAATCATACATTACCATCCTGCAATCATGGCCTCCAATTCTATTTCTGCAGAGACAGAGATTATTCCTTAATGAAAGGTGACTGCTCAATACCAAACCTGATGTTTAACATACCATGCACTATTTCTGTTCTTAATTACAATTTACAGAAACATCAGTATAGTTCTCAAGGGGCTGAAAAGATCCGGAGGTTAATGGAAGCCAAACACTCTAATGAGTTTCCTGTAGTTCACGGGAAAACTAAATAAATAAATATGCAAAAGAAAATGGATTTGATTAAGGATACAAACCAGTGGGGCCAAAATAATTAATTAATAAATAAACATGCAACTAACAAGGAAATCATTGCAGACATCCTTTAAATGAGAGGGGGGAAAGCAACAAATGGCACTTTATGAATTCTGTGAAGCATAATAAAAGAAAGTCTTCATAACATTCTCTGTTTGATATTTCCATTCATTTAGTCTGCCCTTGAATAGGCCCTTAAGAGACCATCCCAGATCTTCTCAGAGAATATAACATGAAGTTCAACTTCTGAGCAAGACCAGATATTCAACCTTAGATAATTCTTCTCCTCTAGAAAGCTTTGTGGCCCTGCGTCTCCAACAATGGAAGAGACAAGGAGGTACTATAATGGTGGGTATATCAGAGAAGCTTGGAAGAAGCTTTGGATCTATTGAATCAAAAGGCCTCCCAAGATGAGATCCCATAGGACAAGTAGTAGAGTACAAGTTTACCTTACATATCCTTAGTATTTGGGATATGCATGGCCCTATCTTTCCAAACAGAAATCCCAGCAACAGTGGGATATATCTGTCATTAAAAAGGTAAAGGTTTCCCCTTGACATTAAGTCTAGTCATGTCTGACTCTGGGGGATGGTGCTCATTTTCATTTCAAAGCTGAAGAGCCGGCATTGCCCATGGATGCCTCCAAGGTCATGTGGCTGGTATGACTGCAAGGAGTGCCATTACCTTTCCAACGGAATGGTACCTATTGATCTACTCACATTTGCATGTTTTTGAACTGCTACTTTGGCAGACGCTGGGGCTAATGGCAGGAGCTCATCCCACTCTCTGGATTGGAACCACCAACCTTATCATCAGGAAGTTCAGCAGCTCAGCTGTTTAATGAATTGTGCCACCTGGGGCTCATTGTTTGACCCCAGTTTCCAACCCACATCATTAGAGTTACTGTGCCATGGTTAATGATTCAGTGCAAATACTGGAGACACTTTCCCTACATATCCTCCTACTGAAAATAAATTACTTCTACATGTAGGGTCAGATATGACCTAATGAAAAAACATGAATCTGCTTTGCATCTAATTTGGCAATTCTAATTCACCAGTAGTGTAAATGGTATCCTGCACTTTCCCCAGGGGTTTGATATATACACCAGTTTAAAGCAAACACAGGACACCATTTTGGCTTTAGCTGAAACAGGAATGAAAACAAGTTTTCCTTCCTGGTTTTCACAGTTAAAAATCAAAAACAGACTTTAAAAAAGCAAAAACCACTGAAACTGAACAAAATAAGTATGAGTTGGGCAGATTTATAAATATGGCTATGGCATAAAAAGTGCTAGGAAATTTATTATTATTATTATTAAACTTTATTTGTACCCCGCTAGCATCTCCCGAAGGATTCGATGCGGCTTACACAGGCCGAGGCCTCAACACACAACACAACAATACAATCTAAGCAAATCAAACAATTAAAAACAGAATAAAGCAAAATAAACAACAGGCACAATACACTAAACACAATAAAACTGGGCCGGGCCAGAGCAATGGGTACAAGATTAAAAGTGCTGATGTGGCAGGAGGTGTATATAGGGCTTCCAGGGCAAGTGCGATGTGCGATGTGCAGCAATCATTGGTTCTGATAAAGTGCTTATGGGACTTGGTAGTGGAGATTTCCTAATCTGGGAAGGCGCATCGGAAAAGCCAGGTCTTCAAGTTCTTTCTGAAGACAGCCAATGTAGGGGCCTGTCTAAGGTCTTTGGGGAGGGTGTTCCAGAGTCGGGGGGCTACCACGGAAAAGGCCCTGTCCCGCATCCCCACCAAGCGCGCTTGCGATGCCAGTGGGATCACGAGCAGGGCCTCTCCAGATGACCGAAGTGAACGTGTGGGTTCGTAGATGGAAATGCGGTCACGCAGGTAGGCTGGTCCCAAACCGTTCAGGGCTTTGTAGGTAAGCACCTGCACCTTGAATTGGGCTCGGAAAACAAATGGCAGCCAGTGGAGCTCCTTGAACAGGAGGGTTGACCTCTCTCTGTAAGGGGCCCCAGTTAGCATCCTGGCTGCTGATCGTTGGACCAGTTGGAGCTTCCGAGCCGTCTTCAAGGGCAGCCCCACGTAGAGCGCATTGCAGTAGTCGAATCTGGAGGTGACCAAGGCATGGACCACTCCGGCCAGATCCGCCTTCGCGAGGTACGGTCGCAGTTGGCGCACGAGTCTCAGTTGTGCGAAAGCCCTCCCAGACACCGCCGACGCCTGAGCCTCAAGCGTAAGCGTTGAATCCAAGAGGACTCCCAAACTGCGGACCTGTGACTTCAGGAGGAGTGTAACCCCGTCCAGCACAGGTTGCCACCATATACCCCGGTAAGGTATAGGGTGGCAACAATCGACCAGAAGCACCTCTGTCTTGTTGGGATTGATCTTCAGCTTGTTCCTCCTCATCCAGATAGACACAGCAGCCAGGCACTCGTCCAGCACCTGAGAGGCCTCCTTGGAATTGGGTGGAAAGGAGTAGTGGAGTTGTGTGTCATCTGCATAGAGGTGGCACCTAGCTCCAAACTCCGGGTGACCTCTCCCAGTGGTTTCATGTAGATGTTAAAGAGCATGGGAGACAGAATAGAGCCTTGCGGGACCCCACAGGTCAAAGGCCAGGGGTCTGAGCAGGCGTCTCCCAGCTTCACCATCTGGGATCGACCCTCCAGGAAGGATCGGAGCCACGACAAAACCGTGCCCCCGAGACCCATCCCAGAGAGTCGTCCCAGAAGGATACCATGATCGATGGTATCGAAAGCCGCTGAGATGTCCAAGAGAACCAACAGAGTCACACTCCCCCTGTCCAGCTCTCTACGGAGGTCATCCACCAAGGCGACCAAGGCTGTCTCGGTGCCGTGACCAGGCCTGAAACCAGACTGTGACTGATCTAGGTAGTTGATGTCATCTAAAAAGCCCTGGAGCTGGGAGGCAACCACCCGCTCCAACACCTTACCCAAGAAAGGGAGGTTGGAGATCGGTCTGAAATTGTTCAGCACCGTGGAGTCAAGGGAAACTGTTGGGGTTCAGCCTGAGTTTGAACTTGAACCTGATTCTCTGTTTGTTCCTTCTGATGCTAATGAAAGTATATTTACTGATGCTAATGGAAATGTACCTTTTGATGCCAATGATCCTGAAATTAGTGAGGAAGAAACTGCTGTAGGTTTGGAAAATGCCAATGTTCCTGAAATTAGTGAGGAAGGAACTTCTGTAGATTTGGAAAATGAAAGTACCAGTGTTCATGAGAATGTTTCAGAGGGAGACCTTGAACTTTCCCTCCCTTCTGCACCTGTTAACTGTAATGACAACAGAAGGGGCCAAATTTGGGAAGACAGAAGTAAATCACTCAGTTTGCTTCAATCCTCCCGAATTCAAGAATTAAAAACATTGGCTTCAAAAAAGAAGGGCGGTACATGGAACCAATTCTTTAGTTTTAATTGCCTTACGCCGGGCTGACTGTCTCAGTTCAGGCATCGTTTCAGAATTGATGAAGACTTTGGCAGTTCTCCCGGTTCCCTGGCCATAGTCTGGGAAGATTTCTAGGATATCAAGTACGGTTAGTGGATTGCTAACAGGTTCCAGTATTTCACAGTGAGGCTTTTGGTTTTGCTTTGTCCATTTAAATTAATGTTTGCCGATTTTGCTGTGGCTTTTGACTTGCATTTTTCCTTTATTTCGTAACCATTTTTCTTCAATAAACAAGGATTGTTTTTCACAGCCAAGTGTGGTGGATAGTTATCTTAGGGCCTCGTTCCCTGCTCTGGATTGCAACAGAAACCTTTTTAAGGAGCGGACGAACCACAGCTTGTTTCAGGAGAGATGGAAAAAACTCCTGCTCCAATGATGCATTGATGATCAACCCAAACCAATCAGCCAAACCCTCCCTGGCCGATTTAATTAGCCAGGATGGGCAAGGGTCCAGAGCCGAAGTGGTTGCCCTCACAGCCCCAAGGACCTCCTCCACAGTCTCAGGAGGAACAAGCCTAAAAGAATCCCACAAAGTTGGACAAGCAGATGCCTCAATCACCTCCTCTGGCACTGCGGTGAAATTGGAGTCGAGCTGAAGGCGTATCTGAGCGACTTTGTCTGCAAAGTGTTGTGCGAAATCGCAACACCGAGTTTCTGGGTCGTCGAAAACCTCCTCCACCATAGGTGGCTGAAGGAGCTCCCCAACGACCTGGAACAACTCCGATGATCTATTTGCTGCAGACGCTATACAGGTAGTCGTATAGGACTCCTTGGCTACCCGTATAGCCATGGTATACACCCTAAGAGAGGCTGTAGCCCGTGCTCGATCAGACACGTCCCGAGATCTCCTCCAAGTGTGCTCTAGCCCCCTCCTCGCATGCTTCATCACAGCCAGCTCCCCGGTGAACCAGGGAGATGGCTTGTCATGACGCAACGTGATGGGGCGTTCGGGAGCAATCGTATCTATCGCCCTGGTCATTTCCCTATTGTAGAGCTCGACCAAGACGTCGACAGGATCGCCAGGCTCCATGGCAGAAAGAACCCCAAGATTCCTCAGGAAACCATCCAGATCCATTAGTCTCCTGGGGCGGACCATCTTAATTTGTCCTCCACCCCTGCGGAGGTTAAGGGTCACAGAAAGTCTAAAACTGATCAGATAGTGATCAGACCATGACACAGGAAGGATGTTTTGTTCTTCCACTCTGATCATTCCACTGTCCGCCACAAAAACTAGGTTGAGTGTGTGTCCAGCATGATGGGTAGGGCCAGATATAATTTGTGATAGCCCCATGGTCGTCATGGCGGCCATGAAATCTTGAGCTGCACCAGTCAAGGAGGTCTCAGCATGAATGTTAAAGTCTCCCAGCAAAACCAGGCGCTGGGAGACCAAGGCTGAATTGGAGACCACCTCTGCTAGCTCAGTCAGGGAATCTACTGGGTCGCGGGGTGGGCGGTACACCAGCAGAAACCCCCCGCTATCACGGTTCCCCACCCTCAGGTGGACACACTCAAACCCAGATGCTTGCAGGACAGAGCATCTGACCACGGCGATGGATTGCCGATAGACAACTGCGACCCCTCCTCCCCGCCCCCCCCCCAGGCCTGGCCTTCTGATGAACTCCGAAGCCCGGTGGGCACAGCTGAGTGAGATTTACTCCCCCCAGCTCGTCCAACCAGGTCTCGGTAATGCAAGCCAGATCCGCCCCCTCATCCAGGATCAAGTCCTGAATGGCAGCAGTCTTACCATTGACGGATCTGGTATTAATCAGCAGGATCTTAAGACCATATATATTTAAAACATTGTACTATTTCTTTGCAAGACCTAAATATCCTATGAAATTCTTGATGTCACTGTAAAACAACAGGCAACTTGAAGGCACACATACAAAAAACACACACATTCTAGTTCTTTTTACAAAATCTTGGAAATATTACTTTTTAGATTAGAACTTCCTGACTCCTCTAACCAATATTGCCCTTGCTAGGCTTCTTTAGAAGTCCAAAGAACTAACTTTCCCTAAGCTCTGCTTTGTAATAAACTTTAGAGAAATTGTGGCATGTCTCACCACTCACTCTTAAGTTGCATCTACACTGTAGAATTAATGCAGTTTGACACAAATTTAACTGCCACAGCTCAATGCTATGAAATCTTGGAATGTGTAGTTCGGTGCTATACCAATGCTCTTGTAAAACTACAACTCCCATGACTCCACAGCCCGCCGGTGGTGCAGTGGGTTAAACCCCTGTGCTGGCAGGACTGAAGACCGACAGGTCGCAGGTTCGAATCCGGAGAGAGGCGGGTGAGCTCCCTCTATCAGCTCCAGCTCTTCATGCGTGGACATGAGAGAAGCCTCCCACAAGGATGATAAAAACATCAAATCACCCAGACGTCCCCTGGGCAACGTCCTTGCAGACGGCCAATTCTCTCACACCAGGAGTCACTCCTGACACGACCAAAAAAAAAAAAAAATGACTCCACAGCAATGAGCAAGAGCGATTTAAAAAGTGATCACACAACAGTAATATTACTGGATACATGCATTCTTAGTAGGAACGGTAAAGCAACTAACCAAGTTGCTGAATCTATTTCTGAGAAGGGATACATTTCGGTACCATGGATAGCTCCTTTTAAGAGCACATTCACTGCCTCACTCATATGCATGAAGGCTACCATCTAACACTGCTTTAGGGAAAAGGAAATGCCGCTCCTTTTCAATCTCAAGGTGGCTTCATATTTGGAGGAAAGGAACTTTCTACTTCATCACACCAGAGAGAGAAAAAAATCCACTTAAAATCTGGTTTCTGCCTCCTGCAGAATTCTGGGCTTTGTAGTTTAGTGAGGCTGTAAAGGCTCCTTCCCAAACTACAAACCCCAGAATTCTACAGGAGGCAGAAACCAGATTTTAAGTGGATTTTTTCTCTAGTGTGATGAAGCCCGAGCTTCAACTGGCTTGGAATAGCAATGGATTATTTGAAGCGAACCAAACAGTTGTATTGTATTTTTTTTTTTAAAAAAAACTACACACACAAAGTTTGCAAACTTGGTATTTTATTAAATGTCCTTTTACCAGTAGCTGGCCACTTGGAGTGCCTCTGGTGTTGCTGCAAGAAGGTCCTCCATTGTGCATGTGGCAGGGCTCAGGTTGCATTGCAGTAGGTGGGCTGTGGTTTGCTCTTCTCCACACTCACATGTCATGGATTTCACTTTGTGGCCCCATTTCTTAAGGTTGGCTCTGCATCTCATGGTGCCAGAGTGCCTTCCAAGTCACCCAATTTTCTGTGTGCCCAGGAGGGAGTCTCTCATTTGGTATCAGCCATTGATTGAGGTTCTGAGTTTTAGTCTGCCACTTTGGACTCCCACTTGCTGAGGTGTATCAGCAAGTGTCTCTGTAGATATTAGGAAGCTATTTCTTGATTTAAGTCATTGGTGTGATGGCTGATATATGAACAGGGATGAGCTGGAGATGTCACTGCCTTAGTCCTTTAACTATTGGTTGCTACTTCCTGGTGGATGTCGGGTGGTGCAAGACTAGCTAAACAGTGTAATTTCTCCAGTGGTGTAGGGCACAGACACTCTGTGATAATGGGGCATGTCTCATTAAAAGTCACATCCACTGTTTTAGCATGGTAAGATGTGTTCCACATTGGGCATGCATACTCAGCAGCAGAGTAGCAAAGCGCAAGGGCAGATGTCTTCACTGTATCTGGTCATGATCCCCAGATTGTGCCAGTCAGTTTTCGTATGATATTGTTTCTAGTGCCACCTTTTTGCTTTAGACAGTTCTTCTTGTAGGTTAGAGAACAGTCCAGGGTAACTCCCAAGTATTTGGGTGTGCTGCAATGCTCCAGTAGGATTCCTTCCCAGTCATCCTTAGAGCTCGAGATGCTTATCTGTTCTTAAGATGAAAAGCACATGTCTGTGTTTTAGATGGATTAGAAATCAGCTGGTTTTCCCTGTAATAGGCAGGAAGAGCACCTAGAGCTTCAGAGAGCTTCTGTTCAACCATCTCAAAGCTCCTTGCTTGAGCAGTAATGGCATGATTGTCAGCATAGATGAAACTCTCTGTCCCTTCTGGCAGTGATTGAGCATTTGTGTGAACGTTGAACATTGAGATGGAGCAAGCATGCTCCCCTGAGACAGGACATTGTTCTGTTTTTGCCATCTGCTTCTTTGGCCCTGGAACTCAACAAAAAAGCTCCTCCTGTTTTGTAGTAGATTTCCTATGAGGCGGGTGAGATGGTAATCCTTTTGTGATATTATGATATATTTTCCCCAGAAGCAACCAGAAGTGATGGCAATGGGTGAGCTACTCCTTTTAAAGAAAATAGACTTTCAGCAAACCATGAAGGAATGCAATGATCCTTAACCTGATAACTGAATCAGCCTCTCACAGGATAACTGAAATTTCCAACCCTATGCATTGCTATGGCAATAATGTCCCCATGTAATGTGAATGTCACTGTAAATTCATCAGGCAACTTGGGGATTTCCCTTTCTTGCTGTATCTTGTTTGTAAAACTGCTTGGCCTGAACAAATGTCTACCTTGAGATTATCCAGATATTCCCATTTGTAATATTTAGTAGGCTTGGGCGATCGTGTTAGTTATTTTCGTTACTCGTTATGGATTCGTATTTAAATTAGCTTATGATCCAATATTGAGCCATGCAGGAATAGTGTGAGGAGTAATTAAGAATCGAAACAATTTTTCCAATTTTTGTAATTATTTTCATATGTCTGGTGCAAGTTTTACAATCTCGTTGTTTCTCTTCCCTCCCTGGTAGCAAGCTAGCAAGTGGCACATTTACCCCACTTCCGGTCTCTCCCCTCCTGCCAGCCACCTTTGCTCTGCTGCTTCCCTTCCTCGCCCAGCAGCTTAAAACTATTATTACTATATATCATATATTATATTATTTTATATTATAATATATTATTATATTACTATATTATTATTATATTATATTATAATTGTATATTATATTATAATATATATATATATATTATAATATTATTATAATATAATATTCTATTCTATTCTATTCTATCCATCAAAAACAATCCGAATTAAGAATGGTCAGCACTTACAGGAATCCAGTCTTTAAAACGCTTTAAAACGGCTTATCTTAAGCCAGCTAATTGTCTTCCTGGCCAGCAGCTTAAAACTATTATTACTATATATCAGGGGTCCTCAAACTTTTTAAACGGAGAGCCAGATTACTGTCACAACATGGGTAAGAGTCTTAATATAACAGCAGGAAATCCATGAATATGTTTACTGATCAGCCTATCAGCCGAACTATCAGGAATGTGGACTCAGATAACCCAGGGCGATTCCACACAGCCATATAACTCAGAATATCAAAGCAGAAAATCCCACAATATGTCCTTTGAACCGAATTATATGGCAGTGTGGACTCAGATAACCCAGGACCTTTCCACACAGCCATATAACTCTGAATATCAAAGCAGAAAATCCCACAATATGTGCTTTGAACCGGATTATATGGCAGTGTGGACTTAGATAATCCAGGACCTTTCCACACAGCCATATAACTCAGAATATCAAAGCAGAAAATCCCACAACATGTGCCTTGAACCGGATTATATGGCAGTGTGGACTCAGATAACCCAGAACCTTTCCACACAGCCATATAACTCAGAATCCTGCAGCCAGCTGGAGAAGAATCAGGAGGAGGAGGATCAGGAGGAACAGCTTAAAACTATTATTACTATACTTCGGATTGTTTTTGATGGATATAATATAATATAATATAATACATTATAATATAATATATAATAATATAATATAATATAATATAATATACAATAATAATATAATATTATTGTATATTATATTATGTTATGTTATTATATATTATATTACTATATTATTATTATATTATATTATTATTGTATATTATATTATTATTATTATATTATATTATATGTTATCATTGTATATTATTATTATATTATAATTGTATATATTATATAATAATATATCATATTATATATATTATATTATATATATTATATTATATTACAATTGTATATTATATTATATATTATAATATATTATATTATATTACATTACATTACATTATATTATATTATATTATATTATATTATATTGCATTATATTATTATAGTATTATTATATTATATTATTATTATTATTATTATTATTATTATAACAACAAAAATAGCTAGAAGCACTTAATTCAGTGTATCTACTTCTAGTTTCAAGAACTAAAGTCTGTAGCAAATTGCTGTGCCAAAGACGTAATTTAGCAAATAATCCAGATTATCCTGGTATATAATCTGGGATAAGAGAACAGTTCAAGCAAACTGCTTCAGAATCACAGGGTTAGAAAACACAAGAAACATTGGGTGGAAGCAAGAAAAGTGTTCTCAAAAAACTGTCCGAAGCCCACAGCATGTCCAAAATATAATAGTATAATATAATATACAATAATATAATATTATAATATTATAATAATAATAATATAATAATATATAATATATAATAATTTAATATAATATACAATAATGTAGTATAATAATATTATATAATAATATATAATATTATATAATAATATATAATATAATATAATATAGTTGTTGTTTGTTTTATCACACCAACAGTCAACAACAGAAGGTCAGGGAAGCTTCAGAAGTTCCCCCTGTCCCGTTTGGAGTTTTTTTTAGCGTATTGCGCAATCGTGTCCGCCATTAACGAATCGATTCGTTATTAACGAAATTTCGTAAATTTCGAAATTTTGAAAATGGCAATTTTGTTTTTTTTTTAAAATATTTTTATTGCTTTTTGCTTTACAAAACATACATACAAATTTAAAATTACAAGATGGGGAATTGGGGTGAGGGAAGTTTGGAAGGGGGGGGAGGTTGTGGGTAGGGAAAAGGGAGTGGAGGGCCATAGGGAAGGTTGGGGTGGGGGTAGGGGTGGGGGTTGTGACTTCCAGGTATAACCATCATGGTACAGATTTTTGACTTAATTCGTTTGGTTTTATTTTCACTTGTCCTTCCTATCTGCTGTGTTTAAAGCAGATTTTCAATTTTGACTTTTGGATATTCTCTTTGGAGATAATGTGAGTATTAATCTTCTTAATTGCTTGGGGTTGGTTATCCCCTATTACTTTTTCTTTGGCTGTAATCTTTTTCTTGGATAGAGGGATTGAAATAAGAAAGAGAAGTAGAAAAGAAGAAGTATTTGTATTATTTTTTCTTTTGGTTTTTATTATATCTCTATTAAATGGATTTCCTTGTTCTCTTCCTGTATAAATTTTAATACTGTTTTCCAATTAGTTTTCTGGGGTTTGTTATGGTTTTGAGTAATTTTCTGTGTCAAAATATCCATATTAATTATATCCAATATTTTCTGAGTCCACTGTTCAAATGTTGGTAATTCCTTATTCTTCCATTGTCTCGCTAGGACCATCCTAGCAGCCGTTGTTAGGTAAAAAATTATTTTATCCTCGTTCTTTTCTATTTTGAGGTTGTGAAGTCCCAGTATTAATGTTTCCGGTCTCAAATCAAATTCTATCCCTAAAATTTTTTCGATCGATTTGTGAATTTGTGTCCAATATTTTTTAATCCCTTTACATTCCCACCACATGTGTAGTAATGTACCCTTTTCTCTTTCGCATTTCCAACAGCACTCATTTTTCTTATTCTTATTAATTTTGGCCAAAATCTCAGGTGTTAAGTACCACCTATAAAAGATTTTGTACCAACTCTCCTTTATGTCTGTTGAGTATGTGTATTTGATTTTGTTTATCCAGATTCTTTCCCAGTCGATGAGTGGTATTGAGTGACCAAGGTCCCTTGCCCACGCTATCATATTGGTCTTAATTTGTTCAGTTTCGGTAGCCCATTTCAATAGCTGATTGTAGATTTTTCTAATGAGCTTTGTGTCTGTTGCTAGTATGCTGTCCCAGAAGGATGCCTTTGTTTCGAAACCGACTGCTTCGTCCATCTTGAAATTTTCCCTGATTTGGTGGTAATGGAACCATGAGATAGAAGGGTCTGCCTGGTTTAGTTCTTCTCTAGATTTGAGTGTGATTTCTTTCCCCTTGATGTTTATTAATTGTCTGTATGGGAGCCATATGTTCCTGGGTATTTCTCTTTTGTGATTTGCTTCGGTAGGGGAGAACCACATTGGAGTTTTTTGATGGAGTCTGTCTCTATATTTGTTCCAGGTATTAATTAATGCGGCTCTTATAGGGTGATTTTTGAATTTTTTTTCCTTTTTATCCTTGTTTCTCCACAGATAAGCATGCCATCCTTGATTTATGTCAAAGCCTTCCACCGCCAGAATCTTCTCTTTTTTGAGTGTTGCCCAGTCTCTCACCCAGCTTAGTGCTGAAGCGTCGTAATAAAGTTGTAATTCTGGGAGAGCTAATCCCCCTCTCCTTTTGTCGTCTACTAGATGGATTGCCTTTATTCTATGTTTTTTGTTGCTCCATATGAATTTGATGATTGCTTTCTGCCATTTATTCAGTAATGTCTTTGTTTTTAAAATTGGGAGCGCTTGGAATATAAAGAGAATGTCTGGTAAGACATTCATTTTTATTGCTGCAATCTTCCCTAGTAGCGATAAGTTGAGTTGTGACCATCTCAGCAGCTTGTTTTGTATCTCCGACCATTTCCTCTCGTAGTTGTTCTTTACGAGGTGATTATTATTGGGTGTGATTATTATCCCTAGGTATTTAACTTTTGTACTGATCTTTATTTTTGTCTGTTCATGTAGCTTTTCTTGGTTTTCTTTGCTCATATTTTTGACGATGATCTGGGTCTTGTCTCTATTTAACTTTAGACCCGCCACTTCTCCGTAGTTCTCGATTACTGTTAGCCATTTTTTTGTGTTGTTAGTGGGGTCTTCGACGAAGCACACTACATCGTCAGCGAAAGCACCAAGTTTAAAAGAGTGGCCTCTTATTTTTATCCCTGGCAAATCCTTATCTCTTATTATGCTATTCAGTAATATTTCCAGGGTTAGTATGAAAATCAAAGGCGACATCGGGCATCCCTGTCTTGTCCCTCTCTCTATGTGGATATCTGCCGATAGCTGACCATTGACCACTATCTTTGCAGTCTGTTCGTGGTATATCGCCCCTATCGCGTTTGTGAACTGGTGACCGATGTCCATCTCTCTTAGTAGAGCTCTTGTAAAATTCCAGTTGACCCGGTCGAAAGCCTTTTCTGCGTCGAGGAACATTAGGCCCACCTCTTTCTGATTTTGTTTTTCACAGTAGTCTATAATATTTATTACCGTTCTGATGTTATCTTTTAATTGTCGTCTGGGTAAAAACCCTGCTTGATCTTCCGCTATTCTTTTGCTTAATAAATTCTTCAGTCTGTTAGCTAAAACTCCTGTGAATATTTTATAGTCTACGTTGAGTAGTGAGATGGGTCTATAGTTCCTGACCGACGTGCTGTCTGTGTTCTCCTTATGTATCAGCGATATTGAGGCTACTTTCCACGAATCGGGGAGTTTTCCCTGTTCCAGAATGTTGTTCATTACTCTTTGTAGAAAAGGTGTTAATATTTCCTGGAAGGTCTTATAATATTTAATAGTAAAACCGTCGGGCCCCGGTGCTTTATCAGAAGGCATGCTTTTTATTGTTGTTCTAATTTCTTCTTGAGTGATGGTCTTGTTCAGATTTTCCCTCTGCTCGTCTGTTAATCGTTGTATTTCTTGTTTGCCTAAATATAGCGATATTTTGTCTTCTGGAACTTTCTCATCTTTATATAATTCTCTGTAATATTTTACAAACTGCTCCATGATGTCCTTTGTTTGGAAGTAACTTTTACCGTTCTCCTCTATTTTTGTTATTTGTCTTTTCTGTCTTTTGATGTTGATTCTCCTCATTAGCCATTTACCGATCTTATTAGCATTTTCAAAGTGATATTGTTTGGCAAATTTGAGTTTCCTTTCTATCTCATCAAGTTGTAGAGTATTCATCTGTTTTTTTAGCAGCTCTAGTTGGTGTAGGGTTTTTTTGTTTCTAGGGTCTTCCTTGGCTAGTTTCTCGCATCTGGCTATCTCCTTGAGAAGTTTGTCACTTTTCTCCTTTTTTAACTTTTTCATTCTAGCGCCGTATTCCAGGAAGTGTCCTCTTAGGCAGGCCTTCTTTGCATCCCATACTATATCTATGGGCGTTCCCTTGTCCATATTAAATTCGAAGTATTCTTTTATTGCAAGGTTTGTTTTTTCTATCTGAGTAGGATCTTTTATGAGATCGTCCCTCAATCTCCAGATGAATGAGTTATTTCCCTTTTGATACATATTAAGTGTTAATTCTAATGGAAAGTGGTCAGAATTTACCATTGGTAATATTTTGCTCTTCAGTATGTTAGGTAGTAATGTTTTGGATCCCCAGGCCATGTCAATACGGGTCCAGGTTTTATGTCTGTGAGAAAAGAAGGTGAAGTTCTTTTCTCCTATGTGCTGGTATCTCCATATGTCTTTTAGCTCGAATTCTTCTAGTAGGTTTTTAAATTTTTTGGGTAGGGCTCCTGACTTCTTTAGATTCCTGAATGGTCTATTGGAAGATTTATCGTGTGATGGATCTAGTACTCCATTGAAGTCCCCTAATATGAGTAGGTCTTTGTAATCGTATTCTTCTAAGTATCTTTTTAATTTATTAATAAAATTATCTTTTGATGTATTTGGGGCATATATGGAGCAAATTAGAATGTCCCTGCCTTCTATTTCTGCTTTTACTCCAAGTATTCTCCCTTCTTGATCTTTAAATAGAAGCTTAGAGGGTAATTTTTCATTAATATACATTACAATTCCATTTCTTTTGTGGGGGCCTGCCGTGTGAAACATTTTACCCAGTTTTTTTTGTTCTAGCAAGTCACTATGTTTTTTTGTGATATGAGTTTCTTGTAATGAAATAATACCATATTTTCCTTTTTTTAATTGGTGAAAAATTTTCTTTCTTTTATTAGGTAAATTGAGGCCGTTGACATTATTACTGTATACTTTAATGTTACACTCCATTAATATTTTTATTTAAATTTATATCCTCTGCGTCTTTGTCCTTCCGTGTTTCCTGTGGTTGGGGGGGGGGGGTATACTTTGGGTGATTTTTCTCTGGCTCTCTTTCTCTTGTTTTCATATTCTTCTTCCTCGCTCTCTTCATCAGAATTCTTTAATTCTCCTTCTTCTTCTGGCGTTTTTG
This sequence comes from Anolis sagrei, assembly GCF_037176765.1. Lineage (NCBI taxonomy): Eukaryota > Metazoa > Chordata > Lepidosauria > Squamata > Anolidae > Anolis > Anolis sagrei. The sequence continues at coordinate 90,499,510 of NC_090023.1, forward strand.
ATTGTGGTGTCTTGTTCTTCACCTTCTCTTTACTCCTTTCTTCCTTTTTATTTTCTTCTGTTTTGATCAGCTTTTCCCAGAATGCTTTAGCTTTGGCTTCTGATGTCAGCCAGTATTTGGTATCTCTCCACGTCACCATTATACCCTCCCTCCGCTCCCATTTAAATTTTATATGCCTCTTTTTCAGTTCATCTGTTAAAAAATATTTCCTCCTCTTTTCCAAGGCTGAGAGGGGTATCTCCTTTAGAATTGCTATTTTATTTCCTTTATACAATGTTGGTTCCTTAGTGTGTTCACTCAGTATTTCATCCCTCAATGATTTTTTAGTGCAGCAGACTATAACGTCTCTGGGGGTTTTAAATTTTTTGGCATATTGTGTTTGTATTCTGAATATTCTATCAAGGTTCATTTCTAGTAGTGATCTCGGTTTTTTTGTGATGTTTACTATAATCTCGGTAATGACTTCTTTGATGTTTTCCTCTTCCTCTTCCTTTATATTTCTAAATCTCAGTTGATGTTCCTTCTCTTTAGCTTCTAAAAGTTCCTGCTGTAGTTCAGTCGATGTTACCCTTCCTTCCAGTCTGTCTAGTTTCTTTTTCATGGTCTCTTGTTCAATTTTCATTTCTCTATTTTGTCTTAAAAGGTCTTTATTATCCTGTTTGATTTTCTCGATATCTTCTCCCATACTTTTCATCTCTTCTTTTATTAATGTCTTTATTTCTTCCTTCATTTCTTTTTTCATTTCGTTCATTTCTCCCTTTAGTAGTTCCTTTTGATTTTGGACTTCTGCTTGGAGCTTCCAGATTTCCTTCAGGATATCTTTAGCCCCTATCTCTTCCGTGAGGGAGTTCTTCTTGTTGATTTTTTTCTCCTTTCTTCTCCATTTTTATAAGGGGATGTGGTGTTAATGACGTTCCTGTTCTGCTGGTGAATATATCTTATTTTACGTGTGTATATACTCTTTTATTTCTTCGTTAATTATCTTCTATTAACTCTTAGTATTTAGGTCTTTTATTCTCTTTTATTTTCCCTTCAATTTGTTTGTCTTCTGTGTTGTATATTTTTCTTCCTGTGCTGTTTTAAATGTATATATATATGTATATATATATATGTATATACTTAGTACACTTAGTATATAAACTTACATTTACAAATATATCTAGTAGGAGCGAGTTATCCTTTTACTTAGTCTTATAAAATTATTGGGTTTTTTTTTCTTCCCTCCTTCCCCCCTCCCCTCCTCTCCCTTCCTCCCCCCTTCCTTTTTTTTTTTGTGTGCTAGTTTTCAACTAGATCTATATTTTTATCCCACTGTATTTGATACAGTTTGATGCATTTGGAAATTGATATAGTACACAATCAATCATTTCTGAGTTAGCACCGCGATCCCTCCTCCCCCAGCGGGTCTAGTCTTTATACTTTGTGCTTTGACTCAATCCCCAAGGAAGGAAAGAGAAAAGGAAAAAGAAGAAAGAAAAAAGAGAAAAAAGAAGAAGGAAAGAAAAAAAAGACAGTTCCTTGAATTTCTTGCCTTTCCGTTGTATTTCCTTGTAGATCGCTATATTAGTTTCTTGTTCTGTTGGCCCTCTTTTTCGGGTTCGCTATCTTTGCTTGCTCTGGCTCCTATCCGCCTAGGGGCTCTCCGTTTGAGAGCAATCGTCCACGAAGGTGCTTTACGTCCCGCCTCTTCCGCTGCGCCTCAGTTCCTTCCTGTCTCACCCCTCCTTCCTTCCACTCGATCGAGTTCCCCTCCTGATAGGTGTTGGAGTGTGTTCGGGGGGGGGGGTTCGGGGTTGCTTGCTTCGATGCTTGCTTCGATGGGGCGGTGGGGCGTCGATGAGTTGCTCCCGCTTTCCTGGCTCCTTTGTTTTTCTCTTCCTTCCTTTCCCCTCTCCCTCTTCCCCTGTGTCTCCCTTCTCCTTCTCCCCCTCCTTGCCTCCTCCTTGTCGTTCAGATGTTGCCTGCGTTGCTCGACCGCTCCTATATTTCCTCCGCTTCTCGGTCTTGTTTATCAGGCTCTGTTGCTCCTTTGCTCCCGCCCCTGTGTCTCCAATCGTTCAATGTTCCAGTGATTCGATAGACCAAATTCAATGGCGGGGGGGGGGGGTCAGTAATGGGAGGGAAGGGACGTAGAGTGGGGGTATGGAAAGTATGATCTAGGAGTTTTGTATTGTCGTCATGACCTGTCCTGATTCTCCTCCCTGTTGTCTCTTCTCTTCCTCTTTTCCTCCTCAGGCGTTTCCAGATGCCTGTAATTATTTCGTTGTTTAATTGCTATGATGTCAGCTGGGTTGGATAGTTAATCTTTCTAAAGTTGGCTGGTCTGTTTATTTGAGGAGTAGTCATGTAGTAGTTGGTTAATTTTGCTGGAGATGTAGTGAGAGATCAAATATATATATCCTTGAGCTTTTAGCCTTTTCCCTTACTTCAGTACTCTCGATGTCTTTAGGTCTTTAGGTCTTTAGGTCTTTAGACCTTTAAACCTCGATCACTTCTCCCTGGAACTTTTACTATTCTTGTTGTCTTGGTATCTTATAAGTCTGATTTCGTAATATCTCAGTCAGCTGTCGTCAATCCTTGTTACGGTTCAGTTCAGTCTCGTCCCTTCATTATTTATTGGATGTAATCGGATATTTTGTCTCTTTCTTGTTGTACTATAAAGTCTTATTAAAGTCTAATATATTTACTTGTAGCCACTTGTAGCCACTTTGGTTAGGTCCCACCGAATGTGCTCAGATACACGAGAATACACTCAAATACATTTGTATATGTTCGAGCGCTCCCGGTGTGTAGGTAGGTATGGACCTTCCCTACTCCTTGTTCATTTTCAGTACTCAATACTCAATACTCAGCATTAACATTCAATTCAATTGTGATTTCAAGAAAATCCCAGTAAATTCCGAGTAAATCCAAGAAAAAAAAAATAGAAACAGTTTGTAGCCTTTTACCATTCTGGTTTCCCTTTTTTCTTCGTTCTCAGTTCTTGTGTCAGTCGCGTCTTCTCCTTTTAAAATAGCGGCTGACGGGCTGTTCCCGGCTTGTGGCCAGGTAACCTTGCCGCTCCCTGCACAACCCGTCCGTTTGGCGAGGCAGACTGATTTTGTCGAAAGTCTGCTCCTCCGGACGGGTTTTTAGCGCCCACCCGCTTCTCGCTGCCGGGTTGGGGGGAGCTGGGTAGAAACCCGCTCAACCAAGGGATTTTTGCGGTAAAGGGGAAGCATGAAGCTACGGAGCTTCAGCTTACCGTGGCGCCCGCCATGATCGCCGCTACCGGAAGTCGAAAATGGCAATTTTGGAAGTCCTATCAAAATCGAAACGCTAGCGCCCCCTGGAAACGAAATGAGTTTAGAAACAATTTTTTTCTTGATCACCCAAGCCTAATATTTAGGGGCTCTTTTGAATAAAACTCATCCCTGTCCTTTGCATAGATTGGATTACTAGGGTAACCACTATCCAACTGCCACTTCCTGGTGGACTGAACTTTCCTACCAGTTGCTGGGAAACCACCACATAATTATATACCTATGGAACACTTTTGTCTAATTCAGCACAGTTGTTGCTCTATGGCAGGGAGTCTATCAATATAAATAAACCACACAAGCAGTATCAGGAAATAAACTTGAGCCTGCCTATTTACAGATTTGCTTGTTTGCCTTTATTGGTATCTCTTTGAACTCAGTTCAACAACAGCTGGTGTAGGAGAGGATGAAAACTGTAAGGAGCTGTTAATAGCTGTGAATGAATCTGTGAAAACAGAAATAAGACCAACTGGTTTTAACTGATCTCATCTTGGATTGCTCCCATCTGGTAGAGGCTATGAGTATATCATTCTTTAGACATATCTGCTTTTTCCTGAAGATATCTGCAGCAGCTACTATTATTGGAGAAAACAAATATTGTCTGAACACTAGAAAACATATGTACAGCCCATATGCTCAGAAATGGGCTTGCTTTGTTTATATTCATTCATTAATTTATTTAATATGACCCAAGGTGACTTACAAAGAGGGGGAAAGGGTAAGCTTAAAAAGCTGATAATAAAAATAATAAAGTACAATGAAATAATAATTGGGGTCTGTTTTTAACTGTTGTCAAGTTGACTTCAACTTATGGTGATCCTATGAATGAGAAACTTATAAGTCACTCTACCCTCAACAGCCACAAGTCACTCTACCCTCTTGCAGACTCACAACCATAGCCTGTTTGCTTGAATCTATCTTAACTCAAGAGAACTCAGTGATAGATTTGTCTTAGGGTTGCTATAATTTGGAAATTACTTAAAGGTACACAAAAATAATATCAGCATCAGCAGAATAATAGCACTTCTTCAGATATAACTGAAGCAAAACATGATTCAAAATGCTGAAGCAGCCTTAAATGTGATTTTCCCTTTGTGCACATCTCCAGTTGAACATGGAAGATGTTCATATCCAAATATTTATAATTCCATTAGAATCATCCTGGAGATATGTTCTCTTCCTGCATTTTATCTGCTGCTGCTTTTTTAATTGTATTTATATTGCACTATTCCTTTAGAAAGTTTCCATTCCTGTTTACATGGAGATTGACATTTCTGAGCTGGTGCAGAGTATATTTGCTCTGAACAATTATTTTGATTGCAGCTAGCATTTGATTCTATCAGTTGTTTGCAGACTGTTGTTTTTAGCACTGCATGGGTCTTTATATACATATACTGTTAAAATTGATTGCACTTTAAAAATAGTTTCAATTGCATCACTGGCAGTTGTTGACATTTACTTATTTGACTCAGAAAGATTGAAGATTTAGCCTGTTGAAGTTGACCGAGTAACATGAATTGACACCATAACAAGAATATATATTTTAATAACATTATTGATTGGACTAAGAGTTCTTGGCTTGCATATTTCAATAAAATGGCATAGTCTGACTGTAACTAATCTTGAAACAGAGTATGTTTTAGTTGGTCAAATCACATCAAGCAAATAAATAAATAATTCAGAAACTGTCCAATTGACAATAGTGTGGAACATGCTCCTTGATGTGCATGTGCTAATCTATGGCAAGAACGATAAAGACTGATATTTGATCTTTCCTTGATCAGGGGGCCCTGTCCTCTGCTGAGATGCCAACATTTATTTTTAACTGATGTGTTTTCCCACTGAGGACCAGGCACAAAAAAGAAATTGAGGAGAGACAGTGCCTCCAACTGAAATGCAGGATATGAGAGGTGAGGAAGGACAGGATCTAAGAATGAAAGTTACTGGAGTCTTGCTCTAGATCTGATTGAGTCAGCTGAAAAACGTAACTTAAACTAAGCCAAAATTAGGAAATCTATAAATTATAATAGCATTTTGCACTCTTTGTAAGAAAGTAATGAAATTTTCAACTCTGTTCGTTAACCAATTTACAAAAGTGTAGACAAATAGAGTCAAAGGGTTGTGTGGGTTCCTTGCCTTTGAGGATTGTCAGTCTTTTTAAAAACAGAACTAAGAATAACTTTTTGTATTTTTGGCAAAATGAGAAGTGCATCAAGATTATTGGCAACCTCATCAGATGAGGGGGAAATTGGTAGTTTGTGCTGGTTCACCTTCTGCTTTATGATGGAGCCTGCTGACTTTCATCCCACAATGCACTGCAACTCCTGGTGGGGCTCCGTCATGAAGGAGAATACAGACTGGTGCATGCGGCTGTAGCGGCAACACAGAAGGTTTCCCATGTTGTCTTGGATCAATGAGGAGAGACTGAGTGGTGGTTGCTTCCCCCGGTGGGATGGGGACACTGGTGAATTGGGGGATTTGGGGCATGGGGCGACAAATTCCCCATGTCCCTGGACAGACATCACTGGAATCACCATGATTTCTGGCAATTCTGGCGGCATATGTGAAAAGGTCCTAAGTATCAGAAGAAGGGAAATTTTAGAAAAAGTGTGGGAAAAGTTTGTTTTCAGTTACTTTTGAAAAAACATGCTGATGTGAATTTTAATGTCTTTCCCCCAGATAGTGGATCTCTGTGTGCGTGCGTGTGTGTTGTTGACTGATTGTAGTCGGTGCCAACACTTCCCCTCCCACAAACTCCATTTTACCTTTTCGGCCATGTCCCAGCATTATTTCCAATTTTAATCTCTACATTTGGCCATCCCACTGTTTTTAATTGCGTGTTGTCTTATTGATAATGTCGTATATTATATTGTCTATGCTTTTATTTTATTTGCTTGTACTGTTGTTATTATTGCTTGTATTGTTGTGTTCGGGCTCGGCCTCATGTAAGCCGCACCGAGTCCCATGGGGAGATGGTAGCGGGGTACAAATAAAGTATTATTATTATTATTATTCCTCATTCCTCTCTCCTTTTTCATGCTGCGAATACTGGAGAAGAAAACATGAGGATAGCAAAAACATTGCCAATTCCGATTATTATTCCATTAGTTTTGGTGGCTAGTAAATTACCTTCTCCACCCTGAAGTTTATAAAGCTGCATATACACTCCAGAAGTAATGTGACTGGGATGTCACATTCTTTCAGCCTCAAAGGAAGGCAAAGGCAAATCTCCTTTGAAAAAATCTTGATAAGAAAACTCTGTGATAGGATTGCTTTACGGTCTTCTAAGTCTTGAATGCATGCAGCAGCAACAACAACAAACAACAACAGCAATCCTAATTAATCATTAATTATACCTTACCAATAATATAAGGTGCTGAAAACCTATTTATAGCCCCAAGAGGCTTAGCCTATCTAATTTTGGCCCCTTACTACCAAGTTGTGCAGGACTGCTCTATTAGGACTAAGACATTTCTTGCCCATTCAGGATCTTATGACTTTGTATTATAAAAGGAATTGCCCAAAATAGTATATTATTCCAGATTAAAAGATATTTACTACATCTAAAGTTTGGATTTGGAGTAGTAGTTTGAGTGTTGCATTAGATCACTGGAAGATTAGGGTACAAAACCCTCTGGGTAACCCACATTTCTCAGCCTTAGGACCTTACCACATGTACTGCAGAAATCGCCTTTTGAGCAGGTGACCCATGGTTTAATGCAGACTGGATACATCCTGGATACATACCAACCCCATCACACTCACAATTGCTTTTTCCTGGATCAAATAAAATAATGTGCCTTGACTCATCACACAGCAGACAGATTACTCCTGTTCACTTACATCATTGCCTTCTCTTTTAAAAAAAATGGTTGAACCTTGCAGCAGCTACCGAGCCCAATTGAAATATTATACCATTATCTTATTAAAAGAGAAATCATAGATAGGAGTACTAACATTTCACAGTTCAATTTTACCTTTAATCCAGTTTCCCCCCTCAGTCTTTTCTCATCCAGTTCCTCCCATCTCCTCTCATCAAGTTCCCCCCAAATCCTTTCAGTTTTTCTCAATTTCCTCTTATCTAGCATTATCTGATCTCCCCTCACCCAGTTCCACCCCAATCTTGTCTCATCCAGCTCCCTCCCAACTCCTCTCATCCAGCTTCCCCCCTCAATCTCCTCTCATTCAGTTCCTCCCATCTCTTTTCATCTTTTCTCATCCAGTCTCCACCCACCTCCCAATATCCTCTCATCCAGCTTCCCCATCTCCTCTTAACCACTTTCCTATTCATTCATAGAGAATTCCAGCCAATTCAACAAAGGAGACTAGAATTGTTGGAGAAGACAGCCCCCAAAACACACCTCAAAAGACACGTCACTAGGACAGCCAATGACATGCATATGACCTACAGACGGGTGTATGATTACACAGAAAATGCCGTGCTTCTGATGTATGTAGAGAGAAAAAGGATGGGTGAAGTTGCTTTCAAACCCATCTTACAAAAGATACTGGCAACATACTCTTTGCATATGTGTTGCTATGAGTTGTAGATGGCAGTGGGCAGTGCATCATGTGAGGGGCTTGTATGCAAAGGATGTCAGAGACAGGTTATTTCCTTTGTGATAATGGCAAAATCCCTCCTAATATATCTTGCCATAAATCCCTATGGGCACACCAAGTCATAGTAGTGAGGTATAAAAACCTATGTTGGAATCAACTTAATGGAACATATAGCAATAAATAACAGCAATTAGGATTGCAGCTGTCTTCACAGGGAGCAGACAAGTCTGAGGGTGGCTGGTGATGTAATAATCCTTGCTAATCAAATTGGTTGGACACTTGATTCTGTTGCAACACCTACAGTGCCTATGCTAGAAAAAATATCATTTGAAGTTTTGAAATTTGATCTTGCATTTCCTTCTGTGATGGCCTAAGGCCCTTTCTGTACCCTTTCCTTTGCTACTACTTAACTCTGAAAAGTTTCTGATAACACAATATTTTCAGGGTTTTTTTTACCTCACTACTATATCCAGTTCTAGTTCTATTATTACTTATCTTCACAACACTCATTTAAAAATATTTTACATTAACCTATAGTAATTCATCATAAGTTCTATGGGGAAAAAAAACCTGAACAATTTTTTGCAGTTATTAGCAAGCATTGCTAAATGAGATGTGACTCTATTTTAAGCATACCTCTAAAGCTTGAAAATTGATTCAGTTTCACCAAGAATGTCGGCCTTGAAAACAATCACAGAAAACATTACGGAAGCCTAATCTAAAAGCAACCTATTTCAGTCTTTATGACCATTGCCCACATACCATTTGCTTTTATATTCTCAAGGGTGGAAGGGACCATCAGCCTGATAGATTGATAACAGCCTAAAGTATTATATGTACTCCACTCAGAGATTTCTAATCAGTGAAATACATTCCTAAATTGAAATCCTTGATTTAGGGAACTCTTAGGATATCCACAGACGCCCTGACAATATATTTCCATGACAGTAAGCCTATATCAGGGGAAAGAAGGGATATTTCTAGGACTAAACAGTGGAAGAAGATGTTGATTGAAACAATCAGATAAAATAAGAAAAAAAACTTGTTGAAATATTGGCAAGAAGGCCAGCCTATTTTGTCCCTTATCCAGGGAATTGAAGCATGGAAAATTATACATGTCAATGACTACCATATATACTCATGTAGAAGTTGGCCGCATGTATAATTCGAGGGCAGGATTGGGGCCAAAATTAGGGATTTTGAGATGACTTGTGGATAAATTGAGTGTCACTTCACAGAGAGGGGAAAGCATCAGCATTGCCTCAAGGGCCCAGCCAATCAACCCTGGCTGCTGCTGCTTTTTTCTTCCCAAGCATTCAAAAAGGTCTTATGTCACTTTACTCAAAGAAAAGGGTAGGTTCTTTTTGGAGCAAAAAGTTTAAATGAAGTATTCAGTCGTATCAAAAAAAGAAACCATCCTCTTATCTGTGTAAAGTGGCAAAATGTGAGAGCTTAGTCCTTTCTGGGAGAACCAAAAAGAAGCACTGGCTCCTTATACTTGCTCAGCGATCCTTTGAGGGGGAAATACCAAAGAGAAATAATTTTCCTGCCCGTGCATTCAAAAAGGCCAGAAATGGTGTATGATGATGGGAATAAAGGGGGATAGTGCTGATTTTATGATCTTCTTGGAAGAACTAAGCCCTCTACTCAGAGAAGGTTCCCTTTTTTCATAAGAGTTTGGATGCAGCATTGACTTTCTACCTTTCTATCATAGCATGCTTCCACTCCAGCTGGAAGATTGATGGGTTCGCTGCCCATCAAATGATGCAAGGGAAGATTGATGGGTTCACTGCCCATCAGATGATGCAAGGGAAGCCTCTCTTCCAACTGGAGGAAAAGTGTCATATGATACTTCCCTCTCAATACAGGAGGCTCCCAGAAGGGCGACAATTTCCCCATGTGATGGGGAAAGTATTGCGAGAGGGAGCTGTACACAGGGTGACAGATTCACCCCACTGCTCCCTCTTTCCTCTGGGACGCCAGGTGAAGCAGAACACCTCACCTGGGTAATATGATGGGTCCTTAGACTCATGGATAAGTCAACTCAGTTTTTTAAGGTCAATTTTAACTAATTTTTTTAAGACTTACATACAGATATATACAGTATTTTATGTGCCACCCACTGAGTTTTTCTAGATTCTCAAACACAATCTATCACTATAATAAGTATAACATCCTGCCACATAGATTTTGCAAGTTTTTTCTGATTCCCTGGATGACCTGCAAGATCACCAGTGATCTCTGTGTCACTGAAGCTCACAGTGGGGAGACATGGGAAAGTGAATTGGCTGAAGAAATATAAGGAAGTTATGTCAAACTGTATTTCTTTTCCTTTAAAGATTCTTAAGGACTTACATTGTCTTTTAAAGTGTTTGTTGCACTATGGCATAATTTAATATTGTTGCTTTGTGCATCAAATGAGGAAAAATATAAATTTAATCTTATACAAATTAACATTTCAAAAATTGAATTGCCCTGATCACTTTTTTGAAAGGACAACTGGCTATAATTAAAAAAAATGGAGAGTACTGAGACAAAATCAGTTTGATATTTAATTATTATAACCTGCCTATTTTTTAAAAAATCACCTTAATTTTATAAGCACCTCTGGTTTGCGTGCAGTGTTATTTCATTGTTAAAGTTCATGCTCATGTCTAGCTATATTTATGCATAGTTTCAAGTTTCTTGTCAACCTATAGTGACACAATGAATTTCATAGGGTTTTTTTCAGGCAAGGAATAATCAGAGGTGCTTTGCAATTGCTTTCCTTTCAAACATAGCCTGTGGCATATGGCATTCCACCAACCAAGAGTTGGCCTCACCTTGCTTAGCTTCTAATATCACATGGGACCTGGTGCCTTCAATGCATTTATTATCCTCTTAATACTTTAAGTTAACTATTTTAAACACACTAACAGTGAATGGTCTGAATCACACAAAACAATTCACACATAGTTATGGAGGAGTTTCCCCTGGATGAAATGAGGATATGGTCCTCAGTAGATGGTGCTATCAAAAGGAGATTTTACAGTGCATATCTTCATGAATATACTGCTACTTGATTTCACCAGCTTTGTTTTGAGACTGGGGTATCTCATGCTGGTATCCTACAATATGCTTGCACTCTTTGAAGTTCGCTCAGGAATGCTGAAGGAAGAAAGATATATTCTTGCATCCAATTCTCTGTGTTACACCAGATTCGGTTGCAGAAGCATGCATGCTGTGAACAATACAAAAAATCTCTGGGAAAGTCTCTGATTCTACTTAGTGGATCCCATTGTAGTTCTGTGTGCCTTTCTACAACAGGCAAGCTAAACAGAAACTCCCTACAGGATATTTTTTACCAAGAATTGGTAAACAGCAAAGAGATAAGCCAAATGAACCTGTTACCTGCAGCATTCTAAAACAGCATAGACCTGTAAGTTTGGCCACCAAATGAAAATCATAAGGAAATTAAAGCTCCTTTTAAAAAACTGGGTATGTTTTAGAAAAGGCTTTCAATTGGTCCCTGGAAGGTTCAACCATTTAAAAAGACTTTTAAAAAACATACTTCTTTAATGGTTACATGATATGTTTGTTTTATTTCACATGTGCATAATGTTGATTTTGAATTTAAAAGGTTTTCTGAAATACGTTGCTCTTCCATTTTTCTGGCTTAAGAACCTATTCCATATGATTTTTACCTTGGGTATCAAATTTTCTAGTAAAGATGTAATCCTCATCAACACATGTACTTCATTAATGTCGGTATATCTATATAGGCAACTCAAATAGGATATGTAGACATGTGCTCAAGTCTATGATAAACTAAGCTAGGGTTCCCCACTCTTTTGCCACTATTTAATTCATATTTTTAAATAAGGCCAGAAATAAAGTGCAAATAAATGAGTTATTCACATTGATCACTATTTTCAATTATGTTGAGAGAAGCCTAATTGAAATTTTAGATCAGCATAAGTCTGAAATATGACTATTAATAAGGGTAGAGTAATAATAATAATAATAATAATAATAATACTTTATTTATACCCCGCTACCATCTCCCTATGGGACTCGGTGTGGCTTACATGAGGCTGAGCCCAAATACAACAATACAAGCAATAAAACAACAATACAAGCAATTAAATTAACAATACAAGCAATTAAATTAACAATACAAGCAATTATTTCCTAAATACAAGACAAAGCTTGGAGGGTGTGGTAAATTGGGAAGACTTTTATAATTTGGGGGAGGGAGTGAATGATTATATTTTCCCTTGACAAATCTGAGCAACAAATAGCATCAATCAGCTATTCGTTCCCACCATCTGGACTGTTCAATTGTTTTGGTTCTAAGTACAGAAGGAAAAATATGATTGTGTTCTCTAAATGTATTATACTTTGCCATTTCATGCTAGGACAGAACCTTCTGATTGGTATTTTCTGTAACATTTACAATTTTTTTATTAAGTTTATTTTGCCCTATGGCAATTGTACATTATAAAAGTTTGTATCCATTTAGCTGCTATAAATCCACATTTTCAGAGATAATTGAAATAAAGCTTTTACAAATGTTATAATAGCAACTATCTAGAAAGCCAAACTCTGAAAGTAATCTTTTGAAGACTGATGCAAGCATCCTTTCAGCATTGCACAGACAATAGATGTCAAAAGCAGAATCCTTTCATAAATGTTGTTAGTCTTGTCTCAATTTGAATGATGTCTTGTCTGCAGTCTATATTAAAAAGGTGATAATGCCCCTTTGCCTATCGTGAACTGCATTAATGCAGCAGATATTACTTGGCTGAATTTAAATTCTGGCCAATGCAACCTTCCTTTTGGTGAGGAGGCATGTAATGCATCACCTAACTTGAAGATTTTCAGGAGATTGGTAATGGGAAAGTTTCCCTTTTTTGAGGTATAATGGTCCTTCAACCAGCAGAATTTTCATAAGGGTAGAATAGGAGCTGATCTCACTGTTATATGAAATCAGTATGAAAAGGACATTTTCAGGTTCCAATCCCCTCATTGATATTGAAAGAGAATACCCATCTGTTGAAAAATAAACTAGTCTTTCTGTCTAGGATACATAAAACTGGAAAGTATAACTTTGATGGCCATGCATTAGAACTCTACATAAAAGGGATCCCTTTGACAATATTATTAACTAAGAATTATTGTGATCAACAGGAAAATGCTTTATGATATGACTTCCATGGACCACTTTTATTTATGCAATGGATCACAGGTCAGAACCCCAAAATGCAATTATTGGTTGTTTATCTCACAGGCCTTTGACAACAAAATAATCTACTGAAGGCTGAGATAGAAACAATTAAAATAATAGAATAATAGAGTTGAAAGAGACCACATGGGCCATCTAGTCCAACCTTCTGCCATGTAGGACAAGCACAATGTATCCCTGCTGTTGGCCATGCAGCTTCTGTTTAAAAGGTTCCAAAGAAGGAGCTTTCACCACACTCTGAGGCAGAAGGTTCCACTGTTGAACAGCCTGTATGGTCAGGAAGTTGTTCCTAATGTTCAGGTGGAATCTCCTTTCCTGTAATTTGAACCCATTGCTCCTAGTCCTAACTTTAGGGACAGCAGAAAACATGTCTGCTCCCTCTTCCTTATGACACCCTTTCACATATTTATACATGACTATCACATCTCCTCTCAAGCTTCTCTTTTGCAGGCTAAACATACCCAGTTCTTTAAGACACCCCTCACGGGGCATGGTCTCCAGACCTTTGATCATTTTAGTCTCCCTCCTCTGGACACCTTCCAGCTTGTCAATATCTCTTTTGAACTATGGTGCCCAGAATTGGACACAATATTCCAGTTGAGGTCTAAGCAAAGCAGAATACAAAGGCACCATGACTTCCCTCAATCTGGACATTACACTCCTTTTGCCCAAAATCCCATTGGCTTTTTAATCTGCTGCATCACACTGTTAGCTCATGTTCAACTTGTTGTCCACAAAGACTCCAGGAACTTTCTCACATGAACTGTTGTCAAGTGAGGCATCACCCATCCTGTATCTTTGCATTTCATTTTTTTCTGCCTAATATATTACATTTATCCTTGTTGAAATTTATTTTGTTAGTTTTGGCCCAGCTCTCTAATCTATTAAATTCATTTGGAATTCTGATCCTGTCCTCTAGCATATTAGTTATCCCTCCTAATTTGGTGTCATCTGCAAACTTGCTAAGTATGCCCTCTAATTGCACCTCTTGAAGTTTTCTTCTTACATTAACACAAAAGCAATTCCAGACTTCATATTTAGAATCTCTAGTTCAACGATAGTTATAAGAATCTAAACAGATGGGCCAAAAAGGAATTAATCTGGTTTGCCTTTTTTGCTCTAAATTAGTCAGTGAATTTTCCTTGTAAAATACCTTCTATTTCGTATACTTTGGCTAAATATACTATTGGGATTGCAATCCATATTTATGCAATGTATCCATGACAAACATAAAGAAATCATCAGAATGTAGCAGGACCTATGAAATCTATGTTCCTGTACAAGGATCTACTGTAATGAATAAATACCACTAGACCACTGCTGTGAGAATGAGGTCAGGCTGCCTTTTCCAGGGATTGATCATACAGAAAGTCTCCACTTCAGTTCTGTAGTTTATTAAACATTATTGTCTTCCTGAGTGAGTGATGCCTTCTCATGATATGGCCAAAGTAGAAAACCCCCAGTTTAATCATCGTGGCTTCTAGGAAAATGTCAGGTTTGATTTGCTCTAGGATCCATTTACTTGTCTTTTAAGCACTCCATTGTGTTCATAGGCATTCATAAAACATTTTATTTCTCAAATAATAATAGTGGTCACAGATAAAAGGGGGAGAGATTTCTGAATAATGATAGCCCTATAGCCTCTAACATTCAAGATGAGATCAGTTAAACCCAGTTGCAGACTTATTTTTGTGTTCCTATAATTCATTCACAGCTATTAACAGCTCCTTACAATTCCCATGCTATCATACATCAGCTGTCATTGAACTGGAGTTCAAAAGAATACCAGCAAAGAAAAACAAGGAAATCTGTAAATTGGCAGATTGAAGTTTTCTTCCTGATTCTGATTTTGCTCTTTATTTACATGAGAAGGAAAAAAAAAAGGAGGCCATATTCCATATGGATAAACTCAACTTGAGAACCACTAGCCTTGAGTCTGCAAGAGCTGACTTGAGAGTTAATGATAGGGTGACATAGAGGTCTCTCATTTATGGGAGTCAAAGTCAACTTAATAGCAGTCAACAAGCAGAATCCATATATCAAGAAATGGAATCTATATAGCAACTGGCACTATTGAATATCTTCAGTGATAAAGAATAGTTATTTCTATCTACCAAAAGTAATTCAGCATAGGTCCTATATTTTAGAGGTGGAATCAATCTACACATAGGTCAAATGGAACATCTGCTTTGAGCAAATGCAATTCATGGTGACTCAGGACTGACATTTTCTTAGTTCAGAAAGTGCTTTGCAGTTGGTTGCTAAGTAACTACATGACATGATGTTAAATCAAGAGGAAATTGTAACCAATTCTGTATGATGCACATGTATTTATTTATGTATTTATTTAGTATATTTATACCCCTCCTTCTCTCACCCCAAAGGGGACTCAGAGCAGCTTCCAAGTAGGCAACAATTCAATGCTGTATAAATGGATGTAAAAATAAAATACACATATACATTAAAAACCAAAAAGTTAAAAAAATCTAAGCATTAAAACCAATCATTAACAACCACACAATTCAAAATCATAGTCCTTATCTTAACGTCATACTCTATAAATGTGCATGAAAACAACTTTCATTTTTACGCACAAGAGATGATGATGATGATTTTTTGCAAGAATCTTATTTGGCATGAGTGCAGAGTATTGTTAGAAATAATGACCAATCCACTACAGAAGAGACACAGTGGGAAATGAACTAAGAGGAGTCATATATTATTGTTCATGTAATGGTAAGCCACAAAGAAAAACCTGTAGAGGAACAAACTAAGCAGGGAAAGAGGTAGTTACCTCCAAAAGCTTGCTAATTACAGACAGTGATTGAACTCTGCTTTTATGTACTTGTGTGAATCAAAACGTTTCTCTAGATGTTTCACTAAAGCTGTCACATTAGATTAGAAAGTGGACTGATACAAAAGTTCATGCTTGAGAATGTGGCTTGTACAGGAGTCCCTAAGTGAATAAGTGAAACCATGGATATCATTTCTTGAGAATGTGAGTCATCTCTTCTAAATTTTCATTCAACACACTCCTTTAAAAAATCATACACACATGCATTTGAAGTAAACTGCTTTTGTCATTGCTGAGCTCAAATTTTCTATGCTGGAGAATTGTGATGCAGTGCCTTAGTTGAGATGCTTTACATTTTATAGACATTTGAAACCATGTGAAGGCTTGATACCTGTAGTCATCATTTATCCTTTCCTCACCTTCCACCCTAATTTCCCAATATCTTAATTCAATATGATGTCCATATTCACATAAATGATATCCACGGTTTCACTCATTCACTTATGGACTCCTGTACAAGCCACATCCTATTGCCAGTACCTCATTTGTTATTTATTTATTTATTATTTATTTATTTATTTCTTGCATTTGTTAACCGCCGCTCTCAGCCCTAGGGCGACTCGCGGCGGTGTACAGTACAAAAAAGACACTTTACAAAAGAATCAAACAACAATTAACATCACTAATACATACATCTAGCTTATACTAAAAATCCGCTTCGTCATATTTATGGAATCATAGTCAATCTCGTCGTCCTAGTTCGATCCGGTTGTCATTACCCGTAGCATAGCATTTAATTGAAAGCCTGCTCGAAGAGCCAAGTCTTCAGGCCCTTACGAAAGGCCATAAGGGAGGGGGCCTGTCTGACATCAGCAGGGAGGGAGTTCCACAGCCGGGGGGCCACCACCGAGAAGGCCCTCTCTCTCGTCCCCGCCAGACGTGCCTGTGAGGCAGGCGGGACTGAGAGAAGGGCCTCCCCAGATGATCTCAAGGTCCTCGTGGGCTCATAGGCCGAGATGCGGTCCACAAGGTATTTTGTTCCATTAAAAATTATAGGATTTGCTTTTATCCATGGTTAATCTCTACAGATATGAGGTGGTTATTCTATATAACAGTCAAGACTTCCACTCACATAAAAAGAAAGCACTGTCAATCCATGGTCTGAGCAGAGGCCATCTCACTCTGAAATTGCAGGAGAAAGGACACTTCTAAACCATTGACAGTTAGTGTCTGAAGGGGGCACCAGTATAGAATAGGGCTGCAGGCCTGTACAGGCAGCCCCCAAGTTACAAACACCCGACTTACAAATGGGGGCAATACAACAGGAAGTGAGAGAAATCTACTCCTAGGAAGGGAAAGTCCCTCCTGAAAGAGTAATCATGGGGACAAGATGTGTCAACTGAAGCTTTAGCACCAATCATTGTTTTCACAAAGAGTAAGATATTTCAAAAGCTAATTATCACACAGACAGAAAGTTAGGTAACTCTTCTGATATATATGGTTGAAGTTACACTTAAAAATGTACCTGTTCCAACTTACATGCAAATTCAGCTTAAAAACAAATCTACAGAATCAACCTTGTCCGTAGCATGAGAACTATGTGTATTGCATTATTTGCATTATTCCAGTTGGTCCTGCCAAGCTCCATGTACAAATGTCTCAATGCACAGACTTTCCATACACTCTACACATGCATACATGCATACTCGTAAACACAAACTGATGTAGGACAAATGAATGAAATATCCTGGCAGAGAATATAGCTGGCTGCCTGGAGTAGACAACAAGAGTTCTATGCTACCGTATTTTGTTATAAATTCCCTTTGTACCTTTTGCTAGCAATCCTATTTGTAGAAATGTGGTGACATCATTTTACAGTGTAGAAATGGAAACACAGCCTCACTCTCCCAAGTAGGTTTTGGTCCACATTGATTTCCCTTGTCCATTACCTCTTGACCTGTTTTGACTTCATGTCTTTCTGTTCTCCCTTCAGAGCTGCTTGTACTGATAAGACAGACTGAAGTGTCAAGAGCAACAGATTGTACCCCTCTTGTAGAACTTCCTTCTCACACTTCTTTTACTTTTTCCTAATTCTCTTGCTAATTCTTCTTCTGCTTTACCTCTTCCACACCATGCTGCTGTACTAGCCTTCTATGCTTCCTTATTTATTTAATTTATGTAAGACTTTTCCCCTGCACCTAAAGTCTTTTTATACACAAATTAGAGAAACAATTACATTAAAAAATAAAAGCTCAAACTTAAAACATTTAAATAATATATTTCAAGCATACCAATGGGAGAAAAGCACAGTATGAAAATTCTTCTGTCAAATGAATAAAAACACAAAGCCCTGGCTTCATAAAAAGGTCTTTTCCTATCAGCAAGAGAAAAAAAAGGGGGGGGGGGAGTACAAAGTAGTATCAACTGAATTTCCAATGGAAAATAGTTCTACAGCCTGGGAGTGGCCACTGAGAAGGCTTTCTACAATATTCTCACCAAAGGTACTTAGGGAAAAAACCCTTTCCTGGAAATCTTAAAACTTGAGTGGGGCTGTATGGGAGATCTAGAATTTCAGGTAACCTGGACCCAAGATCTGAAAGGCGTTCAAAGTTTCAAGTAGACCTTTGAATGCTGCCCAGAAGCTGACTGATAGCGTCTTGGATCTCAGTACTGAATCTTCCACATTCTCTTTTTCCCTTTCTTTCCCACCACATAAATTGTCACACCCAGGTCCTACACAGCAATGCTACTTGCATGGAATAGCCAATGCTACTTTTAATAGAGGACATGTTGGCCAACAACTGCTTCCATAATAACTATCTGAGGACAAGGTGGAGGGAGAGGCATATTGAGGTAGGAGGAAGGGGGCAATAACAGTATGGTGGCTCTTTTCCTTCTATATCAGGTACTGGTATTGTCAAGATGATGCTAGCCTCCTTCTGGTTCTATAATGGTACCCGTATTAATGAGAGCAGAAAGTGCTGGCTTCATGACATCATCTGCCATCAAACTACTCCCCAGCATTCCTTCAAACCTCTTGGTCCCTTTATTGGGCATGTGGATGGCTTTGAAGAAAGTGCCTTCATGGTTGCTGGTGTAATAAAAGTTGTCATTATTGTTGTTGTTTGTTTGTTTTCATGTGATTTCCCTCTTGTAGTGACTCTAAGGCAAATCTTTCATAAGAGTTTCATGCCAAGATTTGTTGCCACTGCCTTTCTCAGAGGTTGTGGAAGCAGAATGCCCAGGATCACCCAGTAAGTTTTTCATGGTGGAATGGCAATTTGAACCTCGGTGTCTCAAATCCAAAATCAGCGGTACTATATCATGCTGGTACCTTAAAAGGAAAATTTACCCCAATAAATCAGCGAGGGAAACATTGTCTGAATTTTCTTTTGTCTAGTCCTTAGAGAAAGGGATATTTGGAGAACATTTTCCAGGATCAAAGCTTAAACATTCTTTATTCATATTCTGATCATTCCCCACTTAAAGATACTTCTTATGGTATCTCCCCCTCCCTTCAGAGATTAAAAGTATTGTCAGAAAGCTGAGCGTAGATGAGCTCTTCCTTTCATAGCCCCTTTATTTCTGTAGTTGTTACCCAGTTCCCAATGAGTTTCATCTTCACTGTGTGTTAACAAAAGGAAGGGAAGTGTCCTTTCTGTCAGCTTATTGGAGGAGTTATACAGGAGACCAACATATTTCTATTATAAACACTTGCCTTTTCCCACATCGTTTAGCAGCATCTTGGATCTCCAGATAGTTTTGGGGTAGGGATTATGGTGTCTGCATACAGGAAGAATTGATTTTAACGTTTCCATCATTTCCCTTACTTTTACTCATTTAAAAAGCCAAGCCTGTACATGCAAGACCTTTAGGATACAAAAACCCTAAACTCACCATTCACCAGACAATTATTACATTCTCAGAAGCCTATGTTAACAGTTTAACACAGACATACTTTCTTACAGATATGTCGTATAATAAATTCAGCTAATCCCCATTTCTAAATTAAGATATATAACCCTTAAAACTATAAAAATATAAATGCCTATATGGCATATTGGATATTATATGTTGTTGCTGAATGTAGTCCTAAGATAAAACTACTACAGAGTTTCCTTAGCAAGATTGTTCAAAGAGTTTTTTCCTCTTCTTATGGAGTTGAGAAAGTATGACTTGTCCAAGTGAGTTTTCATGGCTGAGCTATAATCTGAACCCTCATCTCCAGAGTCTCAGTCCAATGCTCAAACCACTACAGCATGCTAATTCTCATAAAATTTTCTATATGTTGCATATATCCCTGCACAAAGAATATACTTGTAAAAAACTAATCTTGCACTAATTTATTCACAGAAAATAAAGCATAGATTCTCAGGTAACACCCTCTCTGAATAAATGTGAATGTATTTATTTGGTTCTTCTGGATTTTTTCGGGCTATATAGCCATGTTCTAGAGGCATTTTCTCCTGACGTTTCACCTGCATCTATGGCAAGCATCCTCAGAGGTAGTGAGGTCTGTTGGAATTAGGACAATGGGTTTATATTTCTGTGGAATGGCTGGAGTGGAGCAGCTCTGCTGGAGCTAGGTGTGAATGTTTCAACTGACCACCTTCATTAGCATTTGAAGGCCTGGCTGAGCCTGGGGGAATCTTTTGTTGAGAGGTGTTAAGATGTGCCTGGTGGTTTCCTCTCTGCTGTTTTGCTGTTGTAATTTTAGAGTTGTTTAATACTGGAAGCCAGATTTTGTTCATTTTCATAGTCTCCTCCTTTCTGTTGAAATTGTTCACATGCTTGTGGATTTCAATGGCTTCTCTGTGTAGTCTGACATGGTGGTTGTTGGAGTGGTCCAGCATTTCTGTGTTCTCAAATAATATGCTGTGTCCAGGCTGGTTCATCAGGTGCTCTGCTATGGTTGACTTCTCTGGTTGGAGTAGTCTACAGTGCCTTTGATGTTCCTTGATTCGTGTTTGGGCGCTGCGTTTGGTGGTCCCTATGTAGACTTGTCCTCAGCTGCATGGTATACGGTAGACTCCTGCAGAGGTGAGAGGATCCCTCTTGTCCTTTGCTGAACGTAGCATTTGTTCCTAATTCCAACAGACCTCACTACCTCTGAGGATGCTTGCCATAGATGCAGGCGAAACGTCAGGAGAAAATGCCTCTAGAACATGGCCATATAGCCCGAAAAAACCCACAAGAACCTAGTGATTCCAGCCACGAAAGCCTTCAACAATACAATGTATTTATTTATTTACTATATTTATACCCCGCCATCTCTTACCCCGAAGGGCACTCAGAGCAGCTTACAAATTGGCAACAATGCAATGCCATATAAACAAACATATAAAAGCCATAAGCATATACATTAAAAACCATAAAAGTTAATTAAAACATCTATAGATTAAAATTCAATTATTAAAACCACAAAAATCTAAAGTTATAGTCAAGGAGCCATTCCATTCGTATTGCACTTATTTCATATCCACTTATTGGACTGAATTACTCTCCAAAGGCTTTGTCTCACTTCTACATTTTTAATTTCTTTCTAAAGGTCAGGAGGGAGGGGTTTGATCTAGTTTCACTGGGGAGGGAGTTCTACAGCCGAGGGGCCACCACTGAGAGGGCCCTGTCTCTCATCCCCAACAATGGCACCTGTGAAGGAGGTGGAACCGAGAGCAGGACCTCACCAGAAGATCTTAACCTCCAATATGGTTCATAGAGGGAGGTACGTTTGGTCAGGTAAGCTGGGCTAGAACCATTTAGGGCTTTATAGGCTAAATGCACTTGTCGACACCACTGCTGCACACCTAGCACCGCAGCTCACAATCACTCACCCTCAAAGCACACCCTCCATCAGCACAAAACACATGCTGCTGCTGCTGCTGCTCACACTCACTCACCCTTGATGACACACATGTGGTGGTACCAGCAGGGGCCAGGGAAAAAAACCTTGGTGGGCCGTGTTTGGGCTGTAGGCCTTAATATGAGGACCCCTGCCATATAATAAGAGGGACCAATGCAATACAGCTCTGCAGGGATTGCACTTTAAGGTGCTTTGTATCATTAGAGACAGATCTATTTCATTCTGAGTTCTGTACATAGAATCTCATAATTTAGAAAGTGTGATTAGGCTATCTGCATCGCTTTGTTCACCTGTGTCTCTAAAGAATACTTTTTTTCACATCTAGGCAAAATTATCTCTTTTAGCAACCCACTGCTCTCTGCCTGATTGCCTAACCTTATGATAATGTCTTTCATTTACCTATTTGTTTCATCTGTTAATTTGGTCATTTATTCTTAGAAATGCAGTCTAGCTTCTCCCACTTAATTTGTTCTTTATGGAGCCATAATCCTCATGACTTCTGACTCGTGTTTGTCCCTCTCTACTGATGAATGGCTTAATTAACTTGTACTACCAGTGCACAAATGACCAATTTCCATCACACCGAAGATCATCTTTCTTCATTATGCTAAGCATGCAAAACTAGATGGCAATTTAAAATTTCAGCTCTCATTTTCTGAGAGAATGCTCTGCCCACCCATTTTCTTCCCCCTACTCAAAATGGATTGATATCTGTGTGAAAGGAACACTGTCGGCTGAAAACTTAGAGGGCGAAAATGAGAACATGACCCCAAAATGATCTTGGGGGGGTGGGGGAATTAAAGCTATTGTCATGGTTTCTTGAAGTAGTTTTGGACATTTTAATAATAATAGCTTTATTTCAAGGAAGGTATATCATTCTGAAGTAGTGAGGTTGTGAATCCACTCAGGATTTTAATGTGAATACTAAAGGAGCTATGCTCAAATTCATCACCTCTTTTAAAGTTTGGACTTCTCCCAGCACCTGAATTACTAGTATGTTGGTGACGAAAATCTGTACTACAAGCACAGTACCCCATGTGATCAAGAATATGTATAATTAGAATTTTTATCTTGACGTACCCTGGTGGCTCAGCAGGTTAATCTGCTGAGCTGCTGAACTTGAGGACCAAAAGGTTGGTGGTTTGAATCTGGGGAACCGGGTGATCTCCCATTGTTAGGCTCAGCTTCTGCCAACCTAGCAGTTCGAAAACATGCAAGTGTGAGTAGATCTGCAGGAAAGTAATGGTGTTCCATGTAGTCATGCTGGCCACATGACCTTGGAGGTGTCTATGGACAATGCCAGCTCTTTAGCTTAGAAATGGAGATGAGCACCACCCCCCAGAGTCAGACACAACTAGACTTAATGCCAAGGGAAACTGTAACCTTTACTTACATTTTTTTCTTTCATCTGTTTAAATATACAAACCAATGAGGGGAGATCTAACAGAAGACTCTGTTGATAGAAGAAGTCCAAACAGATATGGGAGAAAATAGGCGGCAGCCTTATATACTGAGTAGGCCATTGGTCCAGTATTGTCCAGAAGTGACTGGCAGCTGATCTGCAGGATTTCAGACTGAAGTTTTGCCAGGAAGTAACCTAGAATCTTCTATGCGCAGAACCTGCTATTCTAACTGAGCTGTCTCCCTGGTTAGCAACACCTGATAGAAGTGGAAACTATAGTTGAGAAAGGATTTGGGGACTTCAGTAAATTACAAGATATCTAAACCAGAAACATAAAATTAAAACATATTCTTAGGAGTTTTATCTTAAAGTACTGATGGCTTGGAATAATTAAAATTGTAGTCCCAACTAGTTGGGCCCAGCTAGATTAAAGGCAGTTGTTAAGTGGTGAATCAACACGCGATGCATCCCATCCATTCCATGGGTTTCTATTTGAGTCTAGCAATACTTCAGGCCCAACACAACTGGAAAGCACCAGGACTACAGGACTGTTCATAAAGAAGTCATAAAAAGTGTATAAAAAGTTTACAGGGCAGCATCATCTTTTGTTTGTTTTCATCTGATGTCGGCCATCCACACTTGTGTTTTTCATTTACTATTGGCCACCCACTTTTTGGATTTGATTATTCATGGATTTGATTAACATAGTCTCTCTAGGAATATCTAGGAAATTCACCTTTAAGGTGTGCTGGCAGATGCAGATATGTGGTGTTATCTCAGTTTTCCCACTTTTGCAGTAGTCTTGTGTCCTAACCTCAGTGAATCTGGAGAGCTGACTGTATTGCAAAAGGAAATAAGTTGGGAAAAATGTACAAAATATAAAATAATGAATTGTGTTGATGTTGTAGGAGAATACTGTAAATAGGCAAACTCAAATATAACTACCTATATTGTTGATGAACTCTACATATCAAAGTGTCCCTCACTTCGTCTGTGCATGGGATATTTTATTACACCTCTGAGGTTTGATAACCATACTGTTTATTTATTTTCTCCCTCTGCGGTAAATATAGTCCCCACTTGTATACACACAACATTTAATAATAGACCCAAACATTATGAGCAGCTTAGGGAAGAAAGGCCCCTGAAACTGACACTTGAAATATAAGGGCCACCACTTATAATGGTATTGTGCTGCTAACCCAGCAGACTGGAATTTGTTTGTATGCATTTTCTTGTCTTCTTTGCTAGTATATTCAATTACTCTCAACCACCTCTTGACAGTTTACCCCACAGGGAGAATAGCATACTGCTTATTATATTTAATTTTAACTCTAACAGTGTGTGGAAAAGACATGCTGCAATTTTAAACAGCTCTCCCGTATACTCAATGTCCTCCATGCAAAACATTTCTTTTTGTTACCAGTGAATTACATTCATGTTTTTTTTATCTCCCATATATTTTCCTTTTTCCTTTATTGTTTTCAGGTGTCAGGAGAATACAAGAGAAAAAGGTTTAGTTCATGTAAATATTAAGACTGGGGGAAGGAGTACTGTACAATCGCCCTTTATCCATGAGTATATGAAACCATGAATAATAGCAACCCCTATTGAAATGAAGGGGTTTTTTTTGTCCAAGAACACTATAGAGTCATGCTGTAGGATCTAGAAAATGCCTAGAGATGCCATACTGTATTGTGTCAGACATGGATAAATTGTGAATACACTCCCATGAGCTATACTTCGTGGCTCATAACTCTAACTACAAGCTACACAAGGCAGATTGGTGCCAAGAATAATATGGTATGGTACAGGAAAGTGCAGTTTGGCTTGAATTTTATGGATTTTTCCCTTGTTTTAAAAGAAATATTAATTCACATAATTAATTTTTCACAACCCTCTCATGTTAGTTTTTGTATGAAGTTCAGTTGCTTAAACTTTCTTGCACCTGCTTTTGAACCTTTGTTTCTATTTTTATCTTGGAGATGGAGCCACAATATAAAATTCATTGATATTTTATCTATTCACCATATACACATAACTTGAAGATAATACTATACCCCAGTGGTTCCCAACCTGTGGTCCATGGACCACCAGTGATCCACAAGAACTAAAATACGGTCTGCGGCCTCACCGTTACTACACATCGCAACAAGAGATACTGGTCTCCCAAAACCTTCTTATAGTGCCAAAGTTGATCAAATATAGTTTTCTGTGGACAAGCAGATGGTGACTAATTGATGGGAAATGTTCTGTATCATAAACTAGAGCTGATGTGGTCTATGCAATGCAGTTTTCTGAATCAGCACCCCAAATAACCAAACCAAATCTAAAATTGACCAAAAACTGATTTGCAACCCTTTTGATACTAATGTTGGAGAGTGGCTCTTGGTCAAAGTGGTCCCTGGTCAAAGTGGTCTGTGCTGTCACACCCAGACCCTATACAAATAAACTAAGATGTGCTTCTCTCTTTGTCTGGGCGAGCCGCAGGGGTTTTTCTTTAGAAGCTTGAGATTTCCAGCAACTGAGGCTACTACAGGCTTTGAACATCAAAACAGAATTTTTATTTCTCAAAATCCTTGCAGACTTGGCACAGCTCGTTAAAGTTACAAACAAAACAGTCAATTGGTGAAACAATAGAGATGAGCTCTCTTTCCTTTCCTTTAGTTAATGAGATAACTTTTCTCCAAAAGGCAGAAGAAAATCCTGAGATCTTTTCACCCTAACCCTGAGCTGCTATGGTTTAGAAAAAAGCAGTTTTTCCCCTATCTATAGCTCAAGGTTAGCTTTGGAGATGAAGTAATGCTCAATATATAACTCAGTACCTATTCTTTCTATCTCTATAGTACTCAATAGCTTCTCTATCTAAATCTCAATATGCTTATACCTCAATATATACCCCTGGAAAAAAGGCGGTCCCTAGACCCAAAGAGATACTTTTCTAAACCAATAGCTGCAAAAGGGCCTGCAGGCTGGCTTTGCAGACTCTGATACTTTCAGGGTGCTGCTGGGTCTGTAGCAGCCCTGGGGAAATGCAAAAGAACACTATCCCATGCAACTAAAAGGTAATGCAAACTATGCTCCTGGAAGACGGAACAGTGGTCCCTGGTCAAAGTGGTCCCTGGTCAAGTGGTCCCTGGTCAAAAGAAGGTTGGGAACCACTGCTATACACAATGTAATTGAACAATCAGAAAGCAAAAGTGTCACTATCTCAGCCACCAATGTGGTTTATTATGGTTTGCAGAGGTTTTTGGATTTTGAAATGATAGATAAGGAATACTCAAGCTGTATTAAGTGCTATTGTAAGACTTCCTAATGGAAGATTAGCAATGTACTTCATTACGAACACGATTGGAATCCTTAAAGCTCTTCATGCATCCTTTATATAATTATACAGAATGGAAACAAGATGTGAGTCACTGGTTTAGCAGGCAATTTCAATAATACAGCTCACCTGTGAGAAGAGATTAAGTGGTAGTGGTAGGAAAAGACTTATTTGTACTGTACATTGTGACTTTTCACAGCTTCTGACTGTCAGATACATTGATTAATTACATAAACTTCCTTAGAACATTTTTGACCTAATGCAGAAACTGGCTAATGGCAACAGGAGGAGTCCTGTCTGAAGCCAAAGGGATGTTTGAAACAGTAAATGGATTATATGTTAAAATATATCCTACCATTATTTAATATATCTAATAAAATATGTTACCTTAATTTTGGATTGGGAAAAATACATAATCCAAAACTATCTAAAATGACAATGTCCTGTCATTTAAGAAATTCAATATCCAAGATATGAAAAAACTCAATTAAGTTTGAAAACTATACACCACTGTCCAATTTGCCTTTTTTCAGCAAAATATTGGAGTGGCCAAACAATTGCAGGGGTTTTTGGATGAATCTGATTTTCTGGATCCATTTTAATCTGACTTTAGGCAGGGTCATGAAAATGGAAACAGCTTTGGTCACCTTGGTGGATGATCTATGCTGAGAACTAGATAGAGGAAGTGTTACCTATCTGATTCTCTTGGACCTTTCAGCAGCTTTCGATACCATAGACCAGGGGTCCTCAAACTAAGGCCCGGGGGCCGGATGCGGCCCTCCAAGGTCATTTACCTGGCCCTCGCTCAGGGTCAACCTAAGTATGAAACTACTTGAAAGCACACAATAACAACAACAATCCTATCACAACAGCCCACACTTTCCATTGCAATACTAATAAGTTTATATTTGTTAAAATTGTTCTTAATTTTAATTATTGTATTGTTTTTAAATGTTTTTGCACTATAAATAAGAAATGTGCAGTGTGCATAGGAATTCATTCGTATTTTTTCAAATTATAATCTGGCCTGCCAACAGTTTGAAGGACTGTGACCTGGCCCTCTGTTTAAAAAGTTTGAGGACCCCTGCCATAGACCATGCTATCCTCCTGAAGCATCTTGAAGGGATGGGGCTGAGAGGTACTGTTCTGCAGTGGTTCTGGTCCTTTTTTTCGGGTTGTAGCCAGAAGGTGGTATTGGGGGAGTCCTGCTCAACCCCATGGCCATTAGACTGTGGCGTCCTGAAGGGCTCAGCACTATCCCCAATGTTATTTAACATCTACATGAAAATGCTGGGAGAGGTCATCCAGAGTTTTGAGGTTTGGTATCACCTGTATGCACATGGTGCCCAATTCTACTACTCCTTTCCACCAGATTCCAAGGTCCACATCTGAACCATTGTCTGCAGGCAGTAATAGACTGGATAAGGATTAACAAATTGAAACTTGATCCAGACAAAACGGAAATACTACAGGTTTTGCATAGGATGGATTTGGGAATAGGATCACAACTGAAAGCCCACGTTCACAGTTTGGGGGTGATTCTGGAATCTTCCTTAAACCATTTAAACATGTGCGCCAGCTGCATCAGTTCCTGGAGAAATCAGACTTGTCCTCTGTAGTACATGCTTTGGTGACATCCTATTTGACTATTGTTACATGTCCAATGTGGGGCTTGTGTCAGCGCATGTGGCGCCACCTATATGTAGAATTGTTAGTTGCAAAATTTAAACTGTTGTATTATGCCTGTCTACCTTATATATAAGATAGACATTCTGGGGTCAACGAACTGAAATGGACTGGAATGGGCCACTTCACATCAGATGACCACCAGATCTACTACTGTGGACAAGAGGAACATCGAAGAAATGGAGTAGCCTTCATAATTAATAAGAAATTCGCTAAAGCGGTGCTTGGATACAACCCAAAAAATGACAGAATGATCTCAATTCGAGTGCAAGGAAAGCCTTTCAACATCACAGTGATCCAAATATACGCCCCAACCACAGCTGCTGAAGAAGCAGAAGTAGATCAGTTCTATGAGGATCTGCAGGACCTACTGGATAATACACCAAAAAGAGACATTATTTTCATTACAGGAGACTGGAATGCCAAGGTGGGAAGTCAAATGACAACTGGGATCACAGGCAAGCATGGTCTGGGAGAACAAAATGAAGCGGGACGCAGGCTGATAGAATTCTGCCAGGAAAACTCGCTGTGTATAATGAATACTCTCTTCCAACAACCTAAAAGACGGCTTTATACATGGACCTCACCAGATGGTCAGCACCGAAATCAGATTGACTACATCCTTTGCAGCCAAAGGTGGCGGACATCCATCCAGTCGGTGAAAACAAGACCTGGGGCTGACTGTAGCTCAGATCACGAACTTCTTATTGCCCAATTTAGAATAAAACTAAAGAGATCAGGGAAAATACACAGACCAGTTAGATATGATCTCACTAACATTCCTAGCGAATATACAGTGGAAGTGAAGAACAGATTTGAAGGACTAGATTTAGTAAACAGAGTCCCAGAAGAACTATGGACAGAAGTCCGCGACATTGTTCAGGAGGCGGCAACAAAGTACGTTCCAAAGAAAAAGAAAACCAAGAAGGCAAAATGGTTGTCTGCTGAGACACTGGAAGTAGCCCAAGAAAGGAGGAAAGCAAAAGGAAACAGTGAAAAGGGGAGATATGCCCAGTTAAATGCGCAATTCCAGAGGTTAGCCAGAAGAGATAAGGAACTATTTTTAAATAAGCAATGCATGGAAGTGGAAGAAGACAACAGAATAGGAAGGACAAGAGACCTCTTCCAGAAAATTAGAAACATTGGAGGTAAATTTCAGGCAAAAATTGGTATGATAAGAAACAAAGATGGCAGGGACCTAACAGAAGCTGAAGAGATCAAGAGAAGGTGGCGAGACTATACAGAAGATCTGTATAGGAAGGATAATAATATTGAGGATAGTTTTGACGGTGTGGTGAATGAATTAGAACCAGACATCCTGAGGAGTGAGGTTGAATGGGCCTTAAGAAGCATTGCTAGCAACAAGGCAGCAGGAGACGACGGGATCCCAGCTGAACTGTTTAAAATCTTAAAAGATGATGCTGTCAAGGTGATGCATGCCATTTGCCAGCAAATATGGAAAACACAAGAATGGCCATCAGACTGGAAAAAATCAACTTATATCCCCATACCAAAAAAGGGAAATGCGAAAGACTGCTCAAACTTCCGTACAGTGGCCCTTATTTCTCATACCAGTAAGGTAATGCTCAAGATCCTGCAAGGAAGACTCCAGCAATACATGGAGCGAGAGTTGCCAGATGTTCAAGCTGGGTTTAGAAAAGGCAGAGGAACGAGAGACCAGATTGCCAATATCCGCTGGATAATGGAGAAAGGCAGGGAGTTTCAGAAAAACATCTACTTCTGCTTCATTGACTATTCTAAAGCCTTTGACTGTGTGGATCATAATAAATTGTGGCAAGTTCTTGGTGGGATGGGGATACCAAGTCACCTTGTCTCTCTCCTGAGGAATCTGTACAAGGACCAAGTAGCAACAGTCAGAACTGACCACGGAACAACAGACTGGTTCAAGATTGGGAAAGGCGTACGGCAAGGCTGCATACTCTCACCCAACCTTTTTAACTTGTATGCAGAACACATCATGCGATGTGCGGGGCTGGATGAATGCAAAGCTGGGGTGAAAATTGGTGGAAGAAACATTAACAACCTCAGATATGCAGATGACACCACTCTGATGGCCGAAAGCGAGGAGGAGCTGAGGAGCCTTCTAATCAAGGTGAAAGAAGAAAGCGCAAAAGCCGGGTTGCAGCTAAACGTCAAAAAAACCAAGATTATGGCAACAAGAATGATTGACAACTGGGAAATAGAGGGAGAAACCGTGGAGGCCGTGACAGACTTTGTATTTCTAGGTGCAAAGATTACTGCAGATGCAGACTGTAGCCAGGAAATCAGAAGACGATTACTTCTTGGGAGGAGAGCAATGTCCAGTCTCGATAAAATAGTGAAGAGTAGAGACATCAGACTGGCAACAAAGATCCGCCTAGTCAAAGCCATGGTATTCCCTGTAGTAACCTACGGATGTGAGAGCTGGACCTTAGGGAAGGCTGAGCGAAGGAAGATCGATGCTTTTGAGCTGTGGTGCTGGAGGAAAGTGCTGAGAGTGCCTTGGACTGCGAGAAGATCCAACCAGTCCATCCTCCAGGAAATAAAGTCCGACTGCTCACTGGAGGGAAAGATACTAGAGACAAAGTTGAAGTACTTTGGCCACATCATGAGGAGACAGCAAAGCCTAGAGAAGACAATTATGCTGGGGAAAGTGGAAGGCAAAAGGAAGAGGGGCCGACCAAGGGCAAGATGGATGGATGGCATCCTTGAAGTGACTGGACTGACCTTGAGGGAGCTGGGGGTGGTAACGGCCGACAGGGAGCTCTGGCGTAGGCTGGTCCATGAGGTCACGAAGAGTCGGAGACGACTGAACGAATGAACAACAACAACCTTATATATGTATAGTTGAATTTCATTGGTTATTTGCATCTGTCAATCTATGTTGTTGTACACCAATTGGCTTGCTTCCCCAGCTCATTTGTTTAGGCTCCGTCCCTTCCAAGTGAGAAAGAAAGGTATCTCTCTCGCGCCTTTTTTACCTCACAAAAAAGGCTCATTAGATGGACATGTGTAAAGCTTGGCCCAAAGCCCCTGGTCAAGTCATTTCTTACCACTAATTCTTAGGGTTTTTACCCCTGAGACTTATGCTTTATGTTCAGGCCAACCAGAACGACATTGGGAAGTCTCAGGCGCCTTCATACCATTTCCTTTGGTACCAGAGGAAGGCCTTGTCCTTCAAATATAGGCCATTGGGACTTAGGGTTGTGAGTGTTTCGGCCTCATAGCCATTGAGAGAGAGGGAACCTGGAAGGCTTCTCAGCTAAAAAAGACAACCAAAGAATGTTATGTATTTGTTCTTTACTCCCATTTTACCTCAGAAAGATAAATCTTTGAACAATAAAGCCTATTTTGAATTACCTATGGTGTTTTGTTGATCCTCGGGAGTTCCAGTTTCCCTAAAGGAAGGCAAGAAGCAATCCCCTGGGAAATACTTGCCACGTCTTTTTTTTTTAACTAAGAACTATAGGTTCCCAGGCAGCGACGGCACAGGGCTGTCCTTGAAGACAGTTCAGAAACTCCAATTTGTTCAGAGAACAGCAGCCAGGCTGTTAACAGGAGGGGATGTAAGAGATCACACTACTCTCCTGCTGAAACAGCTTCACTGGCTGCCCATCAAATTCTGGGCCAAATTCAAGGTACTGGTTTTGACCTTTAAAACCCTACAAGGTCTCCAGACTACCTGAGACAGTGAGTCCCCCACCACATTCCTGGGAGATCCCTTAGATCCAGCAAGAATATCCTGGTATTCACAATAGCATCTTCCAACTTACACTTCCAGCTCTCAAGGGCAGGTTCGCCCATAATGTGGAATGCCCTCCCAAGGGAGATTTCATCCACTCATACCAATTTCAGTTTCAGAAAACATCGTAAAACATACTTATAAAAGAAAGCTGACTTGATTTTCTGTTATAAACAGATCAGGGCACTCAGATGGCTCCTAGGTTCCCTTGATTTTAGGATGCTATAGTTTTATTTTAATATTCATGTTTCAATGTTTATCAGCACTGTCGAATATTTGGTTTTTAATCTGTGCTGTTCTAATGTTTGTATTGTTGTTGTATATTATAATGCTGGTAGCTGCCTTGGCCCTTAAATGGGGAAAGGCAGAATAAAAATTGCCTAAAATAAATAAATAAATATTCTTATTGATCATGTATGTTAAGAATGATGAATTCCATACACTGCCACCTGCCTTGCCATTTTACTGCAGGCGAATTTCTTTTGATCCTTCTCATTGTAGTGAGAGAGAGAGAGAGAGAGAGAGAGGGAGAATTAGCTGCCTGCTGCTATGCCACTACTGATGTGTACAACCCCAACTCCAATAGGCCCTGCTACCTTCTAGTCCTCAGAATCTGTGCTGACAGTTTTCCTCTATCTCTACCAAGGTGTTGGGTAGGATCTGAAATATTAGCCCCTTGGTCTCTCCCAGATGAGACACGAAGCTTGGATAAAGCCCTGACACTGACCAGGAGGCAGACAGACAACAAACTATCACTTTGGCCAAAGGGTCTACCAAACTCCAGCACTGCTTTCAGTCTGAACTACTCACAGCACTAGTTGAGACAGATAAAGTTTATTTTGAGCCTCTATATGTTATAAAGCTTCAGTGTTATGTAAGCAAAGTGTACATGAAGGATATCTAATGTCTACATAATAATCCTTATCTGATGTCTAGGTACCAGTACAGAATGTACTAAGAATTTGCTTGTTGATGAGGACACTTCTCAGGCACTGTACACAGCCATAACATCTAGTTTTGTCCTGGGCAGATAATATTACAGCATTTCTAGCTTAACACAAATGGCGGAGCTCAGCAAACAATATCAGCCATGGGGAAAGATAACAGATTAGATATTGTTAAGATGGCATTGGTCGGACTCAGTGAAACAGATCAGTATACAGATGAATCTTTAATTCTTATTTTAAACCAACAATGGAAGCAGATGTCATTTTTTCTGGCATACCCTGTTTCATACCTTTGTGGTCAATTGGGGCCATAATCTATTCGCAATGGTTTTTGTTCAGCTGCAGTCATTAGAGAGGTAGTTGTACTCTGGACAAAGTAAATAGAAACTGTAATAAAGAAGGATATTTAGGGGCTTCTAACACTTTTAGAGTGCCTTGGACTGTGAGAAGATCCAACCAGTCCATCCTCCAGGAAATAAAGCCCGACTGCTCACTGGAGGGAAGGATACTAGAGACAAAGTTGAAGTACTTTGGCCACATCATGAGGAGACAGCAAAGCCTAGAGAAGACAATTATGCTGGGGAAAGTGGAAGGTAAAAGGAAGAGGGGCCGACCAAGGGCAAGATGGATGGATGGCATCCTTGAAGTGTCTGGACTCACCTTGAAGGAGCTGGGGGTGGTGACGGCCGACAGGGAGCTCTGGCGTGGGCTGGTCCATGAGGTCATGAAGAGTCGGAGACGACTGAACGAATGAACAACAACAACACTTTTTTATGCTAGTTTGCATGTTTTATACTTTCTGGGCATAAATCATGCAAACAAGTAATATAGGCAGACTTCCATAAAATATTGAAACAAAATTGCCTGCCTTTAAACGTAATTGTACAGAGGTGCAGGAGAGCACAGTATCAATGAAATACATAAATACATCCCAGGAGAGAATGGTCTGGGAACGAAGCCACTCTTTGCATGAAGATACTGGTGGAAAATCTAACTGACTTGCCTGCTTAAGTACTTTGGCTGAGCTCCCTGTTTCTCACTATTCAGGTTTGCTCTTCTAAAACAAAAACCAATCAGCTTCGAATGAGCCATACAGGGTAATTACAGTGAGATCCATCACATCCCTAAGTGGCTTGGGACTAGAATGATGTAATGATTGCCTTCTCCCATATCTATTTATTTAAACCATTGTATCCTACCTTTTGAGTAAAACAATATATTGATAAGAGGCCCAAAGCACTCTAAAAACAAGAAATTTCTCCTGATTTTGGATACTAAGCAGGGTCACCCATGGTTGTATTTGGATGAGAGACCACAAAGGAATCCCAGGTGCTGAAATATATTTTTCAGAGGAAGGGATTAGCAAAAACACCTCTTAGTATTCCTTGCCTAAGAAAACTCAACAGAATTAATGGAGTTGCCATAAATCGATAGGGAACTAGAAGGTATATTCACACCCACAAAGCTCCCAATTTAGGAAGCTACCTTATGACAAATTGTGCTGATCCATCTAGGCTCAATATTAGCTATATATATATATATATATATATATATATATATATATATATATTGATTAGCCCTTAGGCCACATCACAATATCAAACAAAACAACAAGGCTTGATAAGACTAGATTTCACTCTATGTAGTAAGCTAAAATAAGACACTTATAACAATACAGTAAATAAATAAGATAAGATATGATAAAACTAAGTATATACATCATATTTCCTTATCACCCCTACAATTTACAATTTAACTATACTGATTGGCAAAAGCGACCCAGAACTTGTGGGGGTATATTTCAAGAGTTTCCAGTTTATCTGGAGATGCCAATAGTGGTATCTCCAAGCTTTTGTGTGCTTAGTTAGAATCCTTTGCCACACTCTGGACTATCAGAATTTCCCCTCCAAATGCCAATGTGGTACATGATAAAAGAGACTTCTTGGGCACGGCACAAGATTAAGGAACTTCCTCACAAGAGAGACTGATTATTTTTATTTATTTATTTACTATATTTCTATACCGCCATTCTAAGCCCGAGGGCAACTCATGGCGGTTTACAGAACGGCACAATTTGATGCCCACAACAATACAAAGATAGTTAAAACATTAAAAAAAACATTTAACATAGATAAAAATTCATTACAAATAACATCAATAAAAACATAATAAAACAAAAATCCTCCGCATTTCATTACCAAACATTGTCCAGTCACGTTGTCCAACCATTCCGAGATCAGAGTTTATCAGCTACACTGCATTGGGAAAGCCTGCTCATATAGCCAGGTTTTGACTTTTTTGCGAAATGTTAAGAGGGTGGGGGCCGATCTAGGGGCTGGGATGACAAGCTGAGATGCTGATGTTTCAAAGAGCATTTGGAACATGTGTTATGTATATTATGTTACCTAATGCTGGCACTCAGTATGCTCCTACCAATGCTTAATAAAATTTGTGACATCATGTTTTACATAACCAGTTTGTTCTAGGTTGACTTCTCCAGTGGCCTTGAATACAAGCTTCATTTCTAAGTAGAACTCCTTCTAAATAGTATAATAATGGCACTGTGACATTTATATTCCCTCAGCTGGAATTAAAGTTTGCAAAAGCAGCAAGATACAAAAGGCATGGTTCAGAACAACCAAAAACACTCGTAGAACTAGAGAATTATTTTTCCCATGTTGATCTTCAAAGAAAAACAAACACTTTCTCATTGTAATTTTATTCCATTGTGACATTTTTCTCCTTTCTTTTTTCCAAATTCAGAATGCAGTTTAACTGTTTTAATTTTCAGCATTAGCCAGTGAGAGACAAGAAGTGGTGATTTTAACTTTCTGAAGTATCACGAGATAATGTGTTATTGCCAAAGAACAGAGTGTGCTAAAGCATGAATCAGAAGATATCACTTGGATCATAATGAGTGATGATTATTCCCATACATTTATGAGAATTGTGGCCTCAGATATTACAATACATTTTTGGGGTGGTCATCTAAAAAATCCAATAGAAGTTAATGGCTGGGAGGGAGATGGCATTGCAGAAATGTCAGTTCCCCCTCCTTTTTTGTCTATTCAAATTGCCTAAGTGTGGGCTTTTGAAGAAAAAACTGTTTATGTTAGAAGCAATTCAAACTCATTCAAGGTTGGATATATGTATGTACCATTCACCTGTGGTTCTGCCCATCCCTTAGTGGATCCATATTGTTGGGAAACATTCGGTCAGAATAATGAACAATAATTCACAAAAGAGTATCAGCTGAATTCAGATGAAATAAAAATCATCAAAAGTTTATCTGATTCTGGTACAGCAGGAGAAACCAGTCATCCACTGCGGAGCTTTCTCTGCAGTTACTCTGGCTAGTGCTATGGGGTACATTTCTTTCCTGCCTTTAGCTGCAAATTGAATTAAGATTGTTCTTTTTGAACCAGCAGGAAATATAGTGCCAGCAAGGACCAGAGTACTGCTGACGTTGAAGCCTCCAGCTGACCGACTCTGAAACATTCAAAGATTAAAACACTTTCAAATGAAAGAGAAATTGTGTATATTTGTCCCAGAGACAGATCTTTAGTGGTCCAGCCTTTTCCAAAGGTGGATACTGCCTGTGGATAAGGAGAACTATAGATTTTCCTACATTTTACTGCTAGATAAATCCCCATTTTCAGACCTCCACTCAGATGTCCAAATAGAGCAAAACAATGCACTGAAATTGTTTCTGGAATAGGGGAGCCAGAATGGTATAGTAACTAGAGTGTTGGACTAGGGCACCCTGAGATGACAGTTCGAACGCCCGGTCAACCATGAAACCCCATTGGGTGATATTGGACTAGTCACACTCCTTCAGCTGCAGAGGAAAGCAAAATAGAAACCTCTTTGAACAAATTCTGCCATTTTGTGATAGGATCACCTTAGGGTCACCGTAAGTCAGAAATTACTTGAAGGCACAGAAGAAAAACAATTTAGCATCATGGATAATTGCACTAAAATTCAGACTGAAACATAACCATATTTACTGTTGTTCTGTCGCCACTGGGCCTGTACACATTGTCTTTATTCTACAGGACGCACACTTTAAACCCAGTGGGAAGCCGGGGTGCCCGAAGAGGGGTTAGAGGCTTCCAGAAGTAATGGGCTTTAGAGTTCTTTAAAAGTACAACAAAGTCTTTATTAAGGAACAAATATTCAAACAACACTTCAAGGCTTTACTATTCTAGTCTTTAAGAGACTGGCACTGACTTGGTTTAACTGTACTATTTCAGCATAAGGAAGAACTCTTTATAATCCCCCCAGGCCGCTTTCTATCTATGCCTAGTCGGCGTGGGTGCTGCTACTGAAATCCACGTGCGTCTGGGTATCGAGCAGACCTTATCGGCTGAGGCTTGAAGATATAGCAGCTGGAATTCCGTGGTTCTATGATGCTGCCTAGTGGGAACTTCAGGTCTGTTTTCCCCTCTGGTGCTGTGAGGCTGAGAGGCTGTGAGCTCTCAGCCAGAGCCTTTGGGACCTTTTCCTTCCATTTCCCTGGAACTGGATAGTCAGTTAGGACCCCGGATGGTCTTGAGGAATTAAGCCTTTCCTACAGGACAAACTGATTTGTGTCCTATAGGCTGGCTTCCTTGTGAGTGACTGACTAAAATGGTTCCTCTCTCTTCCCAAAACCCAGGAAAAGGGGCGGAACCAAAGCTAAATGAAGATGGACAGGGGGCTTGCCCTATGACTGCAAACTATAACAGGAAGCCACCCTGCTGCAAAATCCCAAGCCTGAGATTGCAAACAAACCTTTAGTTCAAAGCAAATAAAATTGGAGCTCCTGGAACAGCTGTTCCAGAACAACTGTCCTTCTAACCTGGAAGCCAGTCGCTGTACTGGTGCTGGTGGGGAATTAGAGATCTTCCACCTTGATAGGAAGAGCACTAAATGGACTAGAGATTATTCTAAAGCAAGAAAGCTCATTCAAGTAGTACAGGAAGCTGAAAGATAATAAATGTTGGCTCTTCACATCATGTTTATGGAAAACTAAAACTGCATGTCAAAACTTTTTCTATAAGGAATGACCAAACTGGCACGGAACTAGTAAAGGACTATACTTTAGCAGCCACTTTCTCTTTCTGAATTTATTGCATCACCTCTTCTATGCCCTCCACTCCCATACAGTAAGTTTAATCAGCATCTAAAAGGTTTGCAAGGACATCTACTTGAATTGACAATGATGTAGTCTGCCAGTGGCACTGCCAAAGCTTCATTTTGCCATAAAGTTGGCTGCAAAACTTTGTGACTTCTGCCACAGCTTGGGATTTCAGATATGAAGATGAATTCAAGATGTTAAATGTTGCAATTTAGAGTTAATGGAATTTAGAGTTAACAACAGAACTCAAAACTAACAATTGAGTTATGTTGTTACTGCTTACCTCATTATTTGAGGCAAAAGGCTGCCATACTTAACAATGAGACTACATTATATCAGTTTCAAAGGTGTTCTGTTTTTTTTCATTCAGTTTTAAAGTTTCGGAAGTGTTTGTCATAGATGGACTACATAGCCCATAATACAATGGAACAGGCGGGACCAGCAAGATTAGAAACTATCAGGCTGGAAAGTTGTGACCTAGAGGACAGAATTGCTTTTTACAACCTGTTCAACTGTCACTGATCTCTCCAACATGTTCATTGTTCACTTTCCTTTCAGGTGTTTGGTTAAGAAAGATTAATAAGGATATATGCTAAAGTTCATAATGTGGACATTAAAGTGCTGTTGAAATGCAGCTTCTAATGATGTTGGCTAGGCCTGAAGGATTGTATGATTGCATCTCTATGGACCTCATCACATTAAGGATGGGATTCACCCCATATCATGGCAAATCCAGTGGGGCCTGGA
This sequence comes from Anolis sagrei, assembly GCF_037176765.1. Lineage (NCBI taxonomy): Eukaryota > Metazoa > Chordata > Lepidosauria > Squamata > Anolidae > Anolis > Anolis sagrei. Next base: position 90,538,215 of record NC_090023.1, read on the forward strand.
GTGGGGAACCCCTCACCCTGCATCACTCGCCTTGCCCCTCACCCCATTCCATGGGGGGAAAGCGTCTGCCACCCAGCTTCCCCCTGTTTGTGCCGTCCATGTTGCTGGGGGGTAGCTTACCAGCTTTCACTTCACTTGCACTATGTAGCCCCTTCAGAAGTAGATAGACATTATGGAATGAGGCCAGTGGGCTCCATGTTGCAAGTGCCATACGACAGGCAATTTTGCCCATCTGATGAGGCCCTATGTTAAAAGAGAACATTGTTCCACTGCAAATGAAGCAATAATAAGTCAATAAACTTGAGGTAAAGATGTCTTAAATAGAAATGTTTTGAATGCCTCAGCACAGGCAGAACATTTTTATGCACAACTGAATAACTGCAAGCACTTTGCCTATCCACTTCAGAAAAATGGCCTCTGAAGATTGATGGCAATGCACAGGTTTTGTTCATTTACTTCATCCACCTTACTCCTTCATATATATTTTTTAAAAGAAAGATATAGACAGGGCTAGAGAAGTGTGACATTAGCTAGGCCTACCCTCCAGCTCCTGCTTTACCAAACCCAACAAAGTCTGAGATACACTTAGTAATAAGCAGGATGAGAGTGTTTTCGCACAGCTCACAAAGGGCCCATATAACCCAGACTATCAAGGCAGATACTCCACAATATCTGTTCTGAACTGGAATATGTGAGTCCACATGGCCATATACTCCAGTTCAAAGTAGATAATGTGGGATCTTATACAGTTGTGTGGAAGGGGCCAAAAAGGAAAGTTAGCTGTGGGGTTTTCTACCACAGGTTCCCAAACAACACAATTCACTTGTGGTATGATGGATCTGATTTGATTTCTACATACCACTTGTCAGCAAAATGAAATGGGCCACCCTTGTACTATTTGAGCTCTGACAGCTATACTCTAACAGACCTTTCTGAATCTGTAATTAAGGCACTGCATGCTAGATGACTGACTAAAACGTCTCTATAATGAAATTTCATAAAATTGTACAAATTCATAAGACCTGAGCTGCTACTACTTGTTGTTCGCCACTTTGAGTCCTGATCTGGGAGAAAAGTGGGATAGAAGTAAATAAATAAATACTACTTCTCATCTATGTCTATGGGGTGGGGGGTGGAGATGAATAGATAATTTAGAAATGCTCCTTTATATGTAATGTGTATTTCCAATAGCTATGTATTACCTATTCACAGATTGTGTTATTATGTCTTTAATAAAAATACTTTTTAAAAAAGTATTGTTCATCTTTACCCGGTCTGGGTCTGAAGGACAATTGCTATTTTAATTCCTGTGACCCTTCATTGTGCCAAGATGCAGAGCCAAGTCTTCATCTCACAACAACAGGTAGCTTGCCATTGAGACACTTACATGGGTTTTGGAGTTCCCATGAGATTTGCAAACCTAAATGGTCATCTTTTGCTTAGCTTTCACCATATTTATATATTGTAATTTAGTGTTTGTAGAAGTATTTTTAAAAGTGTATCTTTTAGAACAGGATCCTATTAACACTTTTCAGTTCTAAAGTTTTGAGGGTGGTGGGAGGTTGGATGTTTTGTGAACCATCGTGGAAGTATTTTCCAGAGCTTTAGCTAATTAGCTGATCTATGCATGGTGATTATCAATGATTAAAACAGTTCAATAAAAACAAAAACCCATTGACAATTCTGGGCAGCACAATTGAAGGGAGATGTTGACAAGCTGGAATGTGTCCAGAGGAGGGTGACTAAAATGATCAAAGGTCCGGAGAACAAGTCCTTTGAGGAGTGGCTTAAAGAGCTGGGCATGTTTAGCCTGAAGAAGAGAAGGCTGAGAGGAGACATGATAGCCATGTATAAATATGTGAGAGGAAGTCACAGGGAGGAGGGAGCAAGTTTGTTTTCTGCTGCCCTGGAGACTAGGATGCAGAACAATGGCTTCAAACTACAAGAAAGGAGATTCCATCTGAACATTAGGACTGTGAGAGCTGTTCAGCAGTGGAACTCTCTGCCCCGGGGTGTGGTGGAGGCTCCTTCTAAGTAGGTTTTTAAGCAGAGGCTGGATGGCCATCTGTCAGGAGTGCTCTGAATGTGATTTTCCTGCTTCTTGGCAGGGGTTGAAATGGATGGCCCACAAGGTCTCTTTCAATTCTATGATTCTATGATTCTATGACTCAAAAGCTTAAAGATCATTGAATCACAATTCTGCTGTCAAAAATATTAAAAACTGTATACATTTATAGTGCTTATATTCATTTAAAACACAACAAATATTACCTCTTGAAGTTACAGTTCTCAGAATCCTCCAGCAAATTTGGAAATTTTCCAACTTCAGGTTTTTAGCGTTATAAGCTCTTCTAAAGCCTATCTATGTATCTATGCTTTTTTGTATGAACTGTATGACTACTCAAAAGGTAAATTTAAAGGTATTCTATTATTTTGCTTCAGTTTTCAGCTAACCCTGAAAAATTTGCCTTCAAATGATATAATTAAATGCATTAATACAAGTAGGCTGTTGCTGCTGTTATTGCTATTTTCTGAGTGAAAATAGCCTGTAATTTTATACCATAATTTATTTATTTCAGACAGAAGTATCCAGCTTTTGCAAATGAAAAATAAAGCAAATTATCTCAGTTGCAATGCTGCAAGTACATATTCAGTGAAATCATTATTGTTAAAAATGTAAGGATGATGCCTAGTTTCGTGCAGAAATGCTAAGCAGAATTACCCAATAATTTACCTAATGTCGCCCCTGCTTAAAAAGAGAGAAAGAGAGAACAGAAAGAAGGAAGGAAAGAGGGATGAAAAGAAGGTAGGCAGTCAAGTGTTCTTTATTGTTTGGCTTTTGAAATAGAATAGTTCTGGAAATTTTGGGGTTTATATTCTAGAAGTTTGCTATGGGATGAAAGAGGACCAGTATGGTATAGTGGTTTGAGTGTTCAATTACGATTAAGCTGTGGAAACCCACTGGATGCCCCTGGGCAAGTCACACTCTCTACCTGAGAGGAAAGCAAAAGCAATCCCATTCAGAACCCTGTGACAAGTTCACCTTCTGGTCATCATAAACTGTAAATGAATTGAAGGCACACAACAACTAATATGGAGTGAAACAAAGATAAGGGCTTGAATTTAAAAAATGAGACGAGATGGGATAATGACACGGACAAGGACTCTTGCTACCTAAGCTTGTTTGCAATGCTCTCTAGCTGAACTGTTTCTGACAGAGAACATGTGTAATTTAATATTTCTCTAATTATTAACTTTTATGATTTAATGATCCTATAATGTTCCTGCTCATAATTTCCAGTCCATATAAAACCAGTAGTTCTTTTGTATGCAGAAGTTCCTTCCGTCCTTTCTCTTCCTTGCTTCCTTCCTTCAAGTTGTGAACTCCATCCCCTAGAATTTCACACCCCACTCAAGAAATAGACTAAAAACATCAGTTTGTATAATTTTTTTATCTCTGTAGAGCAAGTCTTAATAAAAAAAATTAGAAGTGCAGAAACACTTAGCACTGAAGAGCCAGGAATGCCTCAGAAAAGGCAGTAGTATTAGGATAGATGTGCAGGTACAGCTGTACCAGGAGCTTCAATTTTGTGTGCTTTGCATTTAATGTTTGTTGTAGTCCTAAGTTTCAGGGACTCTGCAGATAGGTGGCTTCTTTTGGCTGCAATCATAGGGCAAGCCACCTGTCAATTATAGTTAGGTTCCCTGGTCCCGCCCCCTTTTTGGGGTTTTGGAGGGAATAGGAGCCTTTTTGGGTTCAGTGCACACAGAGAAGCCTTTCGCACAGGACATAATACCAAGAGCTTCTGTAGAAAGCTTCGTCTTCTACGGCTTGGCCGGGGAGATATACAGCCTACAGCTTGGCTGGGGTTATACAGCCCACAGCTTGGCCGAGGATTATACAGCTCCTTTGCTGAGGGACTTCAGCCAGCCATCACCGATAAGGGTCGCTCGCGGAAGCCAGACGCAGTTGGTACCGGGTGCAGGGGCTCCACGCCAACAGAGGCAAGTAGAGACCGCCCAGATTAGAAGTTAAGGATTTCCCCATTAGTTAGTATACAGTTATGAAGATAGTGCCTGTTCCCAGTGAACAAGATTGCCATAGCCAATAGATTGTTAAGGAAGCTTTAAAGTACCTGTTTGTTTTCATAAATAAAGAACTTTGTTGAACCTTTAAGCAATCTAAAGACTTTGTTTTGGGGAGGTCCAAGGGCCTTTAATCTGAGGCAGCCCCGGTGTCCCATTGGGCACACAGAATTTATGTCCTGTCTACAGTCTTATGCACAGGCCCAGTGTGCGACAGCACAATAGATAATATGAGTATCCCATAGTGTCCTCTTTTCTTTGCTTGATCTTTCCAGATCCAAATATTAATTGATATTGTTAGGGATATTTTTTTACCTCTTCTCCTCCCACTAATTCTTTCTCAGCTCAAAATAGTTAGGGAACTTATTACTAACTTTTCTAATTTAGAGTAATTTGTTCCTCTAAGGGCTCTTCCACACAGCTGTATAACCCAGAATATCAAGGTAGATAATCTACAGTATCTGCTTTCAACTGAATTATCTGAGTCCACACTGCCATATATTCCAGTTCAATATGGATTTTGTACAGCTGTGTGGAAGGGGCCTAAGCTGTTTTTCTTTGCTCCTTGATTAGAATTTCTGACATTGAACACTCCCTTATAAAAACAGTCCTTTCAAAAATGTAAATAAATCAAGAGCACAAAATGTGAAAGAGCAACCAGAAAAGATCCGGCACTGATGATTCGACTGCCAGAAAAGGATTTGTGAACCATTATGACAAAACCTGGAAAGAGTATTTATCTATCATCAGCTCTAATTTTTCCCAATCAAGTTTCTCCATTATGTCTCATTTAACCAATAGTTTCCATTTAACAAATAGTTTCCACGAGCATCTTCTTCTGTCACGTGGATTGGATCCACACCTGAAAAATAATTCATCCTTACATCAATCTCAGTGCTTTTCAAACACACTTGAAAGTGCTTCTGTTAACCTTTGATGGATTTTAACAACTCAATTTTTATTACTATGCGATATTTCTTTTATTCCACAGCTTGGTGCAAGGTTATCTAGGTCTGTCACACATGGTATTACTATTATTTTAATCAGAGGTAGAATATTATCTAATAACTGGAGTGTATGTGTATGCTACATTTAAAAATATATATTATTTATTACATTTTATTAAATGCAGTAATTCTGCCACATTTGAAGGGAATAGGGGCACCCGATTCACTCACTCAGGGGCAAAGATAATTGGATGGGTCTCCATGACAGGATGTAAATGTGAGGTTATATAAGGACAGGATAATGTCCACTGAATAAGGAGAGACCCACCAAAACCTCTTTCCATTGTTCTTTCACCATTAATATGCACACCACTCACACTTCGTCTTGTGAGTCTCTGTGTATATCATTCAGTCTGGGTCACAGCATTTGAAATTCCTGCACTTAGGCCCTTCTTTACTGCTATATAACCCAGATTATCAAAGACTATATGCATTATCTGGATTATATGAGACTACACTGACATATAATCCAGTTCAAAGCAGATAATCTGAATTTTAGATGGCAGTGTAGAAGGGACCTCACTCACTAGGGTAGGGCTGAATGGGGGGGAGCATCCAGTGGGACTTTAGGTGACTGGTAAAATTGCCAGACAAGCAAGAAACTCTATTAGTGGATACGTTTAGCCCTATCAGGGAAGGGGAGGAAAGCATAAATGCTGTAGTTATATGATCTAAAATATATCTGTGAAGTCATAGAAATATTCTTTTTGTGGCTTCAGGAAGAAAGAAGGTGTGACTTTCAAGACTACTTTCAGTTCGGATTTAAATATATGTTTGTGGGGTCATATCAGGACAGGATAATGCCCAGTGAAGTAGGATAAAGCCCTTGCGTGCCTTCAGCCTTGGAAGTTGATAGAACTTTATGTCACTGAGAAAAATACATTTCAGGAACTCTTCTTAAGCAGTACATTCATTCATTCCTTTCAGTAATGTGTTGACTTGTTATCAGTCACACAAATATTAGTCAAGGCTCATTTCAGCCTCTCATATAAAATGGAGTGAATAAAAAAGTCCATTAAGCTTTACTTTATTCAAAAAGTCACCAAAGTGGGAATATATTAAGTGAGAAAAAATGTTCCCTTCCAAGAAATTCAAGAGGAAGGATGTTGGTTGTAATCCTGAATGCTATGAGAGAAATTATCAAAGCCTTGCAGAAGGAAGTAATGCTGTACTGATGTGAATGGATTATTGTAAGGTGGGATTCTATACTAGTCACTGACTGTAAATAAAGATTTAAAAAGTAATGCAAATAAACAGAGCTGGAGTAATTATGTGGCCCATGCGTCATGTGTGGTCTTGCTAAGACTGCGTCTCGAATCTCCCATTTTTAGATAAGGTACTGGAGTGTGTGGAGCCTTTACAACTCCAAGGGTTTCTGGATGATGCAGATTAACTACATCCATTTCAGTCTGGTTTCAGGCCTGGTTATGAGACGGACACAGCTTTGGTCACCTTGGTGGATGTCCTACGCAGATGAAGTGTGTTGGTTCTCCTGGACCTTTCAGTGGTTTTCAATATTATTGACCATGGTATTCTTCTGAGTTACTTTTCTGGGATGGGGCTTGGGAGTACTGTTCTTCAGTGGCTTTGTTCCTTCCTGGAGGGACATTCTCAAAAAGTGGTGCTGGGGGACTCCTGTTTGACTCTTTGGCCACTGGCCTATGGGCTCCCTTAAGGCTCTGTGCTGTCCCCCATGCTGTTCAACATATACATGAAACTGCTGGGTGAGGTCATCTGGAGTTTTGGAGTGTGGTGCCATCTATACGCAGGTGACACCCACTCTATTACTCCTTTCCACCTAATTCCAAGGAAGCAGTTCCTTTGCTAAACCAGTGCCTGGCAGCTGTAATAGACTAGATGAGGGCCAACAAATTGAAGCTTAATCCAGACAAGACAGAGGTGGTCCTGGTCAGTTGTAAGACAGATTTGGGAATAGGGAGTCAGCCTGTGTTATATGGGGTTACACTCCCCCTGAAAACACAAGTTTGCAGTTTGGGGGCACTCCTGGATGCGCCTCTGAACCCGGAAACCCAGGTATCAGCAGTGACCAGGAGTGCTTCTGCACAATTAAAGCTAATGCACCAACTTGGAGACATCAGATCTGGCCATGGTTGTACACGCCTTGGTTACATCACAACTGAACTACTGTAATGTGTTCTACATGGGACTCCCTTCAAACAGTGCTTGGAAACTTCAGTTGGTCGAAAGAGCAGCAACGGGACTGGTAACTGGGGCTAGCTACAGACAGCATACCTACTTGTCTTTTGCAAGCAAGTCAAGACCTTCTGCAGCAAGCATTTGGGGAAGAATAAAGGGCAGGCTTCTGTGGAAGTAGGGGTTGACTTGGCAGCGCGCTTGTGAGTTTTAAAGGCTATTTTAAGGGTATTTATTATATTTTAATCTGTTATAACCTTAATTAACACTGTATTATTTAATTGATTTTTAATTGTTGCATTTGTACTTTTTAAACTACGATCTAAGTGTGGGATTGTTGGTTGCCTTGAGTTCACATGGGGGAAAGATAGGATATAAATAAAGAGGAGGAGGAGGAGGAGGAAGAAGAAGAAAGAAAGCAGCATCCTGCTGCCTGTCCCCCTCTCCTCCTGATTAACCCATCCCCATCAATGAACCCACCAATCCCATTTGTTGCTCATAATCTCACAATGTTCCAATCATCTGCTTTGTGTGATGGGTCTATTCCTCTTCTGTGCTGGCATGCTGGCCTTAAAGTGACAAGGGGGTGGGATTCTCCTTTACTATTCTTTACTCACTGTTCCCAGATTATATGTTTTTTGTGTTTTGAATATTATTCAGTTACATTTGCCTTTCCCTCTTTTGTTAACCATTGCTAAAACTGCAAAATTGCTTTTCTTTGCTTTTCTTTTTTAAATATGGAGCTGTAGAAGTGCCAGAAGCCAGGGTTGTGAGGGTATGTAGAATTCAGATTGTGGGACAAGAGATTAGTGATTCAGTGTAATTGTACTTATAAAGAGTGGTATGATAATGAAGCCACACATCCTGGAACATATTTGGTGTCAATGCTAGCTCAATTGCTTGGAATAGCAGTTTTACATGATAAAGCCCTGACCCTCTTACTTTTTTTTCATGTCAGGAGTGACTTGAGAAACTGCAAGTCACTTCTGGTGTGAGAGAATTGGCCATCTGCAAGGACATTGCTAAGGGGACACCCAGATGTTTTGATGTTTTACCATCCTTCTGGGAGGCTTCTTTCATGTCCATGTATGGGAAGCTGGAGCTGACAGAGGGAGCTCATCTGCACTCTCCTTGGATTCGAACCTGCAACCTGTCGGTCTTCAGTCCTGCCAGCACAAGGGTTTAACCCATTGCATCACCGGGGGTAATAATAATAATAATAATCTTTATTTAACACCATCTCCCCAATGGGGACTCAGAGTGGCTTACATGAGACCAAGCCCAATAGCATATTACAACAAAATAAAACCAAAACACAATAACAACACAGTAAAATACATACAACATATGAGTACAAAAAATGATAAAACCAAATCATACACAATAAAATAATAATAAGTGGGCCGCATGTGCAAGATAAAATACTAAAAATCAGGATGAGATAGGGATGGAGCAGATTGTTTGTGAGGGAGAAACTCATAAAGGAACGGGGTCATCAAAACAGACCTTCATACAAGTGGGGAAATATACTCTGGGGACAAAAAAACATTGAGGGGGAGCAACTGTGTATGATAGTATGGCTACTCTCCAAAAGTGCATCGGAAAAGCCAGGTTTTGAGATTCTTCTTGAAAGTTTCTAAGGTGGGGGCCTTTCTAATCTCACCGGACAACGAGTTCCAGAATCAGGGGGCCACAGAGGAGAAGGCTCTCTCCCTTGTGCTTACAAGATGAGCCTGTGATAATGGCAAGGGTGAAAGAAGAGCCTCCCCCAAGGATCTAAGAGCTCGGGCTGGTTCATGGAGGGAGATCCGATCACGAAGGTAGGTGGGTCCCAAACTGTTTAGGGCTTTGTAGCTGATAACCTGCACCTTGAATTGGGACTGGATGATAAATGGCAGCCAGTGAAATTCCTTAAACAAGTTGACCGTTCCCTTTAATTTGCCCCTGTCATTAATCTGGCTGTTGCACGTTGAACGAGTTGTAATTTCCGGGCATCTTCAAGGGTAGCCCCATGTAGAGTGCATTGCAGTAATCCAGTCTAGAGGTAACTAAGGCATGGACCACCATGGTCAAGTCAGACTTCACGAAGTATGGTCGTAGTTGGCACATGACTTTTAATTGTGCAAAGGTTCTCCCGGCCACTGCCGACACTTGTGCATCTAGCCTGTGACTTCAAGGGGAGTGCGACCCTGTCCAGTACAGGTTGCCACCCAATACCCCAGTCAGATGAACGACTGACCTTGAGGACCTCTGTCTTGTCTGGACTGATCCTCAGCTTCTTTGTCCTCATCCAGATCGTCACAGCAGCCAGGCACTGGTTCAGTATCTGAGGGGCTTCCTTGGAGTCTGGTGGAAATGAGTAGTGGAGTTGAGTGTCATCTGCGTAGAGATGGCACCGTACTCCAAACCTCTGGATGACCTCTCCCAGTGGTTTCATGTAGATGTTGAATAGCATGGGGACAGAATAAATCCTTACGGGACCCCACAGGTCAATGGCCAGGGGTCCGAGCAAGAGTCCCCCAGCTTCACTGACTGGGAATGTCCCTCCAGGAAAGACCGGAGCCATAGTAAAACCATGCCCCCAAGTCCCATCCCAGTGAGTCTCCCCAGAAGGATACCATGGTCGATGTTATTGAAAGCCACTGAGATATCTAAGAGGACAAGCATGGTCACACTCCCCCTGCCCAGTTCCCTACGGAGGTCATCCACCAAGGCGACCAAAGCTGTCTTGGTACTGTGCCCAGGCCAAAAGCCAGTCTGTGAGCGATCCAGAAAATCAGTGTCATCGATGAATCTCTGAAGCTGAAGGCAACCACCCACTCCAGAACCTTGCCCAGAAAAGGGAGGTTGGAAATTGGTCTGTAATTGTCGAGTTAAGGGAAGTCGAGTTAAGGGAAGTCTTCTTTAATAGAGGTTTTACTACCGCCTGTGGTCACTCTCACTGTCATCGGGAAGAACGAGCTGGAAAGAATCCCATAAGATCGAACAGACAGGTGCCTCCGTTACCTCATCTGGCACTGCATTTAAGCTGGAGTCCAGCTCAAGGCGTATCTGAGCAACTTTGCCTGCAAAGTGCTGCGCAAAATTGCTGCACCGAGTTGCCGAGTCGTCAGGAAGCCCCTCAACCTCAGGAGGCCAGAGGAGCTCCCTAACAACTTGGAACAGCTCTGAAGGTCTATTTGCTGCAGATGCTATGCAAGCAGTTGAGAACGTTTTCTTGGTTGCTCGCAAAGCCGCGGAACAAGCCCTAATAGCGGCTTTAGCCCGTGCTTGGTCAGATAAGTCACAAGATTTCCTCCAGATGCACTCTGGTTCCAACCCTCTTACTGCCATGATCCCATTTTTTATTGCTTGTGTCTCATGTTTCAATGTATTTACATTATTCAGTGTTGGTATAGTTTATATTTTAAAAGAAAGAATTGGCCCAACCACCTGAGTAGCCCTTGCCTAAGAAAACCCTGAAAGCACATATACAACATGCATGGGCATGCTAAAGATTAAACAGAATGGGAAAGGGTGAGAAGAGATGACAGATGTCATCTTTAAAGTAAAGAGGGAGGGTTGTGGGTACAACTATTGCCATTGTGTCATGTCTTTCCCCTTTGTAGTTTTTGTTTGTTTGTGGTAAGGTATATAAAAAAACCAATAGAAGAAATGTTGGGGAAAAAGGGAAGTTCACAAAAAGAAGGCTCTCTTCCCTTTTCCATTCATGCATGACAGAAGCTTCAACCAGAAGCATCCACACACATTAGTAAATGTTTTGGCAGACTCTCATTTGAATTTTTCATCATGACAATTATACACTACATTTCATAAGACTTTTAAATGATGCTGTTAAGCTAGTCCTCATTAGCTGCAATAATCACTTATATGGAGCACAGATTTGCTTTGGAAAGGTCATTATGTTAGAACAATTAGGAGTTAATGGACTAAAAAAATCAGATTACAGACATCAAGCACCAATTTTGATTCACAAAACTGTTCACAGGAAAACCAAGGCATTTCACGGATCTATGTTATATAAGAGGACACAACACAGACATAATTAACAACTTTCTGATTTTAGGGATATGGGTAAAATAAATGCATTCCATGATGAATAGTCCATTATTTTCTTCCCTTTTAACGTACTTTAAGACACCATGGAGAGCAATAATTATTTTAGAGTTTTGGCTGATATGCCAGCTTCACAGCTTCCTAGAACTGAAGGACCTAAAGATGGAAGTGCATTTACTGGTCACCTCAAGGTTGGACTTCTGCAATGCATATAGGTAGCATTGGGTTACCTATGTACCAAGTTCAGAAACTTCCATTAGTTCAAAACACAGCAGCTAGACTACTTACAGAAACATCCAGGAATGAGCATATTACATATATACTACAGTCACTTCAGTGGTTGCCAATTAGTTTATGGCCAAAGTACAAAGTGTTGGTTTTAATCTTTAAGGCCCTACATGGTTTGGGTCTAGGTTATCTACAGGATCACCTTCTCCCATATATTTCACCTTCTCCCATATATTTCAGTTAGGCCATGAGGGGATATTTACTCCAACCAGCCAGAACCCAATTGGCAGAGGACCCTTTCATTGGCCACCCCAAGACTGTGAAATGACCTGCTGGAACAACTCCAGCAGCTACATGAGCTGTCAGAATTTAAAACATGACTAAAGACCCATCTCTTCCAGTAGGCTTACCCAATCAATTTTAAATCATTAATTTTAAATGTACATTATATCACTATTGCTTTTTAATCTTTGTACCATGCATATTTTATAGAAATGTGTTTTAATTCTGCATATGAATTTTATAGAGTGTATTTTATAGTTTTAACTCTGTGGTGCCATGCCTCGAGCTAGGAGGAGAAGTAGGTAACAAATACAATTTATTATTATTATTATTATTATTATTATTATTATTATTATTATTTGCTATTTAAGTCTTCAATCTTCAATATTTTCCTTGCCTGAATTAGAGTTTGAAACCTTTACTTTGTAAGACTATAACCCTCAGAATCCCACACTCAGATTTTCTAAACTTTGGCATTAATTACCAAAACTTGTAGACTTCTCTCACAGACAAAAGAAGCAAGTAGCAATGAAATTGGAGGACTTTATCACACAAGCCAGCAGACACAAAGAAACATTGTCATGTTTCTGCTTTCATAATTTTGAAGAACTTGTTTTAGTTTTAATTCTTGTTATGTTTTAAGGTTTATATTGGAAAGTGTTTATAAAGTTAGTATATTATTGATGTCATGGCCTATGGCTAGTACAATAAACAATTCACACAAGCCAGGAAAACTAATAGCTTGCAGTCCCACAAGATTGCTGTAACCTACTTTGTGTGATGGGTGTGTTTCTCATCTGTGTCAACATGCCAGCTGTAAATTTATTTTTTTATTTATTTACTACACTTTTATCCTGTCCTTTTCAGCCCGAAGGCAACTCAGGGCAGCGTACAGACTGGCAACATTAGATACCGAGCATACACACATAAATACATCATTTTAAACAGGTTAAATCACATAATAAAATTCATAATAAAACAGTTTAAAACTATAAAAGATCAATGACTTCTGGGTTAAAATCCATGTTGATTTGCATCGTTAAGCCGTTCCATATTCGATCACAATACTAAGTTATCTGGTTACAATGAGGTTCCAAAAGCTTGCTCGAAGAGACAGGTTTTCACTCTTTTCCTAAAGGTCAAGAGGGAGGGGGCCGATCACATATCCCCAGGAAGGGAGTTCCATAGTTGAGGGGCCACCACTGAGAAGACCCTGTCTCTCGTCCCCACCAAGCGCGCCTGTGAGGCAGGCGGGACCGAGAGCAGGTCCTCCCTGAATGATTTTAAATTCCTGGAAGGTTCATAAGGGGAGACACATTTGGATAGGTAAGTTGGGCCGGAACCATTTAGGGCTTTATAGGCTAAAGCCAGCACTTTGAATTGTGCCCGGTAGCAAATTGGGAGCCAGTGGAGCTGGCATAACAACGGAGTTGTGTGGTCCCTGAGTGCCGCTCCTTTTAGTAGCCTGGGAGTTCTCCTAGACTCATCGCTGAGCCTGGAGCCCCAGGTCTCGGCAGTGGTCAGGGGAGCCTTTGCACAATTAAAACTTGTGCGCCACCTGCGCCCGTACCTTGGGAAGTCAGACTTGGCCATGGTGGTCTACGCTTTGGTTACATCCCATTTAGATTACTGCAACGCTCTCTATGTGGGGTTGCCTCTGAAAACTGCCCGGAAACTACAGCTAGTCCAACGCTCGGCAGCCAGACTACTAATGGGTACTGGGTACAGGGAGCACACCACTCCGCTGTTACACCAGCTCCACTGGCTGCCAATTTGCTTCCTAGCACAATTCAAAGTGCTGGTGTTAACCTATAAAGCCCTAAACGACTCCGGCCCTGTTTACCTCTCCGAATGTATTCTCCCCTATGAACCATCAAGATTATTAAGATTGTCTGGAGAGGCCCTGCTCTCGGTCCCACTGGCCTCGCAAGTGCGTCTGGTGGGGATGAGGGACAGAGCCTTCTCGGTGGTGGCCCTGCGACTCTGGAACTCTCACTGGAGATCAGAACCACCCCTTCTATCCTGACATTCAGGAAACAGCTGAAGACGTGGTTATGGAGACAGGCATTCGATGAGTGAGCCAACACCCTGAGATATGGATGGAAGATGATGTACAATCGATTTTAGTATGGCGACTGACCATTGTAGTTATTGAATATATTTGCTGTTTTAATGTGTTATTGTAATATGAATTATGTTGTTTTACTGACTGTATGTGATTTTATGGTTGGAAACTGGTCTGAGTCCCTCAAAAGAGGTGAGAAGGTCGGTATACAAAACTTTTAAATAAATAAATAAAATAAATAGCCTGGTTGACACCCGCTGGACCCCACATAGAGCGCATTGCAATAGTCTATACAGGATGTAACCAGAGCGTGGATTACCATGGGCAAGTCAGACTTCTCAAGGTATGGGCGCAGCTGGTGCACAAGCTTTAACTATGCAAATGCTCCCCTGGTCACCTCCAAAACCTGGGGTTCCAGGGTTAGGGTTAGGGTTATGGTTAGGGTCATTGTGCCACTGCCTTCTTCTTAGGCTGGGAGACTGAGTTTCACAAGGTCATCCAGGGGATTCTGAAGCTGAACAGGAATTCAGATTCTGGTCTCCTGAAGGACTTGTCCAACATTGAAACCACTACCCCATGCTGCCTCTGGAGGCAAATCAGCAAAGAATTAAGCCAAATTTAAAATATTACATAAACTGCACAGGCAACACCTCTTCTCCACTATTTTTAATAGGGAGAGGCATACATAAAAGGCCATCTGCACTGGGTCATTTAACCCAGTATAATTATGCTCTGGAGCAGCCCTGGATCCAGGTCCATTATTTAGATGGCTCGAGACCACATCTGTTCTGCTGGGATGATCTCATTTCCATCATATTTTTGCTGCCGCCACCCCTATCTAGCCACATAGCTCCATCTGAACTCCTGACCACTGCAAGTACTCTATTCTGACACCAGCATTGCAAAGGCACCTGCAATTGTCAGGAATTTGGATGAATCTCCAATCAGGAACAGTGACAGTAGTATCACAGGCATGATTAATCTCTGCTTTGGTGAGCATTGCATAATGGTGATGGCACCCATGTCTTGACAGGTCTGGATCAGACCTGAATCCGCTGTCCAGACTGCCCCGAAGCAAACTCCAGAGCATTTGCCCAAAGCTGCAATACTCAGTGGAAGTCACTGTGTGTCATACAAAAAGCCAGCCTTCCGGTCAGGGTGTTGTTTTTTGGTTTTTTTTGGGGGGGGGGGTTGGGGGGGTTGCAAGTGCAGACAAGTCTAAAGACACTTACAACTGAGTTCTTTGGTCATGTATTTTCTGAGTAGAATATGAACAAAATATTTTTTTGGACTGCAAATCTTTGGATTCACTTGCTGTTTTGGAAGATAGGTTCTGGGTGCTGATTCTTGCTCCCCCCAAAAAATAATCACATTTTCAGGTCTGACCATGTAACCAAATGAAGACCAAAAGCATCTTGGATTGTCATTTGAATTATTCATCTTGTTTACTGTTACTGGCAACACAGAACAGAAACATGAAATTAACATTTTTCTGTTTTGTGCTTCCTTGAAATTCTCAGAAATCTGATGTCCAGAAAATATTAATATGTATTGGGTGGGAGGCATTTTCCCCTTTTTGATTGATATGTAGCAACTGTAGCTTTCAGGCTCACTGTTATTAGTTCTTGAGTTTGTAATATTCTCTTATCTTTGCATATACATTTATAATTCTCTGTAAAAAGTCTTTTTCATAACAGTTAGTGTCAATTTGAATATCAATCATCTTCCACCTGATTCAGACTGCCATCTTCTTGTTCCAAATGCACTCTTTCATGACTGAGATGGAATAGATAAATCCAATCCTTCTTCATCACATATGCTTAGTGTTAATCATTTCCCAATTACTATGCACCACAATGCTGAGAGAAGCTTTAATAGATTCCAGATGACTTCAGTAGATGCTCCCCACTTGCATTTTAAGAAGTGGGCTGGAGCCTATGAAAATGTGTGCCAAAAAATAGTTATCTTCAAGAAGGTGACCTTCTGTTGGTGTTGATGTAGCAGACTAACATGGCTACTCCTCTACAAGAAATACTATTGCTCTTGTAATATCAAGGCAGAAATAAATGGACTTGTTTTCTAATCTCCATTGTTTCAAAAATAATAAGACTAGGGCAGGAGCAATGAAGGAACTAGATAGATCCAGAAGTTGCAAAATATAACATCACGGAGCAAAGCTGGGAAACATCAATTCCACAATATTTCTCATTTTCCTTTTGTTTGTGAAAGCTAACAGGAAAAGAATTACAATGAATTGTTATCTGCTGGGGTTTCTTTCCAGGAACCACCAGTGAATACTAAAATCCATGGATGCTCATGTCCCATTATATACAATGGCATAATTAAATAGTGTCCCTTGTATAAAATGGGAAAAATAAGTTTTGTTTTCAATTTTATTTTGGAATGTTTTCAAACTGTGGATGGTTGAGTCTCTGGATACTAAATCCATGGACACAGAGGGCCAACTGTAATTAATTTGAAATATGATGCTGGGAAAGAGTTCTGCAAATACTATAGACTGCCAAAAAGGCAAATAAAGGGTGTCACGGCAACTCAAGTCTAAACAATTCCTAGTGGCCAAAATAATAAAACTGAAAATATCATAATTTGGTCATGGAATGGGATGACATGTTGTAGTTCTTATTCTTTTGTACATTCAAGTCATGTCTGACTTATGATGACCTTAAAATAAACCTATCATGGAGTTTCTTCTTCTCCGGAGGGGGTTTGCCTTGGTGAGCCCAAGAGAGTACAAATAGCCCAAGGGCAACCAGTGAGTTTTCATGGCTGGACAGATTCAAATCCAGGTCTCCAGAGCTTTAGGTCCAACATTCAAATCACTATACCACACTGGCTCTCTATGAAATAACATGGATAATTTTAAAATATGATAATGTTCAATAAATTAGAGGCAGTAAGAGAAATACAACAGTGATATAAGTGAAGTGGTCACTTCATATTAGTCAAAAATCTTAAACTGTTCTTCCAAATTTGTTTTCCTCCTAAATTTTCTCTATTACCACTAAAAGGCTAAGGGCACTCCTAGACAGCAACAAAATGCAGGTTAAAAAGTGGGGCAAAAAATCCCTGAACCTGACAGCATGTCCACACACAGACCTGTCAGTCCCGAGTAATACTCCCTTGCCGCCCCGATACCTTTCTTTGTAGTAGATTTTATAAATCTTCAAGATGGACAGTGGACATCCAGCAAAAAGGTTTTTTTTTAAAAAAAATTCTCTCTGAGATGAGCTGGACCTCATCTCAGAGATAATTTTTCTGGTAAAGAGTCTGGGAGTCCTTTTGGACCCTCTGCTGACGATGGAGGCCCAGGTCTCCGCCGTTAGCAGAACCACCTTTTTTCATCTGCAGCAGGCTAGACGACTGCCCCCCTATCTGTCCAGGGACGACCTAGCTACGGTGATCCAGACTATGGTCATCTCAAGACTGGACTACTGTAACACCCTCTACATTGGCCTTCCTCTGTCAGTGATCCAGAAGCTCAAGTTGGTACAAAATGCAGCTGCTCGGCTTCTTGCGGGAATTCTGATGAGATGCCACATAACACCAATCTTACTACAGCTGCATTGGTTACCAATTGAGCATTGGATGACTTTCAGAGTGATGGTACTCACCTTTAAGGCCTTGCATGGTCTGGGGCCGATGTACCTGAGGGACCGCCTCACCCTCTTACAACCCCAGAGATCCATTCTGAGGACCAAGATCTATTGGAAATTCCCAGTGTCAAGACCTTGCGTTTAACAGCAACCAGATGCAGAGCCTTTACAGCAGTGGCACCATCACTCTGGAATACTGTGCCACCTGAAGTCCGTGCCTTGTGAGACTTATCAGCTTTCCACAGGGCATGTAAGACATATCTGTTTCGACAGGCCTTTGATCTTTGACGTTGTTTTAAATTGTTTTTAAATTGTTTTAAATTGTTTTTAAACTGTGTTAGATTTTAGCCTGTTCTTGTAAGCTGCTCCGAGCCCCAGGGGAGTGGTGGCATATAAGTTTGAATTATAAATAAATATAAATAATCAAATAAATATGTGCTCATGTGGAGATCCTAAGGTACACACAAGCAGATTTCTTATTCTCTCTCTGTTGCATCCCAGATCAGGAAACGAAACCATAAGATTAAATCCACCACACTGGACTGTGGGGAAAAACAATCCTTTTTATTGATGAAAAATGGTTACAAAACAAAGGTAAATGCAAAGTCAAAAAGCCACAATAGAAACACAGCAGTTAGGAAAATATCTGAACTTGAGCAAAATTCCAAAAGCCACAATACAAAGACCAGGAACCTGTTAGCATATCACTAACCGTACTTGAAAACTAAAAGCCTCTGGGAATACCAGCCACGGAACACAGGAAATTTGCCAAGGTACTGCCTCAGTCTAAAACGATGCTTGATCTAGCTAGACAGCCGGGGAGAGGCCCCTTAAACTAAAGAAACTATTTCTTGAAACGCCTCCAGACTTTGAAGCCAGAGCCTTCCTCTCCTGTAATCTATTTGACCTTCGTAGAAATTGTGATTCACTCCTGTTTTTCCAAATCTGTTCCCTTTGGTCCTCATTAACAAACCCAGGTGTGAGTCCCTCTGGAGAGCTATCACTGCTTGATTCTAAAACATTCTCATCAGGAAGTTTAGTTTCACTTTCCCCGCCACTGGCCTCAGAATCATGTTCAGAGGCCTGTTCAGTTGCATCAGGAAATACAATTAGAGAATCAGGTTCACACAGAGATTCGCAATTAGAGAATCAGGTTCGCACGGAGGCTGAACCCCAACACTCCTTCACCCAATTAGTATTTTTTATTTTTATATCTATTTTATGTACCATGGGTGGAAAAGGAATACAAGAGGAAAAAGGTTAAGAAATCCTGGTCTAATAATATTATAAATATTAGAACAAAGTAATGTTTGCAAAGAGTTCGAATTCTAATTGCTTTCCAACTCTGCTTCCATTTAGTCACCTGTGTATCTGTGGCTCCATTTTTTAACAGCTTGATCAGGTATTCCGGGCTTTTAAAATGCACACATATGCTGGTGCAGTAGACAGGGGGCTTGGAAGGAATTCACGTGTTTTCCATGACTGCAGGATATAGTCATGTGAAGATGCACGTTATTTGGAAAGAATCATGTTTTAAATGCACCTTTTAAACACGTACTTTTCAGTTGTTACCCTGATTTCACCCATACTTTCCTTAAATGTCATTTAGCCACACACACACACACTTATCCCAGTTTCTTCCAGGGTTTTAGGCATGTGTAGAAAGGCCCTAAAAAGAAAATGGGTTCATTAGACCAGGACTTCTTAACCTTTTTCCTCTTGTATTCCTTTTCCACCCATGGTACATAAAATAGATATAAAAATAAAAAAATACTAAATCAGCATTTACAAGGTTTGCTAAATAGGCTGATATTCCTTTTTGTGGAGTATAGCTGAAGTATTTTCTGCTAAATCCACTGTAAACTCTGCATATTGCTGCTAACAGATTTGTGTAAGTGGGAGGCATTCATTTTTTTTTACTGTTTCAAAATTTTTCATGAGCCAAAATTGAGCTAGGGAAACCCCATTTGGGGAAGGGACCCACAGTTTAAGAAGCAGTGCACTAGACCATTTCAAATTACTAAATGGAGAAGGTTAAGAAAAACTGGCTCAGTAGAGTGCTAAAACTTCCTGTATCAAAGTTTCATGCATCCAATGTGATTTGAGTCCATATGTGTTAATCTGAGTCTGTACATAGGGTAGACAAGAAATAAAATGAAGCTCATCTGCCTGCTTCTTATTTATTTAAAAGAACTAGAAGCATCATCCTTGGGATCAGTGATTAAGTGCTTCCTTGTTAGCTGTCCTTAAAGCATATTTTTCTTTCTTTAATAGAGTGATACAGATTTCCATTACATTAGGTTTCCCTTACATGTTCTCACCCTTCCCAGTTTGGCTGAAGGAGCAGTAGTGGTTGATGGTACCATGGTAGTCCCTGATACCTGTCCACAAAAGGTAAAAGAAAGAGGGTTGAAGCTAAGGACTAGAGCCTGAGAGGAAGTGGGTTGTTTAGACTTGCTTCCTCTCAGGTTTTAGCATAGTGTAGAAGGGCCCCCAGCTGCACTGAGCAGAAAAGAATAAATCAGGCATAACTAGCAGTTAGAACGCAGTGCTGTCGCCCGTTGGCAGCACTGCTTTGCTTTCTTCGTACTGCACAGCCTGATGCTACAGTTTTATTTGGTTGTACTAAAAACTACAAAAACAAACCAGGAATGGAAAGTGAAGACTACACAAAAATGCTGAAATGCAGTAACTGGATAACAATATCAATTGAATTATCATTGCAAAATGACAGAAGCAAGAATTGCAATTGAAAAGAAAAGGCTAGTGGGGAAGAAGAAAACCTGAATCTGGTTTACTCTTTTGCTTCCTGTTTATCCATACTGGAATTCTCAGTTGAATTTTGCTTCTTGTACAAGTGAATAAATACACACAAAGTTATAGCAGCATGCCCATTGCCTAGGATCAGAGCACTGCAGTAAGTTATAGCCATTAAAGGCTCCCACAGTACTGTAATGCAGGAGCATTGATAACCTCATGATGTGCAAGAAGTGAAATGGCATGTATTTCCCCAGATGTACTCCTAGGAATTCATGTCAAATCAAGTAAAACTTACAAGGCCCATGGGGATTAAATATCGTCCAGCTGAATTTCCACTTTTCAGTTATTATTTTCATCAGGCATAATTCTTCTCTTTGTGTAGCATAGCACCCACAGTGACTTTAGTTCTTTTATATTTCTGTCAAGACAGACAGAAAAGCAAGGAAAAGTGCAAAAAATGACCTTCCATTTGCTCTCCACTAGAACAGAAAACACAAAATGGGAGCCAAAGACTGGTTTCATTTGTCATCCTTGTTGTGCAATGTAACTCATCCATTTCCTACTCCAATTGAGAGAAAGGTCAGCCTTCAATTTTCTCTTGTTCATCTATTCACCAGATTTTTTTTACAATGCAACTTTCATCTTCATAGGAGAATTAAGGGATAACGCATTTTATGAATGGGTTACATTGGTTCATCCTTGCGGTAATGTCAGGAACTATTTAGACTGTACTGGAACAGGAACAGAATTGCATTTTTCTCTGTAATAGCCATGTATGTAATTCACTACTTGCCATTACTAATTCAGTAGGAAGGGATTGTCTGTCTGTTATTTCTTAATGAATTTCTGTGCTGACTCAGTCTGGGTAGTGGGTGTGTGTGTGAAAGAGACACATGGTTGACTGCCTACTACTTCAAATGGAAAGGATTGTTTTGCAATGTCTTTTTAAGTTTTTTTAGAATTTCAAAGATGTAAAATCTGAATTGGCCACTAGGGGGAAGCTACAGAGCAATTTCCTGTATTTTCCCTGATCATGAGGTAGTAACAATAACCTGTTAATAATGAATTATCTTTCTGAACTGCAGTAACAGTAAAAAGGTATACCCACTGATCAGAGTAATAAGTAAAAGTAACTAGTTAATTTTTAAAAGTAACATTACAAACTCTGCTTTTAGCTGCTATGTTTATATTGATAGAAAAGCTGGATATGATTTTGAGAAACTATTCTCCAATCTGTGCTGTCCAGATTTGGTGGACTCCAAATCCCATCATTCCCAATCAGCGCAACCTTCCTTATGGCTAGTATTCCTTGCCTAAGACAACCCTATGGAATTCATGAGGTTGCCATAAATCAACCGGAAGGCTCACATACACATATGTTGCAAAGCCAACACATGGTCAAATCTTATTATGTTAAATGATTTGTTTTCAAGAAAGAGGGTGCAGGGAATTGCTAGGGAGAAAGTTCCACTGAACACACACACATGAGAGAAGACATTCCCTAACCATTTTTTTTTAAAAAAAAAATATGAATGATTTGTGGAACATTTTCTGGCCCTTGTGTGAATTGTGGATTAGCATCAAGATTAAGGTTGTCATTGTGATCCATCTATTCCATGGCAAAGTATTTCCAGATCTCATTGAACATTCATTTCAATGTTCCCCAAGGGAAGAAATTTCAATTTCTACTGGCAATCAGATCACATCACCTTTGTTTTATTGCATTATGAAGCTTCTGAAAAATGACATTGGATATTTTCAATATTTTTGTCCCAATGTGTTGAATTGGTTGGGACAGAAAAAGTTTTAGATCTCTGTAGACCAGTGCTTTCTAAGCAAACTAATATGGGGAAACAGACCCATATGTGGGCTCACTGTCTACAATTTGTTTCTTTCCTGCAAATTAAATAGGCTGAAATATGGAGAAATGGTTTATAGCTGCTTAAGTATTAATGCTGCAGAGTATCTAGATTGTATGTTTCATTCTGAGTGTCTCAGATGACAAAATGGGAATCTAGTGGGCTAACCACCTCTTGTCCTGATATGTGAGAATTGCATTAAAATGCTACACTTTAGAGTGTTTTGAGATTAAATTAAAGCCAGTGCCAACAAGGACTGTTGCAATACCGATGTGCATTTTTGCAGACAGCATGCCGTTACCATTGTGCCAACTAGGGAAACTACCCTTTCCTTTGTTGCTTTTAGAGTGCATTTATAATAACAAAGAGATTTGAAGAAGAGATTGAACAGAAAGCCTTAAAGAATAGCTGCTTTTGGCAAGGATTTCAACTACTCTCTATGAACAGTAATGTATTCTTTGTCAAAGTATTTCTAATTCATAAAACTGGGGGGGGGGGGGGGGAGGGGGAGACTGTGGAATAATTCTGAGCTTTTGTGGCCCTCCTGTGGTAATTACTTTTTATACAGCTTCACAAATATCTCTTGATTCTTAGAGGTCTTTCATACTGCACAATTGTATCCCATTGTAATTGCCATGGCTTTATACTATTAAATGCAGTGACTTGTCCTTGGTGAAGCACGAGAGCTCTACGACTGAGAATCTGAAGTTTCCATCACTTAAATGCAACCCCAGGTCTCCATGGCATATATCTATATCTATGGCTATTGAAATTGAATCATAGGACTTTGTCACAGCAGCCTGTTGTCTATGGCAATCATGTTGTTTAAGTAAATGGAAACATGCCATTAGTGGAACAACGTTTTCCACACCTCAACAAGATGTTATCACTTTGTTGTTCTGAGTTCCCGCAAGCAATCATCAGTATAGCTTTGATTCCTACCCATGTTTGCCCTATCCAGTGTCTGTGTGGTGTGTTCCCCCCCCCCTTTCCCCCCTATTTTGCCACAGTAATGCCATTAGGTAATTCCAGCATGCTTGCAAGACCTTTCACTTCAAAATGGCAGGATTGCAGTGGAATTATTATTGCACAAGGAAGAGCTGTAGAACCACAACAATATTGGATTCATTTATGTGGTTTTTCCATCAATGAGAAAAGATTATCCAATCACAATTCCAATACAATAGAACTATAGGACAGCCACAATATTTTGTGGTAAGCTCCAATGGAAAGTGATTTTGTTCTGTCACAGTCACCCTTTAGCCACCTTCTGTGCTAAACTCCATGATCTTACTATTGTGGACTATGAAAGAGCTTTTTGATGGGTTACAAAGACTCTCTATTTCTACTATCTTTTATTTAATCTGTTTTAATGTCCTACAGGGGCAGTGGATTGGATCTGGAGACAATATTAATACACAAGATCAAATAATAATGTTGTGCTGTCTGCCTTCAAATCATTTCCAACATATGGTGACCCCAAAGCGAACCTATCAAGGGCTATTCTTGGCAAGACATAATCTGAAGAGGTTTGCTATTGATTCCTTCTTCCGCTGAGAAAGTATGACTTATCCAAGGTCATCCAATGGATTTTCATGGGCAACTGGAGACTCAAACTCTGGTTTCTAGACTAATACTCAAACCCAGGCCCGTAGCCAGGATTTCGTTTCGGGGGGGGGGGGGGGGCTAAAAAAATTTCAGGGGGGGGTTTGGGGGGGGTCTGAGTTTCGGGCGGCTGAGTCTGAGTGAAAGAGGGTTTACCCTAGAAAACCTTTTGTATCATTACCCCAATACCCCCATGCATATGGGATATATTGAGTATGGTGATCAGATCATGATATGAATAAACATAACAGTTTAAATAATGCACCAGTAAGGCCTTTTCGCGAACCACCATGAGAAGCCCCCCCCCCCCCCCCCGGCTACATGCCTGCTCAAACCACTATACTTACTTAGGTGATCCCTTGTGGTTCAAGTAAGATTGTCCTCTAAGTGGGGTGTCCTGGCAGTGGGTACGTAGGTAACAGTGGAATCCTGTTCTTGACCTGCATGTTCTCCAGCAGTGAGGGCATCAGTTTCCAGGTGGAATGCGGTCCCAGTCAGGCTTGATGCGCCTTCCTCTTGGCATGTTTCTCTCTTTTGCCCTCCATTCATGTCTCTTCAAATTCTACAGGACTGCTGGTCACAACTGACCTCCAGCTACAGTACTCAAGGGCCAGGGCTTCCCAGTTCTCGGTGTCTATGCCAGAATTTTTAAGGTTGGCTTTAAGCCCATCTTTAAATCTCTTTTACTATCCTCCAACATTTTGTTTTCCATTCTTGAGTTCAAAGTAGAGCAAGTAGAGACGGTGATCGGGCCAGAGATGATGGTGGAGGACCATCGCTTCAATGCTGGTGGTCTTTGCTTCTTCCAGCATGCTGACATTTGTCTGCCAGTCTTCCCAAGAGACTTGCAGGATTTTTTGGAGGAAACACTGATGGAATTGTTCCAGGAGTTGCATGTGACGTCTGTAGATAGTCCACGTTTTGCAGGCATATAGCAGGGTTGGGAGGATAATAGCTTTATAAACAAGCACCTTGGTATCCCTATGGATGTCCCAGTCCTCAAACACTCTGTGCTTCATTCATAAAAATGCTGCACTCGCAGAGCTCAGGCAGCATTGTATTTCAGTGTCAATGTTGACTTTTGTAGAGAGGTGGCTACCAAGGTAGTAAAATCAAACCACTATACAACATTGTTGATTACCCAACCATGTTGATTATTAGTTAATTTCCATTTTATTTTCTGGCACAGTGATTTGAAAAGTTAATTTTAAGTTCCTAGAATTCTCCACTGGCCATACTGACTGAATTATTCCAGAACTTGTACGTATATGAGCTTCAAGACATCTGTTAACTTATGGTGACCTCATGAATTTTAAAGGGGTTTCTTAGGAAACGAATACTCAGAAATGTGTTGTCAAAGGCTTTCATGGCTGGAATCACTGGGTTGCTGTGAGTTTTGTAGGCTGTATGGCCATGTTCCATGTTTCTGGAACTTGGCCATACAGTCCAGAAAACTCACAGCAACTCATGCTCAGAAATACTACTACAAGTTTCCTTACTCTAAAAATAGCACCTAGGATTTGTTGGCAGGTTCCCATGCTATTTCTTGTCCAAGGAAGATAATCTTTCCTTTATTTAAACAAACTCACTTTATTAAACACACACATCACTAAAACATTTTAGCAATATAAAACACATGTAAGGATAAGTTGGTCTTATCCTATACCATATAAAGAAACAGACACATGCAACAACAACAATGAAACAAGAGGCTAACCTGGGCTTGGTTCTCCAGCCCTCCAGCTGAAAGTATTATTTGCTTCCAAGATCTACTACATCCTTTAATGCCAATGAAAGTTAACCTTTCCAAACTCTAGAAAGTAAGGAGATGTTTTTAGTACAGCCGAACAAATTGCTTCCTGCAAGTAACTCTGTAATTGATTTTTTAGTAACATCGAAAGGGATCACAGTACAACCATTGCTGAAGCAATGCCATTTAGAGTAAGGGAGAAAACAACTCTGTGTTCTTTTCCTCCTGAGAAATTGTCTAGGTCAGACTGTACAGGACATGGTCCTGCATCCATAAATGATCCACCAGGTACTTAATAATCCAGCCAGCTTCTGCCGCCTTCTTGGGTTCAGCTAACTTATTTCAGCTACCTGAAACAAAGGTAGAGAGCAATGAACAGATTATGAGATTTCACAGATCTTGGAGAAATTACTTTTTTGGATAACAACTCATACCCAAAGAGATTCTAGGTGCTATGTTGCAAAGTATTTTTATTTTTTTTAGCTGTGGAGAATAGACTACTTCAGCAAGATAAGGTCAAGTAGCTCCTCCTCCCCTTTGAACCCACATTGGTTACTCACTTGCCTTTGGGAAAAATGAAAATTAGTTATTTTATTCATGTATAGAGCAGGATGCAACTGCACAGTAAAATTAATACAGTTTGACACTAATAATAATAATAAACTTTATTTATACTCTGCTGCCATCTCCCCAGTGGAGACTCGGAGTGGCTTACATGAGGCCAAGCCCAAACAACAAATTCCAATAAAGAAAACCATAACACAACAAAAAACACAGACAATAAACAACAACATCATAATTACCAAAAAACATGTAAATACATAACAATATAAAATTACAATAGGAGCAATCACAATGACAATGGGCGGGCTACATGTAAAGATTAAAAGAGAGACTAATTAAAACTAATTAAAACTCAGGTGAGATAAAAGAGAGACAGATTATTTGTGGAGAAGGGCTCATTACAGTGGGGGTTGTGGAATCAAGCTTTCCCACAGAGGGGGGACGACATATACTCCAATGACAAAACGTTGAGGCTAAGCAGTAGTGTGGGATTGTATACCTACTCTCCAAAGGTGCAGTGGAAGAGCCAGGTTTTAAGGTCCTTTTTAAAGGTTTCTAGGGTAGGGGCTTTCCTAATTTCTCCAGGTTGCCTTGGCTCAATGCTATAAAATTATGGGAGTTGTAGTCTTACTTACTACATCTGATCCCAGGTTTTCTGCTTTAAGATGAATTATATGAGTCTGCACTGCCAGATAATCTGGGATAAACAGAAAACCTGGGATCAGATCCTGGGATATAAGGCCTGTCTGGAAGGGCCCTGGGTCTTTAGCCTTCTCTGCCAAAGAATGCTAGTGCCTCATCAAACTACAACTCACAGGATTCTATAGCATTGAGCCATGGCAGTTAAAGTAGTGTCAAACTGCATTAATTCTACAATCTAGATACATCCAGAAATTCAAGCTATGGTCCTTCAGAATCCAAGCCCAACTGTACACAAATCAGTCTTGCTCAAAATGCATTTATTTACCAAGAATTCTAATATACTCAAAAACATTATGTTACTGTTCTAATGATGCCTTTGAGATATTATCTGTCTTCAATCTGACTTTCTGTCAGGACATTAAAAGAAAATGAACACAGCAGTCTTTGAAATGGCAGTTGAAGCTATTCTGGAATAATCAGGTTTATTGGGTTATTATGGGTCTTTCCAGATGATGTAATAAAATGGTGTTTTAGAAATGGATATTGTAAAAATTTCCATATCTGCTTATGTTGCATACATTTCAAATTTATATTCCAGAAAAATGCTGATGTATTTTAAATGGGGAAAATCCACAAGAGTTAGAACGCATGTATATTAGCAATGATAATCTAATATGTTCAAATAGCACCAGAATAGCTAACCGTTTTTTTACCAGTAATATGACTATCTAACCACATGGTGGCAACAAATTATCACAACATGCACTGTAGCAACTCCAAGGGAAATAATTTGCTTAAAAAACTGTTTTAGTCATTATTGAAATAAAACAGAGCTTGTCTTGCTTAAATTATGCCATAATGCTTTTCGTTATTACTGCCAAAATTATTTATTTCAAATAAAATTATTTATTTAAAATATTTTTGTCCAAACTACTTTAAATAAAATAAAGTTTCAGTGTCAGAAAATGTTACAAGTGCATTTGTGAGGGTTTCCAGTCTTAGAGATCATTGAAAATGGGCTACAATAATTAGAAAATGTTGTTATCCATTGTTGCCCAACATGATGCTGGCACATGCAGGCTGTGTTTCAACGTGTACATCACAGAAACCGGGGGAATGTTCTAGGCTTTAGATTAAACAAAAACATCAATGAGCATGATTTATTTGAATTAAAAAACATTGCCCAAGCTTCTCAATCGCAAAATGCTGATAAAAAATAAAAGATCTGAAGCAATGAGTAGAAGTAGCTATTACTTCCCAGTCATATCTAGAGCAAGTGTTGAAAACTTTGGAATGCCTGCAACCATTTTTTTTCATGTTCAGGATAAAACTATCTGTCGGCTATCCTAGACCCTAAAATGAAAGCCTACTAGATCCAAATGCAAGGATAGTGAAGGTATAGCCTGAAGATTACATGCAGCCCCTTCCCCAATTTTATGTGCCCCCCCACCCAGGATGCCCCAAATTCTCAAAACTGTTTTGATATGATTTGGAAATATTTTAAGTGATTTACACATGCACACACACAGAGATCACATCTAAGCAACCTAGAACTGGTTTCGTTTGCCATCTCTTCACTGCGACCTCTGAAAAATGGTCACAAATCCACCCAGCTGAGAACCAGATATTTCATGATGTCATTTCCAGTTCACCAGCACCACGAACAATGATGCACATGCGGGAAATTGCCCACCATTCTCACTGTAGTTACCCACCCTGCTGTAGGGGAGCATGCACATGATACCACTGAGAAATGTACATTCCCAGTCCAACCTCAATATATAATTGTCTATCAGTGTTTGGACTGGAAATCCAGATCATCTTTATTGCATCCCAGATTACCCTCATACAACAACAACAACAGCAACAGTTTTTTTTCCCTGTAAGGAGCTTCTTGAGAAACTGCAAATCGCTTCTGGTGTGAGAGAATTGGCCGTCTGCAAGGACATTGCCCAGGGGATGCCTGGATGTTTTAGTATCCTGTGGGAGGCTTCTCTCATGTCCTTGCATGAGAAACTGGAGCTGACAGATGGGATTTCATCCTGCTCCCCAGATTCAAATCGCCAGCCTTTTGGTCAGCAGTCCTGCCATTGCATCACTGGGGGCTCCATAACAACAACAACAATACTCCAGAGCTCTTTTCACACTATACAGTTATAGCACTTTGGTTCCACTTCAACTGCTATAGATATCACTCAGATTCCCGTGATTTGTAGTTTGAGGAAGTATAGCAATGAAAGTTGAAGCAAAGTGCTGTAACTGTGTGGTGTAAAAATACCAAAGGATTCAGGACATGTAATTAGAGAGTAATAACTAAAGAAAAATACAGGGACCTCCCTGCTGCATTGGCAGTAATATTAACAAGGCTTAACTGGAAATGTCTTACTGAGTTCAAGGGAAAATTTCTTTGCAGAAATATACTAGGAATCTCTTATACAAAAGGAATAATATTTTTGTGTTTTCAAAGGCTTTCATGTCCGGAATCACTGGGTTGCTGTGGGTTTTCCAGGCTGTATGGCCATGTTCCAGAAGCATTCTCTCTTGATGTTTCACCCACATCTGTGGCAGGTATCCCGGACCTTCCACAGACATATAAACTTCCCTTGCTTAGTTTCCAATATACCTCACAACTTCTGAGGATGCCTGCCATAGATGTGGGTGAAACATCAGGAGAGAATGCTTCTGGAACATGGCCATACAGCCTGGAAAACTCACGGCAGCCCAATAATATTTTTGTCTAGGTGAAAAGCCTAAATGTATTTCTAAGTCATAGAACTGGCTCATCAGGCAGTTGCTGAGAGACACTGAAGGAGAGGGCTGTGTACCACATTGTCCACTAAGAGTGCATCTACAATGTAAAATAAATGCAGTTTGGTGCCATTTTGACTGCTATGGTTTAATATCATGGAATTCTTGGATTTGTAGTTTGGTGACGCATTAGCATGCTTTAGCAGAGAAACATGATTCTATAGCACTGAGGCATGGCAGTTAAAGTGGTGTCAGACTGCATTCAAACTCCTCCCTCACAAATATATTGTTTTTATTCCTATCTCACCCAGGGTTTTGACATTTTATCTCATGGATTTGACCCGCCCTTTGTGTTTGATTTTTATTATGTTATTTTGAAGTGTTTATTTTATTTTGTTACTTTATGTATTTTGTTGTGATGTAATTTTTTCTGTTGTTTTGTGTCTAACTTTGCAGTATTATTTTTGGGCTTGGCCTCATGTTAGCCACCCTGAGTTCCTTTTGGGGAGATGGTGGTGGTGTATAAAAAAAGATTGTTGTTGTTGTTGTTATTATTGATGCATCTTTAGATAGCCACTGCCTGCAGCTATACTATACTGAAGGACACTGTTGCCTCATTATCAGTCCTGGAAAATAAAATACATCATCCTGTCCAAGCAGCTTTTGTACACAGAATGGGAGGATGCATCTTGTTTTGCATCACGGGCAGCAAATATCTGGGTCAATTCTTGTACCTCAGATCCTCGGAACAAAGATAGAACACAGATGTAATTCCATGAACTGGAAGTACCCAGGTGAAGAGGAATTCATTTTCTAAGTGACAATAACGAAAACAAGAGCTTATATTACATCTCCAAAGTCAGAAAGCTTATAAACTACCAAAAAGACAATGACTTACCTGCTCATAGAGGGAATATATGGCAGGCATTCTTTTTAAAGATTCCAGAAAGATTACAGGTTGTCATGGAGGATCTTTGCTAAAACCCATGGAAACGCTGATTCTGTTTGCCCAGTAGCATGGACAAACAATTCCCTGCTGTTCTACTGCTTCTAGACCATTTTGCTGCTACAAAGCAAACAGAAAGATCACTGCAGGGGCACATCAGATTACAGCTACCGAAAAGAACAGACTGTACAAGTTTTTCCCCTTGTTCGTGAGGTTTGGCAGTGCTCTGTGTTAAATAGCCAGCAAGTTCATGTCATTAATTTATCCCGATCCCACCTTCCCGCATGTGATTTATTAGTCAAAAGCTGCCTTTCTCTCTCTGGCCAGCTAATTGCTTCTACATGCTGAGTGACTATTGTTATCAGCAATTAAATGGGTGTATCTCCTGAGCAGGCATGCAAATGACACATGACTTTTGAAAGAAAGAGTAACTGTTAGATCTGGGCTGAAACACCACTTCGGTTATTGTAAGGAATAAAAAAGCTAAACAAAGGAAATGCTTTTAAAGGGGAAGCCAGTGTGATGTACTGGTTTGAGAATTGGGATAACGACTGCAGGGTTTGAATCCATGTTCAGCCATGAAATCCACAGGGTGACTTTGGGCAAGTCAAAATCTCTCTCAACCTCAGAGGAAGGCAATGGCAAACCTCTTCTGACCAAATCCTGCCAAGAAATCCTTACAGTTGTCATAAGTCATAAATTATTTCAAGGCACAGAACAACAATATTCTCAGTAGTTGGTCCTGCCATGAGGCAGGTTGAGGTAGCTTAGGCAGGAGATACTGGAAGCTTTTCATGCCATTCCTACAATGTTCCTTGGCTAGTCACATCTTTCTGTGTTGCTTTTGCAGCAGAAGTAATCTCTGTTTGTGCCTGGGCTGGGTAACTGTTTTTAATCCTCACAATAAAGTTGACAAAGGTCCCCAACTAAGTAAATAGGCTGAAATGCAATTTGGTTTAGGCCCCATGCTCCAGCCAGCCTCGTGTATATGCTTTCTTTCTTCTGCTCATGTGATGCACGCTTGTGCCTTTGCCATTGTGTTGCAGTATTTGAGTAGGCGGGCATCAGGCATCATAATGACGAATGGAAGGGATATTTAAGTCAAGACAGGTCAGAGTATATAGCATGGCAACCCTTAATTTCACAGCTTGCCTACTCCCTCTGGATGCAGTTCAGCTTCTTGTGAGTGTCAAAACAAGAGAGAACTACTAGTTAAGAGGACTTCTTTATATAAAACAGGGGAGGGCATTGGTGCTGGTGTCTGCTATATTAATCGGACAGTCAAGCTGCTTTGGACTGTTAATGAATGTTAAGTGAGCTATCCAAGGTACTGAATGTATTTTGCCATAAGATTCAGCAACGTAGATGGCTCCTTTACTATTCAGATTAAAGTTCAGAGCACATTCAATACCCCAATGACATAATAATAATAATAATAATAATAATAATAATAATAATAATACTTTATTTGTACCCGGCTACCATCTCCCCAAGGGACTCGGTGCGACTTACATGAGGCCAAGCCCACAATACAACAGTAAAAACAATAACAACAGTAATACAAAACAATAAATAAACTCATAAGCAAAAAATAAGCAATAAACATTAACAATAACACAATAACGTTAAAAACATATGGCTGGGCCAATGTAATGATTAAAATATTAAAAATAATGCTGAGCATGACAGGTGAAGTATAACTAGGATAGAATTTTCGGAGAGGGATAGGGCATACAAACACTCTTAGATCACTAACAAAGGGCAATTAGGGACATCTTGGAGTTTCCTTATTCTGGGAAGGCACACTGGAACAACCACGTTTTCAGGCTCCTCCTAAAGACTGCCAGAGTTGGGGTATGCCTGATGTCCTTGGGGAGTGAGTTCCAGAGTCGAGGGGCCACCACCGAGAAGGTCCTCTCCCTCGTCCCCACCAATCACACCTGTGATCGAGGTGGGACCGTGAGCATGGCCTCTCTAGATGATCGAAGAGATCGTGAGGGCTCGTACACAGAAATACGGTCACGCAGGTAGGCAGGTCCCAAACCGTTTAGGGCTTTGTAGGTAAGAACCTGTACCTTGAATTGGGACCGGAAAATGAATGGCAGCCAATGGAGCTCCTTAAACAGGAGGGTTGACTGCTCCCTGTAAGGAGCACCAGTTAACAATCTGGCCACCACCCATTGAACCAATTGAAATTTCCGGGCCGTGCCAGCCATTACGGGGTGGGCATGGACCATCTGCTCTTTTGGTAAATACACAAACAATTCCTAGACCAGTCTTGGACCTTGCAAATAAATAATAAATATATGTCAGAACAATGTCTCAAGTCTTGCTGAAGACCCCTACCACTTATCTCTGAGTTATTGTGGGAACCCCAATTCCAGCTTTGAAGTCCACAGATTAATTTTGCCAAATCGCCTTTGAGATTTTCAGGTTGATCTTCTGCATGGGGGTTGAGAGTAGAAATGTCTGAAAACATCTAATCTTGCTCATTCAATTATTTCATCAAAAACACAGTGATTGCAGCATTTTTAAAGAAACAAATCCTGAACTCTTTCTACTTGGGGCTTTTTTTTTGTAAAACGTATCATATTTCCCTTGATAGATTAAGCAATTTCTGGTTGAGATGTCAGAACAGCAGCTTTCCATGGATATTTTCCCACTTTCCATTCCATTATGAGGAGTTGGGGGAGAAATCCTAATCGTGGTCGTGTGGTGCAACCACCTTCCAAAATGATTCATGTTTTCATCCTTTCAGAATGTAAAAGGTGATTTGGTGAACTGAACTCATCTCTGCATTTCTCCAATGACTGGTGATTTTACAGAAAGACCTAGGAGGAAGAATGAAGCCATCAACTCTCAATAGACATTTGCAAGTGCAATTGGAAGGAGCTTTATTCCTTCTTTGCTTACAAGGAGAAGGGAGTAACAAGACATCTGGGTTCTCAGTTATAGTACAAGTTAGAGAAGATCCATTCAGCACTTTAGCTAAGAACCAATTAGAAGTGGAGCCAAAGTAAACAATATTCAGTTTGGGGCGGGGGGGGGGGGGAGTGTGAGAGGATTGTAGAATCTCATCTGGTTCCCACCTTATATAGTTTATTTTCATCTTTGTGCTCTGCTCCAAAGGAAAAAAAAATAAATTAAACTTTTCAAAAAAGAATTTGGTGTGAGAGGGATATTAGAGCTGAGTCCCTTGCATCTGATTCCTGCAATAGCATACCACAACAACCATAGTTTCATTGGCTATGCCAACTGCAAGGGAAGCTGCTTTCTCCCATTGTCACATTCATCACATTAATTCAGCTTTCCTTTTCCTAGATTAGAAATCTCATGGTCAAAGCAACTAGGTGACAACAGAGTTATCAGGAAGTATCATTTCATCAATAATCGTATAATAACCAGATATGATTATCTATTAATCATAACATAAGAAAGGAAGCTCTCTGCCTCTCCACTTCAGAAACATGGCCACTGAAGATTGATGGCACAGGTTTTGCTCATATACTTCATTCACCTTACACCTTGGAGCTGCTGGTGGTTCAATGGGTTAAACCCTTGTGCCGGCAGGACTGCTGACCGAAAGGTTGGTGGTTTGAATCCAGGGAGAGGGGTGAGCTTCGTCTGTCAGCTCCAGCTTCTCGTGCGGGGACATGAGAGAAGCCTCCTACAGGATGGTAAAACATCCAGGTGTCCCCTGGGCAAGGTCCTTGCAGACGGCCAATTCTCTCACACCAGAAGTGACTTGCAGTTTCTCAAGCTGCTTCTGACACACACACACACAAAACACATAAGAACTTTATTCATTTTGACTTCATGGGAAAAGAAACAGAACTTGGAAAGTTGGGTTTTTTTTAATGCTACTGTCCATGCTAGCTAAGAGATTCTTAGAGATGTCATCCAAAAAAGTAATTTCCGAAGCTCTAAAAAGAAGATAAAATAGATGGTCATATATCAGATGCAGCTACCTTATGGCCCTCTCTTCCAGGAAGTGAGGGAAAAGGTAACACAAGCTTTGATTCCTCTCACATACTATTTTCATATTAGTCTTGCAAGATTTATGGAGCAAGCTGTAAATCTGATGTTGCTATGGCTTATGTTTATATTTTGTAGGTTTTGCAGAATTTATATTTTTCGGGGTTTTAAAACTGTGTCATTTTAAAAAACTATTTTGAGTCTCAGTTCCTGAAATAAAAATGGGGGAAAATAAGAAGAAGAACAATTATTACGGCAACAATGACTATTTATATGATTATTACATTGTTCTTACTGTGTTGAATGTGATTCTAAATTAATGTTATTACACGTTCTTATAAATATGCAATGCATGTTTTTAGGTTGTTTATATTTGTTATAGGCATTACTTTGTGCATTGTTTAGCTTTTACATGAGGCAGAAGCTAATTTTACATGTCTTGATTCCCCAAAAGAAATTACAAATATTTTCAACAAATACCACATGTTTTTACTAAAGAAATGCAATTCTTTTGTAAGAAAAAAACCCCCTATGTGTGCTTCCTTGTTTACCCAATAAATAAATGTAAATGAATCTGTGGGGAGTGCTCACAACCTAAAATGGATATAGAATTTTGAAGCCCATTATTCCAAGCTCCTGGTGATTCTAATTTCTGTGCCTTAAGAAACCAAGGGAGCCATATGGAAATGGAAAACAAGTTGTTTTTTTTTCCAGAAAATCTGCCCACTTTCAAAACTGTAATAATAAAAAGGATCTCCCAACAGTAGTAAAAACATTTTATATGATACTAGCTGTGCCCTGCCACGCGTTGCTGTGGCTTTTAGTAAGAGTTTTGAATTCTCTGCCTGGCCTCTCTTCCTTCCTTCCCTCGCTCTCTTTCCCTCTCTCTCTCTCACACACTCCTTCCTTTCCCCTCTTTCTCTCTTTCCCCCTTTCTATCTCTCACACTCCTTCCTTTCCCCTCTTTCTCTCTCTTTCCCTCTTTCTCTCTCTCTCACTCCTTCCTTTCCCCTCTTTCTCTCTCTCTTTCCCTCTTTCTCTCTCACACTCCTTCCTTTCCCCTCTTTCTCTCTCTTTCCCTCTTTCTCTCTCTCACACTCCTTCCTTTCCCCTCTTTCTCTCTCTCTTTCCCTCTTTCTCTCTCTCACACTCTTTCTGTTGGGTCATGGGAGTCCTGTGTGCCACGTTTGGTTTATTTCCGTCGTTGCTGGAATTCAGAATGCTTTGATTACAGGTAAACTAAAAATCCCAACAGCTACAACGGAGGGGGGTGGGTGGAGGAGGAGTGCAGGGGCGGGGCGTCGGTGGGTGTGGGCGGGGCTTGGGCGGAGGGGGTTGGAGGAGGAGTGCAGGGGCGGGGCGTTGGTGGGTGTGGGCGGGGCTTGGGCGGAGGGGGGTGGGAGGAGAAGGAGTGCAGGGGCGGGGCGTCGGTGGGTGTGGGCAGGGCTTGGGCGGAGGGGGGGTGGGAGGAGGAGGAGTGCAGGGGCGGGGCATCGGTGGGTGTGGGCGGGGCTTGGGCGGAGGGGGTTGGAGGAGGAGTGCAGGGGCGGGGCGTTGGTGGGTGTGGGCGGGGCTTGGGCGGAGGGGGGTGGGTGGAGGAGGAGTGCAGGGGCGGGGCGTTGGTGGGTGTGGGCGGGGCTTGGGCGGAGGGGGGTGGGAGGAGATGGAGTGCAGGGGCGGGGCATCGGTGGGTGTGGGCGGGGCTTGGGCGGAGGGGGTTGGAGGAGGAGTGCAGGGGCGGGGCGTTGGTGGGTGTGGGC
Organism: Anolis sagrei; assembly: GCF_037176765.1. Lineage (NCBI taxonomy): Eukaryota > Metazoa > Chordata > Lepidosauria > Squamata > Anolidae > Anolis > Anolis sagrei. Next base: position 90,574,316 of record NC_090023.1, read on the forward strand.
GGGGCTTGGGCGGAGGGGGGGTGGGAGGAGGAGGAGTGCAGGGGCGGGGCGTCGGTGGGTGTGGGCGGGGCTTGGGCGGAGGGGGTTGGAGGAGGAGTGCAGGGGCGGGGCGTTGGTGGGTGTGGGCGGGGCTTGGGCGGAGGGGGGTGGGAGGAGAAGGAGTGCAGGGGCGGGGCGTCGGTGGGTGTGGGCAGGGCTTGGGCGGAGGGGGGGTGGGAGGAGGAGGAGTGCAGGGGCGGGGCGTCGGTGGGTGTGGGCGGGGCTTGGGCGGAGGGGGTTGGAGGAGGAGTGCAGGGGCGGGGCGTTGGTGGGTGTGGGCGGGGCTTGGGCGGAGGGGGGGTGGGAGGAGGAGGAGTGCAGGGGCGGGGCGTCGGTGGGTGTGGGCGGGGCTTGGGCGGAGGGGGTTGGAGGAGGAGTGCAGGGGCGGGGCGTTGGTGGGTGTGGGCGGGGCTTGGGCGGAGGGGGGTGGGAGGAGAAGGAGTGCAGGGGCGGGGCGTCGGTGGGTGTGGGCAGGGCTTGGGCGGAGGGGGGGTGGGAGGAGGAGGAGTGCAGGGGCGGGGCATCGGTGGGTGTGGGCGGGGCTTCGGCGGAGGGGAGTGGGAGGAGGAGGAGTGCAGGGGCGGGGCGTCGGTGGGTGTGGGTGGGGCTTCGGCAGAGTGGGGTGGGAGGAGGAGGAGTGCAGGCAGCATGGGCAGGGTAAGATGAAGGAGGGGGCGGAGAGATGCTTTCGACAGGGCAGGAAGCGGCGTGGCGGGGCTTGGACTGGGGGAAGAGGGTGGCAGGGTTAGAAAGGGGCGAGGCTTGGCAGCGGCGTGGGTGGGCTTAGCAGGGGGAGGGGGGAAGTTGCGTGGTGCATGTGTGGGCGAGAAGGGGGCGGGGCGAAGTTGGATGTCGGTGAACTACAACTCCCATACTCAAGGTCACGGAGGGAAGGGGTGGGGCGAAGGGAGGGGGCGGGTCTTTCCGGAGGGGGTGGAAGGAGGAAGGAGTGAGTCAGGGAAGGCAGGGGGGTTTGTTACCGCCGTGTTTCAGGGCCGGAAGGGGTGGGAGGAAGTTGCGATGCGTGTGTGTGTGTTTGTGGCGGCGACGTGTTCGTGCTGGGCGAGGGAGGGAGGGAAGTGCCGTTCGGCCATTCGGCCATGTGTGCGCGCGCGCTGGGGTCTTTGCGGCAGTGCGCATGCTCAGTTGTTTTGCCACTTTGTGAGTGTGTTGTTGTGTTGTTTGTAATTGTGAGTGGATTAGTTTGTACCGAGTGGGTTGTCCTAGGGCCATGGCAATTTTGGTGCAGTTTCGTTGGGGGGGTTTAGAGTTTACCTGTCCGGTATAACCAACCTAACAGATTTATATATATAGATGTGTGCCTATATGTAGATCAAAAGGTTCTGTTTGTTGTGCCTCAGCCAGCTATAAACCAAATGATTCAAGTCCAAGATAAGCCATCAAACTGAACACCTGCCAACACCAGACAGCTGTCACTGCATTAAAAAATCATTTTCTCCAACAATAGAGATTTAAGCCAATCATTTTATGAATATTTTTCTTCACCCAGCCAGATTTTTGCAATGCCTAATGTCAGTTGGCCGCATATAGAGATGAAAAACAGCTCTGTCTGGCATAGTTTGTCAGGATGTTTTATATCAGGTGAACAGATGGTGGGAAGCTATGTAGTAAAGACTGCAGTGTACATGGAGATTTCCTAACCAATTTCAAACTATTATGCACATTATAAATGGTCAGGTGCGGTAGAGGTAACAGAGCAATACTTTAAATATATTTCAACTACAACTGCCTTTTACAAAAAGTAACCAAAATCCTTTCAATGAGCATTTCAGACACTGCAATTGTATGCCATTAATTTCAAGGTATTGGTCCTAAAAGATGGATGTATCTCTTGTTTTATTGGACAATGTTATGGGTCAATCACAATTAGGCAATTTTACGTGTCAAGGGTCTTCCACATTAGAATTGCTGATCTAACTGGCCATACATCCTTCTATGTCTCTTCTTTATTTAGTAGAGTGTATGAATTGTGTTAACTTCAGCTAATTTTGTGAGGCTGGAGCTCTTTAGGTGGAAAATGATATTGTGGCATTAATTTATTTCCCATCACATGGGAAGGAGGAGGGTGGGCATGCAGCTCGCAGGGTGACTCAAATTGTGGCCTTCATATAGTCCCTGAAACATTACCGGGACGGGGGGGGGGGAGGATAGTGTGATGAGGTCCCAGGGGTATGATAAAAGGACATGAAAGAAACAGCTTGGTATAGTGGTTTGAGTATTGGAGTAGGAGTCGGGAGAAAAGGGTTGGAAATCTTGTTTGGCTATGGAAACGCACTGGGTGACATTGGGGTATCTGACACTTTCAGTCTCGGAGAAAGATCCATGTGAGGGGTTCAATACCCCATTCAGCTATGGCTTGGACTAATCAGGTTTTCTCAGCCTCAGAGGAACACAAAGGGAAACCCCCTCTGAACAAATATTGCCCCCAAAATGCCCATAATAAGGTCTTCATAAGTTGGAAATGACTTGAAGGCACACAACAACAACTGCTATGGGGCACCAATTTGTTATTGTTGAGGATAAGCAATAGCAAAATAACAACTAGATTTGGGGGCCAATCACTTTAACTTGGGTGAGTGAACAGAATCACCTGACCTTCTATCTCAGGCAGCAAAATGCTTTTTCCTGTATATCTTACCAAGTACAAACAGTCCCCAAGTTACGAACAAGATAGTTTCTGTAAGTTTGTTCTTTTTTTTAAAAAAAATTAAGATTTCCAAATAAACACCATCAGAAAAAGAGTTGAAAAAAAGTTCTGTAAATTCTGTAAGTTTATTCTTAAATTGAATTTGTATGTAAGTGGGAACAGGTACATTTTTAAGTGTAGCACCAGCCATATATAAAAAAAATTAGGGATGTGCATTCAGGGTAAATCTTGACCTGTTTCGTGTCCTAGCTTTCAGTGGGGATCCCAATCCATTTTTTGGGAGCCTTCTGAAATCGGGAAGGCAGATATGTGTTTTCGCTCTTGGGTACCGAAAGATCCGTTTTCTATCAGCCCATTATGGGGGGTGGGGTGTCTTCCCAGGCTCCCTTTCCTGTCATTTTAGGCATTGAAGCTGTTTTAATCTAGAGGAGAGGTGCTCTGCTGCAGGCAGGCACGCACTCTAAGGAAGCTTCTTACCTATTTTTGCTCTAGACGAAAGGCGCTCGGCTGCAGGCAGGCGCACAGGCTTTCTGGGCTTGCACATGCACTCACTTTCCAAGGCAAGGATACAAGTTCTTATTCTTACTCTTGAGGAGTCACTCAGTTGCAGGCTGGTGCATGATTTAAGGCTGCTTCTTACCTGTTTCTACTCTAGAGGAGAGGCACTTGGCTGCAGGCAGGCTTTCTGGGCCTGCATGCCACACACAAACACACACACACTTTCTTGGGCAAGGAGCCAAGAAGCTCCACATGCTCACAAAAAGCAGGCAAGGAGCTGGGATCGGCTCCTGCTTGCTTTCGGGTTAAGCTGATTTTTGTATGGGGAGGGGCTTCCCCATTATGTGCTCCCATAAATAACAGATGAAATGAAGGGAATCACTTCCGTGCACAACACTAACATACATAAGCTTTGGATAGCATATGGAAGGGTTATTGAAACGAAAGGACAAACAGATCTCTAACTGAGAAATTGGGAGAGAGAGTTTGCTTAAAGGGAAACGAAAGACAACCAACCTTCTTCCTCCTTTGTGACTTCTTGAGTTAGAGGTGAGATATGGAGAGAGAGGCTTTGTTTAAAATGAAACAGTAACTCAGTTTATTTGTAGCATTCTTGTGGCATAAGCATAGTGGTTACAAAGGATCAAATGCTTGCTGATTACAGAACGTTTCAATATGAGTTTCATTTAATCTATTCTTTTCCTCCTAAAGCACTGTTATGCTAATACATAAAAACAGGTTCAAACTATCTTTAACTTGTTCCTCTAAATTTTCAGCTGCTTCTCAGCTAACATCTTCCCCGACTCTAACTCACTAACCAACTTCCATAGACTGTTTAGTTGGGCTTTTTCCAACTCTTAATTACTCCACATTGGAGAATGAACACCTGGCTCACTACTTAATGCAGCCTCTCTCTTCCTGACTACCTGTCAGAAGCCTAAGCTTTTCGGTCTAGTCCCACCTCTTTAGGACTAACCATCCTTAAACTCATCCAGCAACCAACTGCCCCCTTTTTTAAGCCAACATCCTTTTTACCAGTGACAGTTGGCTCCGCCCCTTTTCTTCTGCCTGGAGGCTACGTTGCTATGGCAACGCCTGGGGCTTCTGGCCACCTCTCAGCTAATATTAATAAACCTATGTAAAACTTATACTTTAATTGGGCATTTTGTTACATACACCCATAGTGTTTGTTTTGTTGTCTGTGCCCCTGTTAGAGGATTGGATTTTGAAAAATTAGGCTTGTTGTGGAAACAAGAATTAGTGATAAAGCTTCACTTGAGACCCCCTTTCCTCAAAATAATTCTTCCAGGAGTGAATTTCCCTTCCAAGGGGTGGATTTTTCTCCCTGTTTTAACTCACCCAGATTTTTAACTATGAGTCATTTGTAACTCAGGTGGACTGCCTGTATAGCCTTCAATATCTGTCCCCAGATCATAATGGAGAACGCTCCTACACCTGGCAACTGAGATGATCCATGCCAGGATTGCTTAAAGACGCTGAATTGTTTGGCCAGGTTCCATGGAACAATGACTATGCCTTTTAAAAATACCACCTTTGGATCTTAATTAGAACGGACATGCAAAATAATGGTCACCAATGCTCCAAATGCTGTGAGGACAGTGCTTCCAGATGACATGTTTATTGTGCAAAGGCCTGCCTTGTCCATAGACATTGGGGCATATTTGAGTGAGTGACATGCAATGACAATCAATGAAATCTGCAATTCCCTTGAGTTTTCTCACAGCTCCTTCTGTATTCCTTTTTAAAACACACATACAAAAAAGTATGCATGCACACAACAAGAGAAAGAATAGCTGAATAACACCTTTTGGTTTATTTATTTATTTATTTATTTATTTATTTGGGGTTCTTTTACCCCGCCCTTCTCATCCCGAAGGGGACTCTAAAAGCTCCCCATTTGAAAGCACCCAAAAGAGAAAGAAAGAAAACTTTCAAAATAGCTTCTTAAACTGTCTTTTCAATTCAGACCTTATTTATCTTGTCCACTGCATGCTTTATTGGCATCTGTAACAATTGTTATTATTGTGATAGATGTCCTTGTTTTCTTCTTTTATGCATCGGTTTTAGTTGCATTTTTACGAAACCACTGGTTTGTGTCCTGTGATAAGTTTTCTCTGATTTTTAAAAATTGTGTATTATTTTAAACATTCTTTTAAGCCCCAGATTTCTGCTGTAGGAATGGAGCGGAAATAGGATTGTTACTGCACTATATGCAACTTGACACCACTTTATATATATATATATATATATATATATATATATATATAGCATACTAGCTGTCCCCTGCCACGCGTTGCTGTGGCCCAGTCTCTGTATATGTGTTTTGTGTGTGTGTGTATGAGTGTGTGTATGTTTGCGTATATATGTGGTTTTGCGCATGCGTTGTAACGTATTTTTTGTTTTTTGGCTTTTTATGTCCCTTCTGCTGTGTTTTTCAGTGTTTTTATGAGTGATGGTCACTCATTGGCCTGATAGGTGTATTGTGTCCAAATTTGGTGTCAATTCATCCAGTGGTTTTTGAGTTCTGTTAATCCCACAAACAAACATTACATTTTTATTTATATAGATGTTGCCTATGTTATCTTCTAAACTCCTTCAGAAGGAAATGTGGTTATGTTATACTCTATTTGTTTCCAACAACAACAACAACAACAACAAACACTACTCCAACTATCATGGTTCAATGTTATGGAATTATGGGAGTTGCAGTTTTACCAGGTCTTTCACCATCTCTGCCAAAGAAGATCAGTGCCTTATCAAACTACGAATTCCAAGATTCCATATCAATGAGAAATGGTGTCAAACTGCATTAATTCTGCAGTGTAGATGCTCCTCTAGCCAGCTAGCCTGCAAAAATTTAAAGAGGGAGGAAATGGGCATGGGAATTTTTTGTGTTCCCACTGTGTTCAGACAGCTACACAATCATTCCCACCTCCCAATACTCTTATGTGCAGAATTCTAAAGTGTCAGAGGTAAGAAAATTTTCTGTTTGACCATGACGTAATTTTTTTGTAAGAGACATCTTCAACACAATGTTACACTGTGAGATACACTTTTTCAGGATGTCATTTTCCATTTTTCCTCAGCTCCCCTATTTCTCCATATCACTCCCAATACTTAGTGTTCTGTAATCACTGGGCTTACGCAGTCCTCACTGGTCCTTTTCCCTTGATGTTCTTGCTGTTTAAGCAGATAACTATGAAACTAGGCCTCAAAAAGACTTTAATACCTTTTTGTTGGGTCTATTATGGTTACGTAAGGATTGGTAATCACAGAATGAAATTGCTATATTAGCATGTAGGACATGCATTACAGCCACAAGAATGTTTTGTGATTGGGTTGTGTTATAATTTTTGATCATTTGATTGCCCACTGGGAGTCTGAAGTAACATAATCTAAGAGTTGATAAACTTGTGCATACATCAGTTCCAATGGCTTGCACCACTTAAATGTCTTCCCACTCTATATTGATACTGTGTTTAAAGACAAAGTGCCTGCCACACTTGCTGGTGAAATGCTGATCAACATCTGTTATCAGCATTTGTAAATAAAACATACGTCTGTTCAACAGTCCAGATCAATATCTTTCTGTCAGGTTATGGGCGCCATTCTATTTACAGAAGTCTTCCTCAACCTGTGCCCTCTAGATGTGCTGGACTACAACTTCCAGCATCCATTGTCATATATAGAGGTTCCCAGGTTGGGAAAAGTGGTATTTCCTGACATTACTCTACATTTCTCTTTCTCTCTGTCTTCAGCCTGATCTATATGTTTTACTGAGTAGATTGTATGAATACCTTATTTAGTTGGATTATGGCAGAAAACAAACTCATACCAATTAAAGATTTCTGCTTCTGTCTTCTCTTATTGTTTAAGATTGAGAAAGCAATATAATCTGGTGGTGAATGGAATGTGCACCTTTAGACAAAATCACATTTTAGTTGGATGTGTTACAAAGTAATAATTGGCGTTAGGAAAAAATCTTCGTTATCTGTAGATGTGCATGTTCTTTTAAATTACTTACTTGTAACGCGGAATTGAACTGAAGGTCGATATTGTTGGGTCTTCTTTGTTTTTAAGGTTGCAAAAAGTCTGATACCACAAGGTTGGAAAGATAAACAGTTACCATCCATTCATTGTTCTACAAAAAGAAGATCTTGGTGCTTGAGCTATGCATAGAGGTATTTTTGTACTAGACATCAACTCAAGAAAATGTGTTTTTGGAAATATGGTCAGCTTATACTAATGCCTATGGCTGATGTATTTTGCTTTCCAATTTTTCTTTCCACCCCTCCCAATTTTTGTAACTATACTTTAAAACTTTTTTTAAAAAAAAAATGGATTCACACAGAAGAAGATATTTCAATGGTTGCTAATCATGATAATGATGCATTTTTTCCATTATCAGATGCGGCATGTCTCTGAATATTAGTTTCTAGAGGAGAGTGGTGGGAGAACACCATCATCTGTATGTCTCACTGCTTCTTAGAGCTGTCCAGTTAGCCAGTGTGAAAAATGTGGTGCTAGACTGCAACGATTAAAGAAATCCAAAGATGTGAAGTATATTACTGGATAATGATCTCAACAGAGTCTGCATGTGCAGAAACAACCATTTTCTCTGACTTGTAGATTTGTTGTTATCACCAAATTACTTCAACCTGTGATGATTTAACGGCTGGGAGACCTGTTACTTCCTTGAGTGAGTTTATCCACATCAAGCAGGGATTTGACCCTGGTTTCCTCAGTGTCCTAGGGAGAATCTACACTGTAAAATTTATGCAGCTTGACACCGCGTTAGTTGTCATGGCTCAATACTGTAGAATCATGGGAGCTTTAATTTGATGAGAAATCAGCATTCATTGGCAAAGAAGGCAAAAGACCTTGCAAAACTAGAACTGACATGATTCCATAGCATTGAGCTATGGCAGTTCAAGTGATATCAGTCTGCATTCATTCTACAGTGTAGATCCACCTCTAGTCCAATCTCAAACTACTAGGCCATTCTGACTCTCTTCCACTCCTACAGAATCCTATTCAGGATTGACTTTCTGGGAAAACAGTGCTTTAGGATTTCTTGCAGTAAACAAAATCTGCCTTGTTTTTAGACCTTGTTCCAGCACTAACTGCTTAAAAACAGGACCAAAAAACAGGACACCTAAATTTAGCAGCAAGAAATCAAACACCAATAAAACACTTTTAAAAGGGTCCTGTGGTCTGCTAACAGCAGCAAAGCAGGAGGAACACATCAGTAAGCATTTCCTACTCATTTCAGTGGCTTTAGCAACCTGCTGCTGAAGTTTCCCCTAAAATGTCAATAGTAAGTCATCCCGAAAGCCAGACAAATGCAGTGGTTTGCGTATTGGACTCTGTACACCAATGTTCAAACCTGCACTCAGCCATGGAAATTCACTGGGTGGCCTTGGGGGGAAAGGCACATTTTCTCAGGCCTCTGAGGGAAGCAAATGCCTTTGAACAAATCTTGTACCACTATCACAGACTTCGCTGAGGAGGAGCGAGAAGTTTCCCAACAAAAAACACTTTTACAACAAGAATTTTTAAATAATTTTGTGCACGAAACAAAGGTTATATACATTCAACCAGTAAAAGGTAAACCTGCTATTATCTCAGCCAGCTATGTGGATAATTTTGTATTGTGGAATATTTTGGAATTCCAGATAAGAGATCCTCAACCTATATTGCCCTTTAGTGTATTTTGAACTAGAAGGGTAACTGGAAGGGTAATTTAAACTAACTCCAAGCCCATCATACTATAGTTGTTCTGAGACTGAAGCATCATAAACAGTTAATATTTTAATGATCCAGACAGTTGTCACTCTGCTGAAATATATGGAATGACATTTCCATCAGAAAATAACTTTAGTGACAGTGCCCAGCTAAGCAACAAAATGTTGCTTCTGAGTCCAAACACTGGAACTAGTATAGCTGCTAGAGAGGAATGTATTTGTTCACTGAGAACAGGACATTTTTGAGAGCTCCACCATCAATCTGTAGCAAAAGATATCAGAGAATGGGTCACCGTGATGCTATTGTTTCAATTATTTTGTCCTTTGACTTTTTAAACAAGGTTATGACAGTAATCTTGTTACCCACAGAGTAACTACCAGATACCTACTTTGTTTTCCACTTGGTACAGGTGGAGATCATTCTTTTTTCCTGAATCTCTAGATATAATTTCAGTCTTGTTTATTTTATATGCCTATTAAGACACTGCTGCTTTATAGCACCTGTTTTTATTACCGTGATTTGGATTTTCATTATTCATATTTTAATTGTACTGGTGCTTTATCATAAATAAGCTATGCTGGGAATTTATAATGAAATGCACCATAAAAATATCTATAATAACTAAAGCACAGAATAGTTCTTTATGCTCCTTTCCTCTTTCTTTAAGTTAAGGCATTGTCTATATTAAATATACTGGGATTCTACTTTGAGTTATTCAGATTACTTTTGCCCCCAGACAATATGTACCCTTCATTGTTTGTCTGAAGTTATTGGACATTGATTTGATTTTGAAGAGTGTGCTGTAGAAGCTAGGCATTCAACTAAGTGAAAGAAGAACAGTAATTCTGCTTAAGGGCTCCAGGTACCAGCAGGGCTAAAGAATTGGTGGATAATGACAATGTTTGTTTTCAGGCCCAAACATGAAGCCAGGATTGTGTTGCTGATTTTTTGAAATGTTCATATGCCCTAGAACATTATCACACTTGGCTGATGTCTTGCCACAACTGCATTAGTGTAGGGAATTGAAACATAGTGGTTTTAGGACATCAAGTATCATTGTCCTAAAACTATAAAACTCTAAATGGTTCTGTCCCAGCTTACCTGTCTGGATGCATCTCCCTTTATGAATAAGTTCAAGCATTAAGATCTGCCAAGACAGTCCTGCTCTTTGTCCCTCTGCCTTCACAGGTGTAATTGGAGGAGACAGGGGACAGGGCCTTCTTGGTGGTGGCCCCTCGGCTGTGGAACTCCCTTCCCAGTGCGATCGGAACGGCCTCCACCCTCCTGGTGTTCAGAAAAAAACTTAAAACCTGGCTGTGCAAGTAGGCATTTGGAGAGTGACAGAATTACAGTATAACGCCTATCATGATATAGACAAGAATGAAGCAGCTAAACGACAATTATGGGTTGGTACAATGTTTAATATGTTTTATGATGGTTAAACATAAACCAGAAAGGAGTCTGTGGGTTTAATTGGTTTAAATATGTATTTATATGTCTATTGATTTTAGTTAGTTGTGCTATGTATTGTTTTTGTACATATATGGTGGCATTGAATTTTGCCAATTTTAAGACACTCTGAGTTCCCTTTGGGGTGAGATAGAGCAGGATAGAAATATACAGCAAATCTATATAACTAAAAATGTTATGTTAGTTTGTGGGATTAACAGAACTCAAAAACCACTGGGCAAATTGACACCAAATTTGGACACAGGACACCTAACAACCCAATGTATGTCCTTCACTCAAAAAAATTGATTTTGTCATTTGGCAGTTATAGTTGCTGGGATTTATAGTTCACCTACAATCAAAGAGCATTCTGAACCCCACCAACAACGGAATTGAACCAAACTTGGCACACAGTTCTCCCGTGACTAACAGAAAATAGTAGAAGGGTTGGATGGGCAGTGTCCTTTGGTTTTGGAGTTGTAGTTCACCTACATCCAGAGATCACTGTGGACTCAAACAATTATGGATCTGGACCAAACGCTATATGAATACTCAATATGCCCAAATGTGAACGCTGGTGGAGTTTGGGGAAAATAGAATCTTGACATTCGGGAGTTGTAGTTGCTGGGATTTGTAGTTCACCTACAATCATAGAGCATTCTGAACCCCACCAATGATAGAATTGGGCCAAACCTCCCACAGAGAACCCCGATGTGGGCCACAGCAATGCATGGCAGGGGACGGCTAGCAAATAAATAAATAAATAAATAAATACTTCTCTGTATTAGTGCAATCATATTGCTTTGGCAATCCATAGTCCCATGGCCTCTTAACTCCTATATTTTACCCAGTGTGCTTTTTGGTTTTCATATATTTTCCCCCCACAATTTTGAAATTATGGGAATACATTTTTTTAAAAAAAAATTGAAAAGAAATTGGGGGGGAAAACAAAAATAACACAGAGAATAGTGAGAGGGAATGAGAAAAGGGAGAATGGAGGACAACCACATCACATGACTTCCAGCATATTGGAAATATATGGAAAATGACCAATTGCACAAAAGTCAGTAATGGGAAGGCAAAGATATTAAGTGCCATTGATGGGTTTAATCTGTCAGTGAAACCTGTCCTATGCAAAGCAGTATAGGATGGAGACAGTGATGTCTGGTAATTACTTGCCAAAGATACTACAGTATTATCCTGCTGAAATTCCACTTTGCCAGCCTTATGCGATAAAGTCCTTAGTGAATCACAGTTCATTGAAAACACTGGTGTATTTGAAGCATGCAACAAAGAAGGGAAACATTGTTCTCCTTTGTTGTTGCTGATTTCCATGCCACATATCCTGATCTGATGAAAGACATATTCTAAGGACATTCTTCCTTTAAACAAATAGTTGCTTGTCCTTGCTTCCACATGACTCTGTTGTTTCCAGAAACTGCCTAAATCAATCAAAGTCATTCATCCATGAATCTATAATCAAGGTCTTAAGTTCAGCTCACAAAGTCGCCAGCAGGGAAAGGAGGTCATTGCCAAAGAACCAGGCCTCATTAATAGCCAGCTCCACCGTTTTGAAGCACTCTCCTCTCATACTGCAGGAAATGTTGCCTCTTTCTGGCTCCATTCCACCAGTAATGAGTTGGTCAAGGTCTAGGAGCACAGGGCAGATTCATGCTGTTGAATAGGCAATATCGTTTCCTTAATGGGCCTTGCTAGGCTGCATCCTAGATGTAAATGAAATAAAAGCTCTGCTATCGGCGCGGATGTCTGGGAAAATGGGAGGAATTGTTTATACGCTTCAATACTTGAAAATCCCCTAATGGCAAAGTTTAGATACATTACTCTTCATCTGGTACTAGTTTTTTTTTCTCATAGCAAATAAGCAGCTTGCTCTTAGCTGCTCTATGAAAAGGAAAATAAGATATTTCTTCTAATAAGACAGTTTGATCTTGTAAAAAGGAGAAACAGAGTCAAAATGCCTCCCACTATTTCATCAGAGAGAGACATTTGGGTTGATGTAGCGATGGTAAACAATGCAGAGGGAATTGTTTCAGAAACTGTAAAATTTCATGGATGAAAACTGGGACACATGTGGTCAAGTGACATCAGAATGTTGTCAAGATGGCAAATACCAATGAAAGAAGAGATATAGGTCATGTGAGGCTGCAGCCGTTTGCTTTTCCCTGAGCCTAATGGGAAGGACACCTTCTGCCTCCTCCATTCCCCTCTCTACTACATTTGAACTCAGTTTGCAATAGCCAAATTAAGAACAAATCATAAGCGAGAAAATCACAGGAGCAGAGAAAGTAGGACATTATTAAAAAAGGATCTAAAAACATGCAATAGAGGATTAATCAGCACTGTCCGTGCCAAAGAGGGGCAATTAGAAGGTAGGCTGTTTACCACCAGATTTTTTTCTAAGCCCTATGACTTGTTGCCTTTCTTCCTTTCTACCCACCTAAACCATCAGAATAATGTTATGCCATCCTTGCATCTCATCCTAGAGATGTTTAGGAAAGAAGACTTTGTTTTGCTTGTTTTTTCTATGTGTGCTAGGGAGGGCAGATGCTGACTGTCACCTTCAGTATAGACAGTATAATTTTTTAGACTCTCTAATGTTGATCTCGCTCTAAAAATTGCTCTCCCATCCAATTTTATTTAAAAATAATAAAATAATGGTCTTGCTTCACTATAGAATAAAATTAGTCCTGCAACTACTCTGTTTCCCCTAAAATAAGACATATCCATAAAATAAGCCATAGCAGGATTTCTAAGCATTTGTGCAATATAAGCCATACCCCAAAAATAAGACATAGTGATAGGCATGGCTATGCAGCGTACAAAGTTGGTCCTGGTCATTCTGTGCATGCTGCAAGCTGAGGCATAGAGGGAGACATAGAAAGTAGAAGTCTCCTCAGTGAAGTGAGGAGCAGGACTCTCTGCTTTAGATAATGTGTGTCATCGGGGGAAGAAGTAAAGCTGTGGCTGCCATTTTACTCAGCACTGTGGGTCTCTCTCCCCCAGCACCAACCAGCAACAGTCTGGGGGTCTCTCTCTCACACAAACACCAGGGGGTAGGGGAAAAGCTTCAGCAGGCAGTCTGCTACTGAGTCCAAAGAGATTATCCCATAAATGCAGATTGTTGTATCGTACTTAATAAAAAATAAGACACCCCCTGAAAATAAGCCATAGTGTGCCTTGTTGAAGAAAAATAAACATAAGACAGTGTCTTATTTTCAGGGAAACACGGTATCTAATTCTTTGCCAACAAAAACGTGAGAACAAGAGAATCATCATGTATAATTTTGGATATTGAAGCTTGTGTTTTTAGAAGACTTTTACTAGTCCCTCATGATCCTAAAAGTAATGAAGCAGTGAATTCTGCAGTTACATCCGTACAAAGAGAACATCTTCAAAATATTATTTCATGCCTGCTTATATCTGAAAGAGCAGGAAAGAGTTCCAAATGCAATCTGATGACTTACTCGTTTGCAAGAGCTGTCCTATCATTGCTCACAAGGGATATCCACACGCACGCAAACACACAGGCAAGAAACTGTGCAGTAATGAAAATCACACTGTGTAATTTATTATCCCTGTGCAAATATTGAAACTTCTGGTTCAGCTGAAAATTATAGTGCTCCCCAGGAAGTTCGACAGGTTCATTAAAATCTAAGCCAATAGTGAGTAGTTAAGTGAAAAAAAGTATTATAATACAAACAATGCCATAATATCTAAAGCCCAGCATGGATTCTTTGTACTCATATGATTTGACAACTGCTGTCTTCGTGACCAAGGCATGGATAACATGTCTGAAGGAACCATAAAAAGAAATATAGCATGCCATTAAAGCCCTGATAAATCACAAAATAATGTAATTGGGATTACGTTCCAATATGTACCATTACCTCACTGTAGGTGACTCACCTTGCCCTGAAAATGCACAGAACGTATGCAGAGGAGAAAAGAGAGACTGTCACATATTTTGTACACTGCCATTTATCTAATCTGACCTACGCTAGATTCCTTTTCATTTCTAGACTGATATATTTTGGATTGGTAATACCATTTCATCCTCCATTTTATTTTAATTTTTGCTATAAAAGAAATAAATTGTCAGCTCAAGCCCATCCACAATTCCATGACACTATCCTCCCCCCTCCCCCTTCTGTCGATCTGATTATAGCATAGGGACCTACATGTAATCAATCTTAATACTTCGGATGCATTGGCTAATGTACATTCATAAACAGGACAAGCATACAACAGTAGGTGAATCTACACTATATAAACTAATGCAGTTTAACATCTCTTTAACTGTCACGTTATGGAATCCTGAGATTTATAAAACTACATATCTCATGATTCTATAGCATTGAGCCATTGCAGTTGAAGTGGGGTCAAACTGCATTACCTTAATTCTATAGTGTAAATACACCAAGGATATACATTCAGAATCCCATATCCAGAAGGAGGCACCCACTTTCTTCCTTTAATATGATAATCCATGTCATCTAAATTGGGGCTGGTTCACCCCTAACATAACAGCATAAAATTCTGTATTCTTGTGAAATACTTTCAATTGTGTGTGGACATGGAGGAAAGGTTTGTATTCAAACTTGAAGATTTTAAATGATTTAAAATTATACCAAGGTGTTAATTCCAAGATTTGTCCATGAGTGCTACGTTACTTCCTCTCACTTTTATGTAGGGGTGATCTCACAGTGTTGGATAGTCATGCATGGATGGATCAAAGTCCAGCACTGCACCGTGATCCTCCATGCTCCACTTGTTACCATGATGTGGAGTTTCAAAGGTGATCGGAAGCCACTCTTTCTTCTATTACTGCTATTAGCCTCCTTTAACTGTTCATTCAGAACTCTCTGTGCCTAATATTTCCTTCATACAATATGTTGCCTGGACTATCTTGAATGTGCCATGAAAGGTTTTGAGGTTGGGGAAGACAAAGAGGGCACCTATATTGTAGAATTAATGCAGCTTGACACCACTTTAACTATGCTATGGTACAATGCTACAGAATCTTGGGATTTGTAGTTTGGTGAGGCACCAGCATTATTTGGCAGAGAAAGCTGACCCCCTTGTAAAACTGTGACTCCCAGAACTCCATAGCATTGAGCCATGGTAGTTAAAGTGGTGTCAAACTTCAGTATAGAGGCATGCAAAACTGTATTTCTTAATTGGTTGCTGCAGTTTGTATTAGGCTAATTCCCAGAATGAATGAAGCATCTATTTATGTGAAAATGTCTGTGGGATGTAACCCCAAGAGGACTTCTACACTGCAAGGGACTTAAAAAAAATCAGCAGCATACATCTCTGAAGACTTCCTCCCTCTGCTCCAGACTATTACCGCTTTCCTTAGAGAGAGGATATTTTTTCTATATTGGAAATTTTTGGGCAATCATGACTCCTTGCATCTCTACCTTAGGGATTTCATTTTTTCCTGTAGTAGATGAAGGCTTTCCCATTTTGCTAAGATTTTTGAAATGATTGTTTTTCAGGGTAAAGTGGTCTCCTCTAGGGATCTTGATATTTCAGAATAAGTGAGTAAGTGAGTTCACTTACTATCAGTATATGCTCTCACCCCAGAAGAGGGAAAGGGGAAAGGGAAAGGGAAAAGGAAAGAAGAGAAATTCTGAACAATGATGACAAACTGATGGCTAAACATATTCAGTGGGCAAGGGATTCTCACTGGTGATTGAGGGAGACTTGGAGAGAAAAATAAACTTGAAGAGAAATCAGGAATGGAGTGGAGAGACATAAAATTCTGAACTTAAATGCTACATGTAATAACATTTTCCTGTATATTCTCACTTATAGGTATATGGAATGCAACCTCTGTTCCCCATGTGCTGCTAGTAGAATGGTACCGCCATCGTATGTGCACAAGAGAAAGGTCTCAGCTTTCTCATCCTTAGATATATACTGGGAGTGTGGGAAGGATCCTAGAAAAACACTGTTCAGTGGTTGAATAAAGCTGTTTTCAAGGGATAGGGAATAGACAATAAGAATGAGACGCTGGAATCAGGGCCGTAGACAGAAAAAAAATTCGGGGAGGGTTGACAATTTTTGGAGGGGGTTTGAAAATATCGGGGGGGGGTTGAAAATTTCGGGGAGGGTTGAAAATTTCGGGGGGGGGGTTGAAACCTGCCTCCTAGCTCATGCTGAAGCAAAGAGCACAGCAGGGGGCAGAGCAACCTTCAATAGCCTGCAGCTCCGCCCCTGTCAACCACCTCCACCAAGTCTGGCCTCCTTAATGAGTTGCTTGGTTGCTTCACTACATCAGCTATTGCTGCAAGTAATGACAGTGTGAATAAATTGTCAATATTTGCTTGAGATAGTACAGTTCTGGAGGGACTCTTAATTTTTTGCATCTCATAGACTTAGCATGGGGATTTGGTTAACCAGTTAAAATTCATGAGTAAACCAGGTTTTTTTTAAAAAAAATCTGAAACATTTCGGGTGGGGGGGGGGTTGAACCCCTAAAACCACCCCCTCGCTACAGGCCTCGCTGGAATGGATATTCTGAAAATGGGGATATTGTCTGCTTGTCTGGTAGCAAAAATGGCTGCCTTGAAAATAGCAACATTTTGTTGAAGGTCCCAGTTGTTCCTGTTGAAAAACAAAGTACAAATTCAATAAGCAATTTCAAAGATGCCAGAAAAAGTGACAATAACAAAAACTAATAGATGGGGTGGCACTTAAATCACACACAAAGTGCCAGGAGACTAGTTATTAATTGCCATGCTTGCTTCTGATACAAGAGTCAGTTTCTGTGCCAACCTAATAGATGCAATTTTACTTCTTTTTAAAAGGGCAACAACACAAGGCAATGCTTGCAAAACAAGCCATTTGACCTTTTAGTATATGACCATTTCCTTCCCTTTTTGCATCACATCATATTCAGTCTTACATAGCAGAAATCAGACTTCCCTCTTCTTAGTTTCAAAAAGTTGGTACGATATAGTTTGTTCGCTGAGAGAAGAAAGGAAATAGTAAATAAACTAAGCTTACAAGCAGTGTGATTTGTTTCTTTCCATTGCATATTCTCAAAACTGAGATATAGATTTGAAGAAATATGAAAAGATTAATATCATACTGTGAAGCTAAAGATATTTTTAAAAACAAAATGTAATTATAACTGTAACTTACTACCTTGTAGGCTTTGGAACTGTACCTGACTTTAGAAAAGTAATTTCCTATCCCTACATTGTTTTAAACATGTTTGTAGGAGGCACAAAAAGAATTCACAATGACACTCTCTATGCTTTTAGTTTAAATTAATGCATGCTTAATGTTGCTCCAGACTTGTTGTGAAGGCAAGAAAGGATGACACTAGACTGATCAGTGCAAGGACGTGTTTAAATTCAGGAGTGGAAAATAATTGTCAGTCTATGCCGTTCTGTCTCTTGTATGGCATTGAGTAACATTTGGAATTGGGATTTGTTATCTCCTCAAATGTTAATGCAACATTTTCTTCTTGGAAGTGGTAGCCCCAGCATTTCTGTGATACTTCATTTTACTTTTTTTCACTGTTCCTAAATTGTTACGTTCCATACACTCATCCTTCTGGGACTGTCAACACAGTTGTGTTTTCTTTACTTTTTAAAAGTAACTTTCTGAGCACTGGAATGGTTACAGTGTTATGGGAAGAAGGACAAAAACAATGCTTGACAATGCTCTCCGTGTTAACCATTTTAGTCAGCGTATTATAGTAACTACACACATATTGTGCGATACATTTTTAAAAGCAGGATTTGGGCCAATAGAGCTGTTCATTAGTATCCACCTACAATAAAGCTGATATGCTGCCATGGGCACGGGAGCTTAGGGTGCATCTACACTGCAGTATTAAATGAATTTTCATACCACTTTAACTGCCAAGGCTCAACACTATGGAACCATTTTAATTGTGGCATTGGGATCTGTAGTTTGTTGAGGCACCAGCACTCTTTGGCAGAGAAGGTTAAGGACCTTGTAAAACTGCAACTCCCAGCATTCCTAGAATTGAAGCCATTGTAGTTAAAGTGGTGTCGAACTACATTAATTCTACAGTGTATGTGCACCCCAAGAAACAATGCAATGAAGTTGCCATGTCTTGAGGACAAGAATGACAAAGTCATTAGGTAAGATGAAGTGGAAGATACCGATGGCAGAAGATATTGTTTTTATACTCATGTACCGTTTATACATTATATACTACACTTATAGTGCCTTGTAAGCCACCCGAGTCCCTTTTGAGAGATGGTGGCAGGATATAAATAAAGATGATGATGATGATGATGATGATGATTGAATGATTCTTCCCCATTGCTTATGAATAGCAGCAGTTCGTATCAAAATTGTTGATTTTAGAGTTTGGATTTGACTCTGCTTGTTTTGTTATTCATCTTTGTTAGCCACTTCATGGTCTCTCCCCCCCCCCCCCCCCCCCCGCTAAATCAAGGCACAGATCTGAAAACAAATAGCAAGTACCCTTAAAAAGTGCAGAACACATTTATAGAATCAATATTATGCAATGGCAAATCAGAAAGCAACATCTTTCAATAACCAAGAACCCAAGCTGTGATTCTCATGATTCATGAAGGCTGGCCCTATGGGGGTTGAGGGAATATTTAAAATACAGCACTCTTTTCATGTAATCAATCCTAATCATCATTGACTCAGTCTGCATTTTAATCAATTTTCATTAAAGGTACTTATCTGCTTCTTAACGGTAAGATGTGCTGTAAAACCTCTGCCAGAGCTCTCCAAGAATTTCTAGGTCTTAAAGCAGCATTAAGAGCTCAATAAGCAATGTTAAGAGAACTTGTGAATATTTCAGGCCTAGCATCCCTTGGGCAGAATCCTAGAGGAGCCGGCTGTGTAATGTACAACTACCCAAGTTAGAATCCCTTATCTTTATCCCCCACATCCACATAAAGTTTCAGTGCACAATGAATGCACTCCCAAAAATTATCTGTTTATTTCAATATGTTTGCCACTTAGTTCACCAGCAATCCCAAGGCAATGGACAATAACATGATTTAAAAAGACATTAATAAAATGGCTTGAAACAGGTGTTGTTGTTTTTTTTTAAAAAAAAAACATAACTTAAGCAATCAGAAGTCCTCGACAGAGTTCTTTTAAAATGATACAACTAAGCAACCAGAACCAAAGGCCACAAAAAAACCCAGCACAGTCATGGCTGTCCATTGGAAATTTTAAAAGGATGCTGAAAATCTCACTTCCTTCCAGAGAAAACTTCACATCCAAGGTGAAATCTCTGTTTCATATACTCACCAGCTTAAACATGGAAAAACATGCAGAAAATCCTCTTGTAAAGATTTTGAAAGTTTAGGGTTAGGGTAAGTTCTCTTATTTAACTCTTGTCCATCAAATTTCTATTTATCAATGAAAAGGGAAAATGAAATCATAGGACACTTATGATTCTAATACTGTAAGTACAGGGGAAAGTCGCATGCATTAATGAACATGATCCAAAAACAACATGACAAGCACTAGGGATTTGGATTGTTATCTTCCAAAATTATCTTTTAAAGACTATAAATATAAAAAGATAAAAAATACTGTATAAAATTAGGATGTTAATCTTATACGGTATGAATTATCAATTATATTTTAATGTTTGAGATAACTCTCAAGGATCAGATAAATGATGTCAAAATAAATCTTGATTTTAATTTTCAGATCATTCCACCAGAGCTAATTCTTTTTACACTGATACAAATCAAAGCGGGGAGCCTTCTTTTTCCAGCCATTATTGGGCCAAGCTTCTCAAATCCTTCTGGTGATAGCAAGTTGATTTCCTATACCACCCAATATCCTTTCTTAAACTTTAATTTTTTTTATTGTTGTAAATTTATTGTATCTCCACAGTTCATGGGAGGTTTTAATTGTGGCATTTAACTTGTATACTGCTGGCATCTAATTGTTGCCTTTTGTAATCTGCCCTGAGTTCAGAGGTGAGAAGGACAGGATATAAATACCCAAAATAAATAAATAAATAAATAAAAGTGCAAAGCATAAAGCTATCTATCTATCTATCTATCTATCTATCTATCTATCTATTTCCTTGGTAGAATTGGACAAAGAAAATACTGAATGTTTTAGACTTTATTATTTTAAGTAAGGATTAGCTATATTTTTTATTCTGACATCTAATTCATGGAATTCAGGCCCTTTATAGTAACAATTTCACAGATTTCATATCAGTATCCTACAGAAAATTCCAGCCCCCAAAATGTGTTGCAGTACCTGATAGATCGCCTTCTCCGACCTGGCACTTTCCTTATGTATTGGACTTCAGTTCAATAATACCCCAGCTTCAGGAGAACATCCCACTGAGAAATATGGTTATGAAATAATTGAAACCAGTAAAATACAAATGCAGTAAATTAATCAATAAAGGCTGGAGATTGATATGGGGCCCATCTATATCAGCCAAATTAATAGGTTGGGAGTTAATGGGTTCTGTGGCATCCACATGCTGCCTTGTTTTTTTAAAAATGAAGGATGTTGCACAGCTTTCCTGCATTTTGGGCCACACAACTATTCTGCTTTCCCCAGGTACAGAGTCAGGGGATGGAGCAATTGCACAACCGAGAAAGGAAGGTAAAGGAAGAGTGATTCTTCCTTTCCAAAACCTCTCCCTCATGTTGTTTCTTCACTCAGACTAGCATCACTACAGGTGCCAAGCAGCTACTTCTGCTAGATCAACAAGAGGAAAGTAAGGATAGCAGTCCAGCAGCAATGAATTCTTTCCAGTGCCGCTGGGCTGTGTGAACACCCTCTGGCTTGGAGCCACACAGCGCAGACACCTTCCAGTCCTTGAAACAACTTGGAAGCTGTCTGTGCAGACTTTGGCAACACTGATCTGAAGTACCTCACCTAAAATCAGCATCACCAGTCCTAGCACTTGTAAATGGCCCCTCAGCTATGAGAGCACCCACTCCACAGGCTCTGAATGCTTTGACCACCTAAGGAGAACTAGGATGAAAAAATACTTGCTGACAGATAATTCTTGCATGAATATGGTATTCGATCTGTATTTCCCAGATAAATTCAAGTGGACTACAATAAGGAGATATGCCCTAAATTTGGAGAGGAGCATGCTGATGGGATTGACCTTCTTTCTTGCAGCCTGGTCCATTGAAGTTTTATAAGCCATCACATCTAACATGATGTAGGTAGAGGTTGTCTGAGTTCATGGAGATATGAATGGAAGATGAAAACTGGGTGTGAAACCTGTGGTAGATCTCTCTGGCAATCCAAGTTCTGTCACCAAATGTAGGGGGACATGAGAGAAGCCTCCCCACAGGATGGTAATACATCTGGGTGTCCCCTGGGCAACGTCTTTGTAGACGGCTGATTCTCTCACATCAGAAGCAACTTGTAGTATGCAACCATCCAAACCAAAAATTGATCTTTTCAGAATCAACTATGACAATAATCTCAATTAACATTTAAGGCATGTCAGCTGCCAAAGAGCAGTTGCTTTATGAACTGTCAAGATAAGATATGTGACATGTTGTGCGTAATTGGAGCAAGTTAGAGGGAGCGGTCAATCCCCCTGTTTAAACAGTCCCACTGGCTGCCGATAAGCTTCCAGACCCAATTTAAGGTGCAGATTATTACCTATAAAGATCAAAACAGTTCAGGACCTGCCTATCTTCATGACCACATCCTCCCTTACGAGCCCACACGGTCCTTAAGATCTTCTGAGGATGCTCTTCTCATTCCCACCTCATTGGGGGATGAGGGAAAGAGCATTCTCGGAGGTGGACCCTCATCTCTGGAACTCCCCCCCCCCCCAGGTAGATTAGGCTGGCACCCTCCCTATCCACATTCCATAAGGAACTAAAGACGTGGATGTTTCGTTGTGCATTTGACTAACGACTCCTTTGACAGATGGTCTCTAACCATGACCTGAATTCAAGTTCTTATATTTGATTACTGCACTTTTAAGTTAAGCTGAAATTATCCTGTCTAATTGCTCTATTCCTATGTTACTATACGTTCTATCCACCTTATAGACCAGCCTATCCTTTAACTCGTTTCGCACACTGGCCCCCAACATTGGCCCCAACAAAGCAGGGGCCAACAAGGCAGGCCCGTAGCCAGGATTTTGATTCGGGGGGGGGGGGGGCTTAGTTTTATTTGGGGGACTGAGGATCTACCCTAGCAAACCTTTTGTATTGTTATCTCAATAGCCCCATGCATATGGGATATATTGAGCCCCCCTCCCTCCCCAGCTACATGCCTGCAATAATCGATTCCTCCAGGCAGGAAGCACCCAGGCTTTGAAGCTGCAAAGCCATTCAGTGCTAATCAAGGTGGCCAATTGCAACATTCACACTTGCTTCAAGCAGACAAGAGTTCTTTCTCCCACTCTGGACATTCCACAGATATATAAACCCTACTTCCCTATAGACCTCACAACCTCAGAGATGCCTGCCATAGATGTGGATAAAACATCAGAAGAGAATGCCTCTGGAACATGGCCATACAGTCTGGTAAACTCACAGCAACCCAGTGATTCTGGCCATGAAAGCCTTTGGCAACAGAATCCCCAAGTAAGTCACACCCCAGATACATTGGGGCTTTCATCCAAGGAAGGACTGCAGGCAGCCTTTCGCAGAAGTGCATTCGCATCTCCACCTTTCTGTTCCTGTGCCAGCTCTCCAGGATAATAATTACATTGCTTACGGAGGCGGGCAGACGCAAGCAGAGATAAATGTAATAGTGGGCAGTGAATCTGCTTAGAGCTGCTGCCTGTGTTCATCCCTGATGATTTGCTGGATCTCATGCCTCTATTTAATAGTTTTGCAGGGACCTGAATACAGGTTGAGTATCCTTTAGCCAGGCTTCCAAAACACACCAAAATCTGAAATTATCCACTTTGGTGGCTGACATAGAGACACCTTTGCTTTCTGCTGGTTCAGTGTACACAAACTTTGTGTTCCATGCACACCATTATTTTTTTTAATTATATAAAATTACCTCCAGATGATATTATAAAGTGTACATAAAACATCAATGTATCTCAGGCTTAGATTTGGGTCCCATTGTTAAGATCTCTCATTATGTGGACTTTAGATGCAAGCCAATATTCCAAAATCCTTAAAAATCAGAAATGCAAAACACTTTTGGTCAGGCATTTTTTTAGAAGGGAATCATAGAATCATAGAATCAAAGAGTTGGAAGATACCTCATGGGCCATCCAGTCCAACCCCCTGCCAAGAAGCAGGAATACTGCATTCAAATCACCCCTGACAGATGGCCATCCAGCCTCTGTTTAAAACCTTCCAAAGAAGGAGCCTCCACCACAACCAACGCAATCTCTGAACCAATTATGAAGCAACACAGAATAAATACGCAATGCCTGGAGAGTTTTCTCTTGGGTTCTATTTTTTTTAACTATGTCACTATGTCATGTTGTTGTTAGTCGCTTAGTGAAATGTTTCCTAAAGGCGAAGGCGGGGAGGGGGGGGGGGGGGAGAAAGGCGCGCGCGGGGACTACTGAAGCCGAACAATGACAAGCGAAAACGTGACGGGGCCTACAGCGCATGCGCGTCCCGCGTCTCTCTTTGTCGAGATGTCATCTACCAGTCTGTGCCTCGATGGCACAAGAAGGGGGCGGTGACGGGGCCTTTCCCCCCGCCCCTTGCGCTTCTGATTGGCTGAGCTTCAAAGCCTTCGTCTTCCGATTGGCCCGCCTTTTACTCCTGCCAACCCGCCCGCTGTCGTTTGCCTCGGCTGGTTACTAACCCTTCCAAGCCGCTCGAGGGAGGTGTTCGGCTCAGGGATTGGCTGCTCGGGAAATCCTCCCCCCTCCTCTTCCCCCCCGAGGAGCGAATGAAGTTTGGAGGTTGGGAGAGAAGTGTCGCGCGGCCCGCCTTGCTCCTTTCCTTGGCCCCGCCCCCCTCCGCGCGCTCGGGCTACTTGCCGGGAGTAGCCCCTCCTTCCCCTTCAGTTGCTCGGGCGGGAGGGCGGGAGGCGGTTGGTCCTCTTCCGTGCGGCTGAGGGACTATCCGCGGAGATTCCTCCCTCAGCCCCCTCCCTCCTCATCGGCTGCCACGCGACGGCAAGGCGCGCGCCCCCACCGCTCCTAAGGAACCGTAAGTGACGCGGCGGGGCTGGCCTCGCGCCTGGATGCGTGCGTGCGTGTGCGCGCGCCTCCTTGACCTGGAGCCTAACGGCCGGGAAGCAGCTCCTGAAGCGGGTGGACATATTACGGGGCTTTTTTTGGGGGGGGGGGGCAGGGATCGGCTTGTCCTGTCAGCAATGGGTTCAACCCCTTCCGCTTCTTGCTGCCCTGTTTCCCCCTTCCTTTTTCGTACAGTGTATCGGGGAAAAGAGTTACGTGTGACCGGGTCTGTTCCTCGAGGGATAGCTGTGCCGGAGTGTCAACAAGGACAACAACAACCCTGGAGAGTTAGGCCCCATTCCCACCTGGGTCTTCCTGCCCCGAGTCCCAAGCGATGCCCTTTGTAAATATACTAATTTCTATTAAAAGGGGGGGGGGGCATACACCTATAATTCAACATTTAAAAAAATGAACAAACACATCACCTGCGTCGTAACTAATACTAGTACAGTAAATATGGTTGGAATTGGGGTCTGTTTGTGTGATTCTTCTAAATTGGGAATTTGAGGAGGAAGGGAATAAACCAAACTTGAGTCTCAGCTAACGCACGCCCTCTTCTTAACATTCGCTGTCCATGGTTAAGGAGTAGTTGTGCTTCTCATCGTTGTTGTGCCTTCAAGTCATTTCTGACTTACAGGGACCCTATCGTCTTTTTTTTTTTTTTTTGGAAGGCAGGATTTGTTCAGATGGGGCTTTTTTCTTGCCTTCCTCTGCGGCTGCAAGAGTGTTACTTGTCCCAGACCACTCAGTGGATTTACATAGCCCTTATTGCCCTAGTCCCAACACTTTGTGTCCCTCATCCTGTATTTGAGAGCCAAGGTAGACTAAGTCTCTTGTATTCTTTCACCAGTCTTCTAGCTCTGCCTTCAAGTAATTTCTGACTTACAGCAACCCTATCGTCTTTTTTGGAAGGCAGAATTGGTTCAGATGGGACTTTTTTCTTGCTTTCCTCTGAGGCTGTAGAGTATTTTTGTTTATTTATTTATTTATTTATTTATTTTTTATTTATTTGACTTGTATACTGCTACTCCCAATTTGGCTCGGAGCAGTTTACAGCAGTAGATTAAAACAATTAACTTTAAAATACAATAAAAACAAGAACAGACATAGTCCCGAGTTATTCACCCATCGAAAGCTTGTCGGAAGAGAAAGGTATCTCCGAAAAGCAAGTAGGTCTCGGATAGATCGGGTTTCAACTGGCAAGGCATTCCATAAATAAGGGGCTACAATCGAGAAGGCTCTCTGCCTAGTAGAGGACAGATGATAAGTCTAGATGTTGGGGACTTCAAGCAAATTTTGGTCTTCAGACCGAAGTAATCTCTGGGGTTGTTACTTGTCAGTGGAATCACTCAGTGGATTTACATAGCCCTTATTGCCCTAGTCCCAACACTTTGTGTCCCTCATCCTGTATTTGAGAGCCAAGGTAGACTAAGTCTCTTGTATTCTTTCACCAGTCTTCTAGCTCTGCCTTCAAGTCATTTCTGACTTACAGCAACCCTATCGTCTTTTTTGGAAGGCAGAATTGGTTCAGATGGGACTTTTTTCTTGCTTTCCTCTGAGGCTGTAGAGTATTTTTGTTTATTTATTTATTTATTTATTTATTATTTATTTGACTTGTATACTGCTACTCCCAATTTGGCTCGGAGCAGTTTACAGCAGTAGATTAAAACAATTAACTTTAAAATACAATAAAAACAAGAACAGACATAGTCCCGAGTTATTCACCCATCGAAAGCTTGTCGGAAGAGAAAGGTATCTCCGAAAAGCAAGTAGGTCTCGGATAGATCGGGTTTCAACTGGCAAGGCATTCCATAAATAAGGGGCTACAATCGAGAAGGCTCTCTGCCTAGTAGAGGACAGATGATAAGTCTAGATGTTGGGGACTTCAAGCAAATTTTGGTCTTCAGACCGAAGTAATCTCTGGGGTTGTTACTTGTCAGTGGAATCACTCAGTGGATTTACATAGCCCTTATTGCCCTAGTCCCAACACTTTGTGTCCCTCATCCTGTATTTGAGAGCCAAGGTAGACTAAGACTCTTGTATTCTTTCACCAGTCTTCTAGCTCTGCCTTCAAGTCATTTCTGACTTAAGGCAACCCTATTGCCTTTTAACGGCGCTCCATGCAGTCATGCCAGCCACGTGACCTTGGAGGTGTCTACGGACAACGCTGGCTCTTCGGCTTAGAAATGGAGATGAGCACCACAACTCAGAGTCAGACATGACTGGACTCAATGTCAGAGGACTACCTTTACCTTTACCTATCGCCTTTTTGAGGGCAGAACCTGTTCAAAGGGGACTTTCTTCTTGCCTTCCTCCGAGTGTGTGTGACTTGCCCCAGACCACTCAGTGGATTTACATAGCCCTGATTGTCTTAGTGTCCTAGTCCCAACACTTTGCCATCTCTCATTCTGTATAGCAGAGCCAAGATAGGCAAAGGCTCTTGTGCCCCCCCCCCCCCCCGTCTTCTGACCCCCTTCAGAGCACAGGATTATTCTGTGAAGTGCCTATGAGTAAAACCAGGGTGGTCATGCTGTTGAAATGTGTGATCTTCCATATCTGAGTTCTATTCAGAATGAAGAAGGGCAGGGTTTGCTCTGGGCATGGATGCTTCCTTTTTTCTAAAATCTGTATTAAAGGGAAAGTGGTCCTCAGCTTTTCTTGTATGTCCCCCGCAGCTTTGTGCAGTTCCTTTGCCCATGTATCGTAAGGGATTTAATTTGGTTCTATCCAACTTTCTGAACAGTGAAGTCAGAAAAAACTCTAAAATCAGGACAGTAAATAAGGAGCAACACTCAAAAAGCAGGGGAATTCCAGACAAGAATCAAACAAAGGATCCCCCAGACAGCAATCAGCCAAGCTTTGAAGCTGCAAGGCCATTAAATGCTATTCAAGGTAGCCAGTTGCAAAATTCACACTTGCCTCAAGCAGACAAGAGTTCTTTCTCCCACCCTGGACAGGTATTCCAACATTCCTCACTTGCCTAGTTTCCAACAGACCTCACAACCTCCGAGGATACCTGCCATAGATGTGGGCAAAACATCAAGAGAGAATGCTTCTGGAACATGGTCATACAGCCTGGAAAACTCACAGCAATCCAAACTTCCTTCCATTTTGCCTTTTGTCTTTCAATACAGTGTGGATCATTGGTAGCCTCTTTGCCAGATAATGGTCACTGTTTTAAGATGTGGCTTATGTAAATTTAAATTGCATGTCTAGATTATTCTGACTCCAGACTGAAAATGGCTAAGAGTGTTTAAAGAGAGGGGGAAAACTGCCTTTTCTATAACTATCCCATGACTTCCCATAGTGAAGTGTGATGATAATAAAAACAACTTTTTGAACAAATTGTTAAAATACTATGTCAGTTAAGCACATCATGGGCAAAGTAATGTCATGGCTTCAACTCCATTTTGAAGATAACAAATCTGGGTTTGAGAAAGTTAATTTTTACATATGCTTGCAATATCCATTAGTTTTGTCTCTCCTGGATTTTTCAAGCCTTTTATATAGGTGCTTTGGGTTCATACTCAGTAGAAGTGAGATTCTTCCTTACTCTGTAACCCACTTCCAATTGCTTTGACTGGTCATCTCTCTATTTTTAGAAGCTGGTATTTAGGAGCTCCTTTATATAAGGATATTTGAACTGATAACAAAAAGGATTTTCTTGATAATAAGTCCAAAGTAGGGAGTGATTTCCTTTGTGTTGTGGCTTCTATTAAAAATAAAAGTGCTGTGTAAATTTCTTGCTACTGTCAGTATAGTATCTCATTCTACTTCATACCAGCATGGTTAGAATACTCCTTTCTTTGTTTTTTCTCTCTCGCTTGAATGTTCAGAATAGAGAACTTGATCATTGTCTTGAATAAATGGGAATACCCATTTTTCATTTTTCTCTCATACCTTCAGATGCATAAGAGAGAAAAGGTGCTGTCTTGGCCCAATTACATAATTAGTAAAATGTCTAAAAGAAAAAAAACAACCAAAACAGAAGGGTGCCTTGTAAGAACAGTTTGAACATACAAAGCAATTTTCAAAATGGTAAAATTTGAATACCACAAAACTATCTGTACAGTGCTCCTCAAGAGCATCTTAAACACGGTGCTGTATTTCTTAAATGAAGGGCATCTTATTAGGGTGTCATATGATAATTTCCTTGATAATGTTGGTGAAAAGCTATTCCTCCCTAATGTACCTCTTTGCTGCAGTTATGAAGATCTAAAGTGTTTTCATTCTCTGTTGTAGATTATATTGTGATAGTTTGCATGTCCACAACAGCGCAAGCTAGATAGCAGCAGCATCAGTATTGGAAATCAGTTTAATATAAAATGATGCCTTTTCAGAGCTGATAAATTCAGTTGCTGTGTAATGAATTCAGGAATATTTATCACTGAAATACCAGCAATTGGGCTAGACAGTGAAGCTGAAACTATAATGTATGGAGTTATGTTGTCTTTCCCTTTATTAGACAGATACTAAGATGCACTTTGCAGTTTTGAATTTTTAATGTCTTTGGTAATTATGATAAATTTTAAGTTATTTTAAAGAAATTTTACCTATGATATCCATTTATATCTAGACTTACTTTTTATGTTGGTCTAACAGTTAGAGCTAATGTATATTTTTAAATAACTCGTGTATATATGGTGAGAAGAGCTCTTCAAATGTATTGTCCACTGTTTGCTGTAAAAGTTGGAAGAATATGCTGGCAGTCTAAGAAAGCATTGTAAAACATAATGTTCAATTTACATAATTTGTCTGAAGGGCTAACATACAACTTGGTTTTATTTAACTCAACAGATGCAGTTCATGTTGCTTTTTAGTCGTCAGGGGAAGTTAAGACTTCAGAAGTGGTATGTCCCATTGTCTGACAAAGAAAAGAAGAAAATAACAAGAGAACTTGTTCAAACAGTCTTAGCCCGTAAACCGAAAATGTGCAGCTTTCTGGAATGGAGAGACCTGAAGATTGTCTACAAAAGGTTGTTTTGCCTATATAATCTTGTAATGAACAGTCAGAAGAGACCGGCTTTCCTGCCTTGACTGTGTGTGTGTGTGAGGGGGGGGGGGGGGGGGGGAGGGGGAGGATTTACATTTTTTTCTTAAATGACATTTATAACAATAAAGAGATTATTTATGTCTAGAATAATTTTCATGCATTTAAGAATGTGTTCATAAAGCAGGTTTGTATGAAACTGTTGTAAATGAGATACACATATTTGAAATTGCTTAAATGATAAAAGTTCATCACATTCCGTTTTTTATAAACTAGGCATTGATTTAGCTGAAGTATGGAGAGATTGCAAATGTACTTAGATTTATTCTTCGATCAAGTGGAGGGTGAACCAAGAACTGTACTGACAATTCTAAAAAAGTGAAATTACTTCACCCATTTTGTTTCACTATATACAACTTGTACTTTGGTCGAATTATAAATCTCTCCTAGTTGAAAATTTCATGCCATACAAATCAGCTTGAAACACTTATTGAAAAGATGAAGCAGAACTGGGGATTATGAAGATGCTATATCTAGCTAACAACTACACAGACCTGACTGACTTGTCATACTTGGAATCTGGAGGAAATGCTTCCTATAAGTTCAGCTATCAAGATTATTTTTCCTAAAATCTACTGCTTAGTTTATGCATGCATAAGATCAGAAGCTCACTTCTGTTTAGTTTTCTTGAATATATATGATCTTGACTGAGAACTATTACCTATATTAGCATAGTAAATGTCTGACATAGGTGTGTTTGGAAGCACCAAATCACTCAAAAGGAATCATCATCAGTAGGCCCTCCACTTTTCTGGCAGTTAGGAGCATAGAACCGTTACAAATCCAGAAATAAATTAAAAAAAAAAACTTGAAATCTGTATTTTCCAGGGTGACTCTGATCAATCTCTGCTGGAAGTTGACCATAGATTCACCCTGGAGGTTCTTAGAAAGAACATATTAATGAAATATGCAAAATGTAAACCCATTAATGTTGAGGGTGGATTGTAAAAATGATCGTCCACCACACTTTATGGATCAGCAAGAACAAACAATACGTTACAGAGTTTGAAGAGCATATCAAACTGTTAAAGGAGCATATAAAACAGATATATATGGAGGACAACCAATATAAAAACCATTTGATAAACCTACCAAAAGAGGCTGGTCTTTAGGGCACTATATCCAAATGTTAAATCTCTTCTGCTTGTCCATTCCACAAATTTGGGGTGGCTGGGGGGGGGGGACCCTTTTCTTAGTAATAATTGCCAGCTTAGCCCTATTTGACTGAAGTATGTGTTCCCAAGAGGTATGAGTGTCGGGAGTGGATAATATGGGAGAAGGCAATCCCTTAGGTATCCTGGACCCAAGTCGTGTAAGGCTTTAAAAGTAACAATTTGTAACATGCCTGGAACTAATTGACAGTCAGCAGAATTATTTTACTATCAATCTAATATGATTATTTATAGATGTACCAGTGACAAGTCTGGCTGTCATGCTTAGCTAACTGAACTTGATACAGAGTAGCCCAATGAACAGCACATTGTAGAAGTTCAGCCTTGAGGCCAACAGTTCATGCTATCATCTTTAGATCATATTACTCTAGTAAGGGGTTGCAGCTGTATGGTAGCTAAAACAGATAATAAGCAGATTGGGCAGTCATATGCATCTAATGTGCCAGTTGGAGCCACAGATTCACAGGCACTCCCAAGCTGTGAATACAGTCTTCTAGGGGAGTGTAACTGTCCAGGACTAGCTGAGAAACCTCCAAACCCAGATTAGGATCTTTGGCAGTAAATAACTCCATCTTGTCATGAATCGTCTTCAGTTCATTTTTCTTTATCCAGCCCATTACTTCCTCCAGATATTCATTCAGAGGAGACATGCTTTCCCTAGCAATCAACCATGGTAGAACAATGAAGATGGAGGGAGGAAGTAACCCACACAGACAAAATACTACTGGGGAAGCAACATATGGAAATTGATAGCAGAGAGGAATACGCGGGCACGAGACTTTGGTCAGCTACTGAAATGTATGAAGTGGAAAGAAGGATGTGGCCTGTTGCTTACTTATAATGAGCCTGGGACACAAAATGAGGAAATAATTTTTGGTTTGGGAGATCCTGTGATGTATATCTGCTAAATCTAATCATGTCTACCTCCCTCTGCCTTGTAAGGAGAGTCTGGGATGTGGAGTATTTGCTGAAGAACGCGTGCCCTTGCCTTGTGGCTAACTTCTGCTCAATTTCAGTTAAAATATAAAACTGTAGGTTAAATAATGATGTTTTAATGGGTTAGAAGAGGGATACAGTCCAGACATAAGCTGTCATTTAGCAGACTGATCACCTAAATGTGCTCAATTCTTTGAAACAGGCAAAACATCTTCCATCAGGCCGACCG